>NC_052307.1:18636705-19236705 GCF_016432855.1 Salvelinus namaycush
AAATGGCCACCTGGACTACTTACATTGATCCCCCCTCCCCCCTTGTTGTTACACTGCTTTATTATCTATGCATAGTCACGTTACCCCTACCTACATGTACAAATTACCTCGACTAACCTGTACCCCCACACATTGACTTGGTACCCCCTGTATATAGCCTCGTTATTGTTATTTTATTGTGTTACTTTTTATAATTTTATTTATTTATTTAGTAAATATTTTCCTAATTATTTGTCTTGAACTGCATTGTTGGTTAAGGGTTGTAAGTAAGCGTTTCACTGTAAGGTCTACATCTGTTGTATTCGGTGCATTTGACAAATAACATTTTATTTTATTTGACCTCCATTAAATATTCTCTATTATATTGACAAGATAATAGAGTGACCGCTCTAAGAATAGAAATACATGTCCTCAAAGATGCAAGCCAGGCGGGAAGAGGCGAGATCAGGTGCGACCATTCTAGCTAATGAGGGTAGATACGCGTGTGATAAACGGGCCATAGAGATAGATAGAGGATTCATATTTTAATCTGTGCCATTATAGCGTCTGCTAGAGCATGGTTAGCGCCATTGAGGCTATCTCCATTTTAAAGTAGTTTATTTTTCTTCTTCTTCTTCATTGGCTGATTGCTCCCAACTAATAGGAATCCCAAACTAGTTGACTACTTCAAAATGTTGGAAGCCCTCAATGGCAATGTCCATGCTAAAATATTTAAGTAGATATCCAGATTTAAAGTATTTTTTTTCAAAGTTGGCAAAATGCCACGTGCGTCCACTTATATCCGTGCATTCATAACAACCTCACCATTACGAAACTTCTATTCAATCAAGTAAGCTCCATGTAGCAAATTTGCAATAACATTTTTTGTTGACCAAATTCGACACTCCTCATTGACCTCCATATTTATTTCGTGGGTTGATTTCCTTGGGCAGATTTGGGGTGGAGCAAAACCTCTTCCTCTCTGACTATACAGGTAGCGATGTGAATTGTTCCAACGCAGCAGAGGCTTCGACAACTGTAGGCTACAAAATAAGATGTGATATTTGTTGAGATAAGAAATATTCATGCAATTCAAGAACCCACCTCTTGTGTCAGCACTTTAACCACGAGTCCAGTGGATTCGTGCTTTACCTAGGTGAGTACTATACGTTTTTCATTGCAACTAATTTGACTTTTTTACTCAAATGTACATGTTTTTTCAAATACAACATTATGTAAGTTAAAACATATTGCGTGTATTACATACTTCATGTAAATTACATTTTATTGACTTACCTTTATAGACTAAAGTAATGTGATATGACGATTTGGGTTATGTTGGCTACAGTCGATAGTCCAGGAACAGTCTTTGGGCTGGTGAACAATGGCAATGTGAACTTGGCCTGAAATAGCCCTATAAATAACTAGTATGCCAAACTCACGATATTACTAATAAACATTTACACTTGGATACGTCATTTTATTTATGTTAAGATAACATGCATTTAAAAAACAATGTCTAAATGTTTATTATTAATATCAAATGTTTTCTCACAACCATATTTTATATTGAACAACACCAAAAGCAAATTCAGTAACTTTCTATGAGGTCATACACCAGCTCTCCACAACCCACCTAAGCGTTGCCCTGAGAAACCACCATCACATTACCTTGTAAATGATCTGGGTTAGTCATACCTGTATTGACCTGTATTGACCTGTATTTATTTTTATTTTGAATGACCCACAGTGTCATAGCCAATGTTTGTGGTCACGGGTGCAGCAATAACATTCTTAGGCACATCTCTTTTCTATCAACTGTTTTGGGTTGTTAGTCTTTCGTCTTTCAGTTGCTTATATCAGGGCAGAGACTCAGAAAGATTAACTTACCAACAGGGTAACACAGGGTAAAAGTACTAAACACTAAATATGTTTCAGTAAGTAAATTAAGCTGTTATTAATCATAAGTGTCAGAAGTGTGTTTTGAAATTAGGCCAAATGATCCCAAATTGTACAAGAATAGCCTCCCTCCTCATTCTAAATGCTCATCTTATCCCTCCTTGATCGTGATTAGTGATCTCTTTAAACTACTCTTTCATTTGACTTTGCACTCTCTTGCACTAGTAGCGAAATTCCTTAGATCACATAAAGGAGAAATATAGCCCTGAAGAATATGGTTGCAAAGTTTGTGTCCAACTTATTTCACATACTACCACAAATTTTACTCCAGTGCATCGCTAATATTTCATGCAGAGAAACATAGTATGTGTGTATGCATTGTGAGAGGGTTTACTAAATAAATGTGTAGGATTTAGAAAGCTATACCAGCTATACTACTTTCAACACCCCTTTCTGGGTCAGTGCAGTGTGTCGGACATGACCCTGTATCTTCCTTCTGAAAACAATCACTTAGTCAAGGGCCCTAGTGACAGGACCCTACCTCTCACAGTGCTTTAAACTGAACACCGTCTCAAAGTCCATTACCAGATGTCTCATCTTTGATCCCACTCTCTTGTGTTTACTTGTAAAATGTCAAGACTGGGGGATTTCTTAACTTTGTGGTTAATGGCATTTCATTGATGTTGCTGTTAATGAGTTAGATGTATAATTAATTTGATGTCTAATCATTATGTATTTTCTCATCTGTTACATTTAATTTGGGGGCCAATGGTGTATTTAAAAGGAGATATTTATTATTTATTTATGGATTTGCTAAGTTCGCCGTATTGTACATTGCTCTCCGTTACTCTGTTTTTTGTATGGTCATTGGCATGATACATGATCCCAATTTTAGCTTCAAGATGCTGGTAATATGAAAAACCTAAAAAATAGACTGTACTGGCACATTGAACCATATCGTGGGGCATAGTTTAAAAACTCTTTGGATAGTGCTAAAACAATGACGTCATATCTGAATTCTGCCATTTTTATGCACGTTTGCCATTGTTTACCCTTTATATGTTTTTTTATCAAGTAAAAACAAGACTTTTGTAGCTTTAACTTAAGCCATGTGATGTCACATCCCTTTCCAGGGTCCACCATCACTGTCTGTGAGGTTAGCGGCAAGATGTGGGGAGAAGTTGGAGGGGCGTTGGTGTTGTTGTTGCTGCTTTCTGAAGTCTTGGACTGCATTGGTAAGTTATAATAAAGGCATGGATGTAACTGTTGCTGCATCGCAAACAAACAACATATTAGTCTTGGGAATTGCATTTTTTTTTATTGGGATCATATTGTATTAATCTAAGTTGGCATTGTACACTGAGTGTACAAAACATTAGGAACATCTTCCTACTGTTGAGTTGCACCCCCTTTTGAACTCAGACCAGCCTCAGTTTGTCGGGGCATGGACTCTACAAGGTGTCAAAAGCGTTCCACAGGGATGCTGGCCCATGTTGACTCCATTGCTTCCCCACGGTTGTGTCAAGTTGGCTGGTAGTGGATCTCTACTCCGAATAGCTTGCTCCATCTCATCCCACAGATGCTCAATTGGACTGAGATCTGGTGACTGGGCAGGTCACTGCAGGAAGCTGAATTCACTGTCATGTTCGTGGAACCATTACTGGACAATCATAGCCTTGTGGCATGGGCCATTATCGTGCTGAAATGAATTTACAGATGGATACACTGCTGCCATGAGGATGCATGTACTCCTGTGGTTTTCTCCATACTCTAGTCCTCCCATCAGAGTGAAATTGCAGAAACCAGGCAATGTGTTTCCAATTCTCCAGTGCCCCATGTTTTTGTTCTTTTGCCTACTGCAACCACCGTTTCTTGTTTTTTGCTGAAAGATGTGGTACTCTGTAAGGTTATTGGCAGCCATACCCCATTTGTGTCAAGCTACGATGAGTTGTGCATTCTTTTATGGGTCTTTGAATGGCACATATACACAATCCATGTCTCAATTGTCAAAACATTGTCTTAAAAATCATTATTTAACCTGTCTCCTCCCCTTCATCAACACTGATTGAAGTGGATTTTTTACATCAATAAGGGATCATAGCTTTCACCTGGATTTACCTGGTCAGTCTATATCATGGAAAGAGCAGGTGTTCCTAATGTTTTGTACACTCACTGTATATGGTGTGTCAATATACTACCGTTCAAATGTTTGGGGTCACTTAGAAATGTCCTTGTTTTTGTAAGAAAAGCAAAAAAAAAATAGTCCATTTAAAATAACATCAAATTGATCAGAAATACAGTGTAGACATTGTTAATGTTGTAAATTACTTTTATAGCTGGAAACGGCTGTTTTTTTAAATGGAATATCTACATAGGCGTACAGAGGCCAATTATCAGCAACCATCACTCCTGTGTTCCAATGGCACGTTGTGTTAGCTAATCCAAGTTTATAATTTTAAAAGGCTAATTGATCATTAGAAATACCCTTTTGCAATTATGTTAGCACAGCTGAAAACTGTTGTCCTGATTTTAAAGAAGCAATAAAACTGGCCTTTTTTAGAACATTGCAAACTGGCCCTAACCAGAATAGAAAGGAGTGGGAGGTCCCGGTGCACAACTGAGCAAGAGGACAAGTACATTAGTGTCTAGTTTGAGAGACAGACGCCTCAAGTCCTCAACTGGCAGCTTCATTAAATAGTACCCGCAAAACACCAATCTCAACGTCAACATTGAAGAGGCGACTCCATGATGCTGGGCTTCTAGGCAGCGTTCCTCTGTCCAGTGTGTGTTCCTTTGCCCATCTTAATCTTTTATTTTTATTGGCCAGTCTGAGATAGCCAGTCTGAGGCTTTTTCTTTGCAACTCTGACTAGAAGGCCAGCATCCCGGATTCGCCTCTTCACTGTTGACGTTGAGACTGGTGTTTGCCCATCCTTGCTCTACTGCATCTCCCATTCCTCTCAAGCTTCAGGCGACTCTTCAATTTACTGTATGTTTGGTGTCCAGCTGTATCATTCGAACAAACCAATTAGCCAGCTAGCTAGCTAGAGCGCAGAGCATTGGAATTCCATAACTACTTGAATGGCCATGAGTCATTCTGACGTTGATATTTCAATTGTGTAAATATTCCATCATAAATAATGCATGCATAATGTTAACAATGGTCATAAGAAACCTCAGGACACCAAATGTAAATTGGAATCAGACAGAAAAAAGACTGGAAATACTAAAATAAGATGAGTGTATTTTCTGACTGTAAGATAGTTGCCTGCCCAGCTGGCCCGTCCAAAATACACCTAAACTATATTGGAACTTATTTCACACAAATAATAATAGATGTGGCCTAAAGACAAGATTAAATTGACAATAGTCTGATGGGTGACAATATTATTAATTGTCAAATGGAGAATGAAGAGACTGATGCCCAGCGTGCGTTGACAAAGAAGGGAATGGAGCATCCCAAATAGCACTTGTTCCATATCATCCTACAGAGGTCCATGCAGGCCAGATGTTTTGATTGCTATACCCTATCAGAAAGAGCAGATTCCAAGGTTTCTAATGAACCTATTTTTGCCAAACAAATTGCTCTGTTTCAAAATATTACTTTTTCCTGGAATAACTGTGTCTCCATGCATGTTCCTCATGTAAGTAGGCTACTGTCGACAATCAGCAATAGTCATTTTGGAAAAATATCCTTTAATATTCTTCTGTTATTCCATTATACACTTACTGTAAAAGATGTGTGTTGACTGTGGTAGGGCAGGGCCTGTGATGTCTGCTAAACTAACAAGTTGATTTCATTATTGATATGGCCTTGGCTACTAAGCACAGGTAAATAAAACTCAAAACATGCTATTCTGTTATTTTGAAATAAATTGTCTTGTAGGCCTATGCTTTTTATTACCTTCCTAAATTAAAATTGATGTCTTTCTTTGTGATTGTGTATATTAACACTAGAAAGACAGAGGGCATCCTAATGACTCAAGACAAATGTAAATGTTTAATTACTCTACCAATTTTAAAGAGTAATACAGTAAATAAGTCTATATAAAGTGTCATTGTTAGAATGTTAATATCACAAACAGAACCAGATTTAGGAGGGCATGTCATTTTTTGAATGATTTCCCCGTTACCCCTCTCGACAGTTGAGCCTGCTCTGTAGTGATGGGCATTCCGAGTCTTTGAGCCGGCTCATTTGGCTCCCAAATCGCTCTTTGTTCAAAATGTATAAAGCCCAAAAGGCTGCCATTATGTCAGATGGTGAAATGCGTGTTCAAATACATTTTTACCTGGCCAAATTATTAGATGGCCTTTTTTTACCCACTGAAAAAAATCAGCGTGGAGCAGATTGAGGCTTTCTCCCCACTGCTCTAAAGATGATTCACCATCTTTAGATCAGGGCTCTCCAACCCTATTCCTGGAGAGCTACCCTCGTGTAGGTTTTCACTCCCACTCTATTCCTGGAGAGCTACCCTCCTGTAGGTTTTCACTCCAAGTAATAATAAACAATGTAAACAATATTGTGCCCGAGTGGTGCAGTGGGCTAAGAGCACTGCATCTCAGTGCGTCACTGCAGTCCCTGGTTCGAATCCAGGTTCCAGCACATCCGGCCGTGGTTGGGAGTCCCATAGGGTGGCGCACAATTGGTCCGGCATCGTCTGGGTTTGGCCGGGGTAGGCTGTCATTGTAAATAAGAATTTGTTCTTAACTGACTTGCCTAGTTAAATTTAAAAAAAAAAAAAAAAATTAGTGGGTTTGTGTGTGTGTGTGCAAGAGTGTCAGTGTAGGCATGATAGGCAGATATACTCTGAGTATACCAAACATTAGGAACACCTTCCTAATATTGAGTTTCACCCCTTTTTCCCTCAGAACAGCCTCAGTTTGTCAGGGCATGGACTCTACAAGGTGTCGAAAGCATTCCACAGGAATGCTGGTCCATGTTTCCAATGCTTTCCACAGTTGTCTGGATGTCCTTTGGGTGGTGGACCATTCTTGATACACACGGGAAACTGTTGAGCGTGAAACTCAGCAGTGTTGCAGTTCTTGCACCTACTACCATACCCTGTTCAAAGGCACAAATCTTTTGTTTTGCCCATTCACCCTCTGAATGAATCCATGTCTCAATTGTCTCAAGGCTTAAAAATCCTTCTTTAACCTATCTCCTCCCCCTTCATCTACACTGATTGAAGTGGTTTTAACCAGTGACATCAATAAGGACTCATTGCTTTCAACTGGTCAGTCTGTGTCATGGAAAGAGCTGGTGTTCTTAATGTTTTGTACACTCAGTGTACATGTAAACAGGGCTAAAAAGTGACTAGTAGCAGGAATATATAAATACTTATGGTAATATATTAATGGCAACATTAAATGTGAACAGGAGTAATAGTCACTAGTAACAGGATAAATAGATTGAAGCTAATGGTAATCGCAATCAATAATCAATTAACAGTATTGTAGTGGTAGTTATACATCTAATCAAAAATAATTTTAGCAGTAGTTGTTAACCATTTACCAGTCTTATGGCTAGGGGGATAGAAGCTGTTTAGAAGTCTGTTGGTCTGAGCCTTGATACACCGGTACCGCCTGCCGGACAGGAGCACGGGAGAACGGTCCATGTCTCGGGTGGCTGGAGTCTTTGTACATTTTTTCGGGAATATAAATATAGATGTTCCCCAACATGTTATGTGCAGGTAGATTGTCATGCGCTAATGTCCAGCTGTGGCATGTGTGTGCACCCAGGTATCTCTCACCCAGGGAAACCTGTGCTCATCAACTGTAGATCCCCTGAGAAGGAGACCTTTACATGCCGGTGGGACCCTGGTTTTGATGGAGGACTACCCACAACCCACCACCTCTATTACCAGAAAGAAGAGTTCGTAGCACTCATTTTAATCATTTATATTTTTGTGTCCACTGTTGATTTGTAGGTCTAGAGTCAAGACCACTCTTATTATGATTATATGGTGGTAGTTCTAGTTACCCAGCTTCAACATTATTGATATGTGTACTGAAGCTGTCCTGTGTCAGCACTGAACACCATTGAAATCCACTGACTGTAGAAAAGTACTAGCTCAGTCTCCATACTTATCACGTGCAAGATCAGTCAACTGAGTACACAACTTTGTTGGTGAGTTACCTCTGACAGCCCCAATCAGCCCTGCATTGCAAAACAGCCTTGAGTGTTCACGTGTTGTATTTATCTACATTGATGTAATGCAAGTTTACTGTGATGCCCGCACCAGCACACATCACCAGCATTCACCCCTATGAATGTCAGAAAAGGTCTTGTTTGTCTTTGTGCAGCTCCGATGGAATGTACGAGTGTCCAGATTACCAAGCTGCAGGGAGCAACTCGTGCTTCTTCAACAAGAGCCACACCTCTATATGGGTCAACTACAACATCACAGTGGTGGCCATCAACTCTCTGGGCAGCACTGTCTCTGACCCGCTGGAGGTGGATGTTATGTATATTGGTAAACTGCTCTACTGGTGTTAGAAATAATCAACCGTTCATTCATGTATTAACATTAGTTTTTTAATTAGTTGACACTTTAGGTAGCAGAGCTTGCAGCGCACAAACCTACAGTAGAATATTCATCAGTCACCATATGTCAATTTACTATAAAGAAGTATCCCTGAGATCAACTTGGGAGAATAGAAAAATACTCACTGACTGGTTTGGACACAGGAACCACCTGAACTTACTGGACTAGAATGAGGATGAACTGGTTTGGGTCATGTGCACAACTTAGATCATGTTTCATATCTTGTAGTATGTGATTACATGCTCTCGACCCGACTGTGTAGACTCTGGCTTACTTGTTGTTTGTTTTGGCATAGGATAAATGCAAAGAAAACAAATTTAGTTATTGATGTGATACTTTATTGACATGTGGCTGGATCTACTCCATTATGACCAAAAAACAAACAAATCATTGAAAAACAGGAAAACAAAATATTACTATGTTTAGATTTTACATTTATAAAACCTGATTTGATTTGCATATGTTTGAGCGAACATCCATTCTTATGTCTATATAGAGCAGGGATGGGCAAAACATCTGAACTCATCACGAAGGGCTGCAGGGACTTGCGGGTTTGTGTACCCACATCCATACCCACATACTGTATGCAGTCAGAGCCGGCCCTAGCCTTTTGGAAATTGACAGCGGAGGGAACGTTTTAGAGTTCATTTCCTGTAATGCTACACATTTTGCCATGGGGCGTAGAGAACATTTTGCAGTTTTGAAGGAAGTTCGCGGCAATTCTACATATTTTGCCATGGGGCAGAGAGGAAAATGTGCGGTTTTACAACTAATTTCCTGCAATTCTACATATTTTGCCATAGGGTGAAGAGAAATGTTTGCAGTTTTTTATATGATATCTGAGTGATAGTGATAAACAAAATCAATGGGGGGCCCCCCGGTTGGTAATTCGACCATGGTTACTACAAGTTTAGATAGCTGGCTAGACTAATTTACAAATCTAAAACATTTTAGCTGACATGGGTTAATTGAGCGACTGTCAGTGAATGACATAAGAGAAAAGCTGCTGATGCACAACCACATTTCGAAATTGCACCTTGTGTATTCTACTATTCCAATTGTCAACAGTAAGTTGAGACCCCGACTGAGGTCTCCACAATCTGCGAGTCTACAGAAGGTGGGGTGGGCCTTCAGTTGCCCATCCCTGATATAGAATTTACTGAATATGGATCAAGCCTATTGGAGCCCTACAGAAATGAATTGTGTTCTATCTGTGCTTCATGCAGTCCAGCCCAATGCCCCAGAGAATGTGACAGTGTCTGTGGTGGAGACTGAGGAGAGTCCACACCTCCTGGTGAAATGGGAGCCCCCTCATGAGGCCGACACACGCTCTGGCTGGATCACTCTTACCTACCAACTACGGCTGAAACGACAGAATAAGAAGGAGAGCGAGTGGGAGGTGTGTGTGTGTGTGGATGGGTTACTCTATAGAGTAGACAGACAAGGCAAAAAGAGATAAATTTGATAAATTCCCTGTTTTTTATTTTACTCTCATTGTAGTTTACTCCGTGAGGGTCAAGTTAGAAATGTAAACTTATTTATTAACTGTTTAGTTTCCATTTAGTTGATGTTATATATAAACAGTTGGTCAGGTCCAGGCTCTTCTTAGTTTCCTTATATTTGTCTTTATAGGAGTATGCCTCAGGGAAGCAGACCCAGTTGATCATCTACAGTCTGCATCCAGGAGAGGTCTACATGGTCCAGCTTCGCTGTAAACTAGACCATAGCCTCTGGAGCGAGTGGAGCACCACTACACACACAGAGGTCCCTGACTGTAAGATTTTTTTATGATTATTTTATTTCCCTCAATAAGTTGCAGAGCTCAATGGTTCTATGCTATCTTGGTCCTTACTGTACCACTTTGTGGCATCCAAGGTGGTTGATGTACAGATGGGATCAAGGTTAAGTGTCCACCAGTAAGAGAATTTCAGATAAGCAGAAAGTGCATAGTGAACATACTTGGACATACAATACTTACTGTTGATATACAGCAGGGTTGTGCTCAATTCAGAATTTTGGAACTGACTCTTATTCAACTCATGAGTTAAAATTGGGAGAGGCTATACGAACACGTCTGCAGGGTAGGGGAGTAACGGATCACATTTGAACTGTAACTGTAACCCGTTACGTTACCAGCAAAAAATTGTATTCAGATTGCAGATACTTTTGAAAAACGACATGATTACTTCTAGGATTACTTTAAAATTCAGAAAGGATGTTGCAAAAATAATGTGACAACTTTTCTATAAGTCAGAGACCACTGATGACACACCAAATTTGTCTGATGGATTGCGAGAAAAGAGCAGGAATAGGCTAACGTCCAAGCTATGTCTTCCAATGGTGTAGCAGTCGTGTAGCATATAGGAGACACGGATAGCATTTATTAATATCTAGGCTACATAGGGCATTGGTGTGAATCACACTACTGCTCTCATTTGTCAATTTGATCTTTACGGAGACTGATTGCTGTGGATGGCTGTTCACAAATGTACATATGTGTATTTTAACCCAATAATGGTTGAATTGAAGAAATTTAAACTGCCTATCAATCATTGTTTTTGTGACCAGGGGTGTATTCATTACGGAAACCGTTTACCGTTTAAGCAAAACAAGAGTTTCTATTGAAAAAATTCAGGTAGGTCCCTCCCCGTTCCGTTTGCTTCCGTTTAAGAAAGGTTTTGCAACAGCTGCAGTGGTAGTGCGGATCCCACCCAGCCTATCAAATAAAAGTTTGAGTTCCTCCCTTCTAAACTGCCCCGTGGTATTGTGCTCCATACTGTCATAAACAAGTTTAATTTAAGAACACCACAAGTGGGGCTTTTATTGCTCAATCTAATTCGTGCTGATTCAAAAATAAAATGTCCATAGGCCTAAACAGACACATGCTCAAACTGGTGCACTTTTGATAGACTTAAACAGCTGCAAATTATCGAGATATCAAAGTGTCACCAACAAAAAGGTAAACAATAGGCCTATAGCAAATGCAGCATATGGCATACATTTTTCACATGCAAATGGCACTTTTCGGTAGTGCTCAAAGCATGCCATTTTTAGAGCAGAATTCCTTTTTCAACTCGAATCAATGAGCCAAATCAGTCCTCGATGACAACAAAATCATTAACAGAGTAGGCTAATTAGTCCTTAGTTTTGGGGTTATGCTCAGGTAAAACAATTTGGTTTATCTGTATTTCCAAGTCCTATTCTTGAAGATCAAGGGGTATTAAATTAATTGGAATGACTGGAAATCTGACAGACTTTGGTTTTTAATGTAAAGATATAATTTAATCATATTATTATCTGTAGTAGAAAGCAATGGGTTAGAAGAAGCCTACATAACCAACCCATAAAGAAAAATACATCAATTTATGGCCAGCTATGTAAAATTTGACATTAATTTATCCTACAATAGATGTCGTTCAATTGCTAATATACATTTGTTGTCTTCTTCTAAGGCCTCTTAAGCAGGTAGGTTGATGTTATTGGGATGAGTCTTGTCTTTGAGGCAGAACTGAGCGATCTCCATTAGATGGGCCAGCTGCAAAGTCAAAATTGGCTATATTGTAAAAAAAAAAAAAAAAATTTGCTTTGTGGTCTCAATTTAAAGTTAGGGTTAGGCATTAAGGTTAGCAGTGTGGTTAGGTTTAAAATCAGATTTTATGACTGGCTGTGCCAAATAATAAACATGGGACCACGCAGCCATCATACCGCTCAGGAAGGAGACGCGTTCTGTCTCCTAGAGATGAACGTACTTTGGTGTGAAAAGTGCAAATCAATCCCAGAACAACAGCAAAGGACCTTGTGAAGATGCTGGAGGAAACATTTATATCCACAGTAAAACAAGTCCTATATCGACATAACCTGAAAGGCCGCTCAGCAAGGAAGAAGCCACTGCCCAAAACCGCCACAAAAAAGCCAGACTACGGTTTGCAACTGCACATGGGGACAAAGATCGTACTTTTTGGAGAAATGTCCTCTGGTCTGATGAAACAAAAATATAACTGTTTAGCCATAATGACCATCATTATGTTCGGAGGAAAAAGGGGGAAGCTTGCATGTCGAAGAACACCCTCCCAACCGTGAAGCACGGGGGTGGCAGCACCATGTTGTGGGGGTGTTTTGCTGCAGGAGGGGACTGGTGCATTTCACAAAATAGATGGCATCATGAGAGAGGAAAATTATGTGAATATATTGAAGCAACATCTCAAGACATTAGTCAGGAAGTTAAAGCATGGTCGCAAATGGGTCTTCCAAATGGACAATGACCCCAAGCATACTTCCAAAGTTGTGGCAAAATGGCTAAAAGACAACAAAGTCAAGGTATTGGAGTGGACATCAGAAAGCCATGACCTCAATCCTATAGAACATTTGTGGGCAGAACTGAAAAAGCGTGTGTCAGCAAGGAGGCCTACAAACCTGACTCAGTTACATCAGCTCTGTCAGGAGGAATGGGCCAAAATTCACCCAACTTATTGTGGGAAGCTTGTGGAAGGCTACCCAAAACGTTTGACCTACGTTAAACAATTTAAAGGCCATGCTACCAACTACTAATTGAGTGTATGTAAACTTCTGACCCACTGGGAATGTGATGAAAGAAATAATAGCTGAAATAAATCATAATCTCTGCTATTATTCTGACATTTCACATTCTTAAAATAAAGTGGTGATCCTAACTGACTTAAGACAGAGAATTTTTACTAGGATTAAATGTCAGAAATCGTGAAACTGAGTTTAAATGTATTTGGCTAAGGTATATGTAAACTTCCGACTTCAACTGTACTACAAAGCATAGCGCCATCATTTTCAGTACAGGGCTACAACTGCACAATGAACTTGAATACCTTTAAACAGTGAAATATAATATAATGATGTACCATACACCTATACAATTGCAGGGCATATAAATGACGCACGGGGGGAAATTATCCAATACAAATACAGGGTTAAATGTCTGAAATGATATGACAACCACAACAGAGCTAGACAGCTCACAGTAGCTAGCTCGCAGTAGAAACTACTAGTTAGCGTAACCATAAATTTGACATTATCGTCGCAGAGTGCATCTTCAGACATAAACACCTTTTTAATTTATTTAACTAGGCAAGTCAGTTAAGAACAAATTCTTATTACAATGACGGCCTACCAAAAAAGGCCTCCTGTGGGACGGGGGCTGGGATTAAAAATATAGGACAAAACACACATCATGACAAGTGAGACACCACAACACTACATAAAGAGAGCCCTAAGACAACAACATAACATGGCAGCAACACATGACAACCCAGCATGGTAGCAACAACACATGACAATATGGTAGAAACACAACATGGTAGCAGCACAAAACATGGTACAAACATTGGGCACAGACAACAGCACAAAGGCAAGAAGGTAGACACTACAATACATCACATGAAGAAGCCACAACTGTCAGTAAGTGTCCATGATTGAGTCTTTGAATGAAGAGATTGAGATAAAACTGTCCAGTTTGAGTGTTTTTAAAAAAAGCTCGTTTCAGTCGCTAGCTGCAGCGAACTGAAATGAGGAGCGACCCAGGGATGTGTGTGCTTTGGGGAACTTTTAACAGAACGGGTGTTGTATGTGGAGGATGAGGGCTGCAGTAGGTATTTCAGATAGGGGGGAGTGAGGCCTAAGAGGGTTTTATAAATAAGCATCAACCAGTGGGTCTTGCGACGGGTATACAGAGATGACCAGTTTACAGAGGAGTATAGAGTGCAGAGATGTGTCCTATAAGGAGCATTGGTGGCAAATCTGATGGCCGAATGGTAAAGAACATCTAGCCACTCGAGAGCACCCTTACCTGCCGATCTATAAATTACGTCTTCGTAATCTAGCATGGGTAGTATGGTCATCTGAATCAGGGTTAGTTCGGCAGCTGGGGTGAAAGAGGAGCGATTACGATAGAGGAAACCAAGTCTAGATTTAACCTTAGCCTGCAGCTTTTATTTTTATTTATTTTTGTTGTACTTTTTACCCCTTTTTTCTCCCCAATTTCGTGATATCCAATTGGTAGGTAGTCTTTTCCCATCGCTGCAACTCTCGTACGGACTCTGGAGAGGTGAAGTTCAGGAGCCATGCGTCCTCCGAAACATGACCCTGCAAAGCCGTACTGCTTCTTGACACACTGCTCGCTTAACCCGGAAGCCAGCCGCACCAATGTGTTGGAAGAAAACACAACTGGCGACCGAAGTTAGCGTGCATGCACCCGGCCCGCCACAAGAGCACGACGGGACAAGGACATCCCGGCCAGCCAAACCCTCTAAACCGGACGACGCTGGGCCAATTGTGCGCCGCCTCATGGGTCTCTTATGTTCGTGGCCGGCTGCGACACAGCCTGGGATCGAACTCGGGTCTGTAGTGATGCCTTAGACCGCTGCACTACACGGGAGGCCCATAGACAGTGTACCATCTAGCCATACTCCCAAGTACTTGTATGAGGTGACTACCTCAAGCTCTAAAACCCTCAGAGGCAGTAATCACACTGGTGGGGAGAGGGCCATTCTTCTTACCAAACCACATGACCTTTGTTTTGGAGGTGTTCAGAACAAGGGTTAAGGGCAGAGAAAGCTTGTTGGACACTAAGAAAGCTTTGTTGTAGAGTGTTTAACACAAAATCCAGGGAGGGCCAGCTGAGTATAAGACTGTATCATCTGCATATAAATGGATGAGAGCGCTTCCTACTGCCTGTACTATGTTGTTGATGCAAATTGAGCAGTGCGTAGGGTCCTATGATCGAGACTTGGGGTACTCCCTTGGAGACTTTGATAGGGTAGTTAGCAAACCAGGCCAAAGACCCCTCAGACACCAATACTCCTTAGCCGGCCCAAAAGAATGAAATGGTTTACTGTATCAAAAACTTTGGCCAAGTCAATAAAAATATCAGCACAACATTGCTTAGAATCAAGGGTAATGGTGACATCGTTTAGGACCTTTAAGGTTCCAGTGACACATCCATAACCTGAGCAGAAACCAGATTGCATACCAGAGAGAATACTATAGACATAAAAAAAGCCAGTCAGTTGATTATTGACAAGTTTTTCCAACACTTTTGATAAACAGGGCAAAATAGAAATTGGCCTATAACAGTTAGGATCAGCATGATCTCTCCCTTTAAATAGAGGACGCACCATGGCTGCCTTCCAAGCAATGGGAACTTCCCCAGAGAGGAGAGACAGGTTAAAAAGGTCAGATACAGGCTTGGCGATATTAGGGGCTGCAATCTTAAAGAAGAAACGATCCAAACCATCTGACCCAGATTGTTTTTTGGGGTAAAGTTTAAGGAGGTCCTTTAGCACCTCAGACTCAGTGACTGCCTGCAGGGAGATACTTTGTAGTGGGGAAGGGGAGGGAGGAGCATTAGAGCTAGTTGCATTAGAAGGGGTGGGAGATGAGGAAATGTTGGACGGGCAATGAGGCATGGCTGAGTCAAATAGGAATCCTGACTTAATGAAGTGGTGATTAAAGACCTCAGCCATGTGCTCCTTGTCAGTAACAACCACATCAACATTAAGGGACATGGGCAGCTGTGAGAAGGAGGGTTTATTCTCCATGTCTTTAACTGTATTCCAGAATTTCTTGGGGTTAGACCCACAGAGAGAACTGCTCCTTAAAGTAACTAACTTTGGCCTTCCGGATAACCTGCGTGCACTTATTTCTCATTTGCCTGAACGAGAGCCAGTCAGCCCGAGTATGCGTGGGCCTCCCGAGTGGTGCAGTGGTCTAAGGCACTGCATTGCAGTGCTAGCTGTACCACTAGAGATTCTGGGTTCAAGTCGCAGCCAGCTGCGACCGGGAGACCCATGGGGCGGCACACAAATGGCCCAGCGTCGTCCAGGTTAGGGGAGGGTTTGGCCGGCAGGGATGTCCTTTTCCCATCGCGCACTAGCGACTCCTGTGGCGGGCCGGGAGCAGTGCACAATGACACGGTAGCCAGGTGTACGGTGTTTCCTACGACACATTGGTGCGGCTGGCTTCCGGGTTAAGTGGGCATTGTGTCAAGAAGCAGTGCGGCTTGGTTGGGTTGTTTTGATAAATCCCCAACGTGAAAAAACTATTGGAACTACTTCCGTGTTTAACCACTAGGTTTTAAGTCAGTCGTCCTGAAATATATAAATATGTACTTGCGTATCAATAAGGACGCACACTGTCCTTGGCTAACACATTGAAAACTAACTGGTGGGAAAACGCAAGGATGGCTGGAACTTTCTCTCACTTGACTTCTCTCGAGCTGATCTTCTTCTCTGAGCTTGAGATCGCCCAGCATGCTCTGCTCCACTTCACCGGTGAGTTACAGCTCGTATATGATGAACTAACATTACTAATATGATTAAATACAAATAATTCACAGCCTTTCGTACAGTAACTGTAAAAGATTACATTTAGAAAGTAACGTAAATGTAATCCGTTACAGCTGGCCTGCACGCCTGGTGCACAAATTGTATGTTGCGCAGCTGAGAGTCAAGTGGAGACTAATGGATTTGGTTCAGTCAGTTGTCATGACGTGGCCCTCTTTGGGTATAGCGAGTACCATCCCCCTCTCTCACCACCTCTCTCTTCCCCCTGCACCCAGGTTCTGTTATCTCAGGTTGCAAATTCCTAGAGGAGACTCTCCTCATGGCCAGGCAGTATACAGAGAGAGAGTTTCACAGTAGAACAAAGGAACTTATTCTACATCACAGAACTTGAGAACTGAACAATATCCATGTTTTAGAGAATGTGTAACCGGTCGGTGGAGAAGCCAGCTACGACCGGTCCATTTTGTTTCATGTTGTGACCTCATTGAAAGACAATACAGCCACATTACCATAACTCTGTTTATACAAGAGTCTCCGTTATGAGATTTTCATCTAATTATAGTATAAAATGAATGAGTAAAGATGAAACTATTTGAAATTATGTAATGTCATTTTGAACCATTAATGTGAGAGAATTGTATTCCCTTCAAAGTTTAACTAAGTCATTGGCCCGCCCCCGTGAGCACAGACATGATCTGGCTCATGGGACACCCCTTTTCTACTGTTCTGAATAAAACCCCCACCTGGAGAAATCCTCTTTAGACCATGCGTACCTCGATCACAGGTTTGAGTAAAGACCACAAAAACCTCAGTATAAGCTAAGGGTGTAATGGTTGTTGAATTCCTAACCAAACCACGTGGAGCATTGGCTACACGGGTGGAAATGGTTCAACTCTGAGACTATCGATACCGACAGAATAAGAGCAAATCTTCGATACTAATTACTAGTCTGCAGCTAGGAATTATGTCGAGCTGGAATGTGAAGACCAACAACTGCCGAAAAAACTATTCTATAAGAACATTTCTGAATGGGACTCTGAAGTATCCATTCTAATCACGAGAGACTTCATGGGAGCAGAGAGAGACGGGTGGATGAACTTTCCAACAGAAAGAGGGACGATTCCAACAGAGATCACGACGACACACTGAGCGTCAATATATATTGATTGCAATTATTCCCGAATGAGTGAGTGTTCATGTGCAAAGGATTAGTATTTCAATCAATATAATTATCAACTGTGTAGTGACTCTTGTAATTCCCGCCCTTCTCAGTCCACACCCACTTCCCTTTGTCCACCAAGCCGCCATATCGGCTTAGCCCACTAGGGAACCTCCCCTATCATTTCATTGTAACCATATCTAATGTTTGTTTGTTTGTTTGTTTATGCATTTCTGTGATTATTTAGTTAGTTAGTAAATAAATGATTAAGACAATTGGTGTATGGATGATTCATAGTAAAGGCTGGGTTCGTGCAGATAACCAACAATTTACGACGTTTGTAATGAGACTAACGTGAGGTAAAGAATAATTCATTAATTAGAAGACTAATTGATCAGATATTGAAATATCTGAAGTTATATTAGGAAAATTATAACTTTGTAATCTGAAGATTTTCCTTGGTGCCCTGACTTCCTAGTTAATTACATTTACATGATTAGTTTAATCACGTAATAATAATTACAGAGAATTGATTTGATAAAATAAGTCTTCAATTTAATGATGCCAAAGACACGACACAGTCGTCCTGATGAGCCCCTCCCAGCAAGATATACTGAACAGAAATCTAAACGCAACATGCAACAATTTCAAGATTTTACTGAGTTACAGTTCATTATAAGGAAATCAGTCAATTTAAATAAATAAATTAGGCCCTATGAATTTCTTATGACTTGGCAGGGTCGCGGACATGGGTGGGCCTGGGATGGCATAGGTCCACCCACTGGGGAGGCAGGCCCAGCCAATCAGAATTAGTTTTTCCCCACTTAAGGGCTTTATTACAGACAGAAATAGTCTTCAGTTTCATCAGCTGTCCCGATGGCTGGTCTCAGACGATCCCGCATGTGTAGAAGCCAGATGCGGAGGTCCTGGGCTGGCGTGTTTACAAGTAGGCTGCGGTTTTTAGTCCGGTTGGATGTACTGCCAAATTCTCTAAAACGACTTTGGCGGTGGCTTATGGAAGCAACAGCTCTGGTGGACATTCCTGCAGTCAGCATGCCAATTGCACGCTTCCTCAAAACTTGAGACATCTGTGGCATTGTGTTGAGACAAAACTGCACATTTTAGAGTGGCCTTTTATTGTCCCCCAGCACAAGGTGCACCTGTGTAATGATCATGCTGTATAATCAGCTTCTTGGTATAGTACAAGAGAAATAAGAGTTTTGTGCATATGGTACACTTCTGGGATCCTTTATTTCTGCTTATGAAACATGGGACCAACACTTTACATGTTGTGTTCATATTTTTGTTCAGTATAGTTTATTCTGGCTAGCTGGCAACAACAGCAGCAGCATTGCGCTAGTTAAAACCTGTAAAAGAAAGTGGTTAATTTCGATGGGTGAGGTATAAATAAATTGTAGTATTGGTCACCATCTGGATGTCCCCTTGACATGCCAATTAGTTAACATAAGGACAAGCCGTTGCGAATGACCAGTGCAAGGGTGTTGCTAGCCTGTTTGCTACGGGTGACAGAATAGGCTAGTACTTGCCGACGTGAGTTGCTTCCCACTGGGAAGCTGTATCACATGTCGGCGGTGTTAAAGTGGCATTTTTTTCCCATCTCATTTGATTTCATTTTGAGAAGGATAACAGCCTTCACAAGAAATAACTTGTAGTATTGGTATTGAGTACTAGTAACAGTCGGGATGTCACCGTTTATATAGTTTACTGCTCAATGGGGAGAGTATGCACTGCAAGCCGGTAACAAGTGTCCTTCGCTCCCGCAGTAAGGAGGGAAGTAGCTGGATAGTGTAGCCAATATCAGGCCAGGGTGACAGCTAAAGCATATGTATTGTAGCGATATTCACCGTAAATGTAGAACTATGGCATTAACCTCTAAATTTTTGTAAATAAAAAAATAACAATTACTCCTGATAAAGATGGAATGATTCTGAACAAGCTCGCAAGTTCCAACTTCGGCAGACAAGTTTTTAATTATCCCTGAAGTTTCGAGCCAAATCTTTAAACTAGCTAGCTGGGAAGGGCTCATCAGGACGACTGACTGAACTAAATTCTTTCGGCGACTCTTGTTGCGCGACATACGTCATCAATTAGAGCACCAGGTGTGTACGTAAAGCCTCTCCCATTCAATTCTAATTTAATTGGCCACAAAATGTTATTTTAGTTTGAGTGACAGGATGTAAAATGTAATTCAGTGCAATTCATAAAACATGAGAGTTTCATTGAATCTGACGCGTCACACTTCCAGATCCCAAAGAATATATATTTTTCTCTGGAAACAATGTTCACATACTCTTTTAACCTTAGTACTTAGAGTAGCCAATTATATTTCCACAAACCATTTTTTTTGTTTGGCTTCTTTTTGAAGGCTTTATGGTCAACTTGAGGGTTAAACTAATGCATTCTGGGAAAATTTAGGTGATTAATTAAATATAATATTTGTATACAGGTTTTGTTATTCTTAATCATTAAATGTAATAGTTTGTCCTGAAAATCAAATGTTTCAACAATATTTTAGATGCATATACAGTACCAGTCAAACATTTGGACACACCTACTCATTCAAGGGTTTTTCTTTATTTTTTACTATTTTCTACATTTTAGAATAATAGTGAAGACATCAAAACTATGGAGTCATGTAGTAACCAAAAAAGTGTTAAACAAATCAAAATATATTTTATATTCTTCAAAATAGCCACCCTTTGCGTTGATGACAGCTTTGCACACTCTTGGCATTCTCCCAACCAGCTTCACCTGGAATCCTTTTCCAACAGTCTTGAAGGAGTTCCCACATATGCTGAGCACTTGTTGGCTGGTTTTCCTTCACTCTGCGGTCCAACTCATCCCAAACCATCTCAATTGGGTTAAGGTCGGGTGATTGTGGAGACCAGGTCATCTGATGCAGCATTCACTCTCCTTCTTGGTTAAAAAGCCCTTACACAGCCTGGAGGTATGTTGGGTCATTGTCCTGTTGAAAAACAAATGATAGTCCCATTAAGCACAAACCAGATGGGATGGCGTATCGCTGCCGAATGCTGTGGTAGCCATGCTGCTGTGGTAGCCACTTAAGGCACATTTAAGTGTGCCTTAAATTTTAAATAAATCACTGACAGTGTCACCAGAAAAGCACCATCACACCTCCTCCTCCATGCTTCATGGTGGAAACCATACATGCAGAGATCATCTGTTCACCTATTCTGTGTCTCACAAAGACACGGCGGTTGGAACCAAAAATCTCACATTTGGACTCATCAGACCAAAGGACAGATTTTCAGCGGCCTAATGCCCATTGTTTGTGTTTCTTGGCCCAAGCAAGTCTCTTCTTCTTATTGGTGTCCTTTAGTAGTGGTTTCTTTGCAGCAATTCGACCATGAAGGCCTGATTTCATGCAGTCTCATCTGAACAGTTGATGTTGAGATGTGTCTGTTACTTGAACTCTGTGAAGTATTTATTATGGTTGCAATTTCTGAGGCTGGTAAGTCTAATGAACTTATCCTCTGCAGCAAGGGTAACCCTGGGTCTTCCTTTCCTGTGGTGGTTCTCATGAGAACCAGTTTCATCAGCGCATTAAGAAGGAAAGAAATTCCACAAATTAACTTTTATCAAGGCACACATGTTAATTGAAATGCATTCCAGGTGACTACCTCATGAAGCTGGTTGAGAGAATACCAAGAGGTCGGCTACTTGATTTCAAAATCTAAACCAAGTAAACAGGCTATGTTTAACACCTTTTTGGTTACTACATGATTCCATATGTATTATTTCATAGTTTTGATGTCTTCACTATTATTCTACAATGTAGAAAATAGTCAAAATAAAGAAAAACCATTGAATGAGTAGGTGTGTCCAAACTTTTGACTGGTATTGTATATAATGACATGTTTTATGTACAAGATGTATATTTGTGTAGATTGCACCTTATATAGAATAGGCATTTTAATTTCACTGAATTAAATTATATTTCCTTTAATTAAAATTTGAATTGCAATTCTGTATCCTGTTTACTACTTCAATTCAAACTCAATGATTGAATTGGAATTCATGAGGCATTCTCAATTACATCTGAATTGAACACAACCCTGATATAGAGTATGCATTTGAAATTCAGTCTGAAGCGGTTCTCTCCCATGTGTTTTGTAGACATTCTGAAGGAGCGATCGATCTGGATTGTGGTCACCGTCTTTTCTGCTTTTATAATCCTGCTTGTTACCTTCACCCTGGCCATGAAGAGAAAATAGTATATATTTTCCTTAAACAGAATATTTTCAAAGTTTTATTTTCAAACGATCCATAATATATTCAAATTGTGAGTACAATTAAAAACTCTTCTTTTACTCTTTTTTTTTTGTCCCAGTGTGAAGCATTGTCTTCTGCCTCCTGTTCCTGGTCCAAAGATATCAGGACTAGATACACAACTCCTCAAGGTAAAGTGCAATATACTTGTCTATCTTATACTAAATTCTTCTTTTGCTCTTCTCCCAACCACCAGACATCACAGCCACTAAACACACAAATTATTCAGAGCATGAATTTAGACATGCAGGTCTACATGTTAATATTTCCCTCTTCCAGTATTGTTCATCTTATGCAACTCTCTTCCAGAGTGGGCGGTCGGAGGACATTTTAAGCTCTCTGATCAACCAGAGCTTTCCTCCCACCATATCCACTAAGGACCAGCAGGTGGACTATCTGCTGGTGTTTGATAGTGAACAGGTGACACCAGATCTTCAGAATGGACGAACAAGGACAAAGAACTCCATAGATCATGGTTGCTATAACCACAGCCTTTTGATGAAGGTTAATAATGAAGTAAAAGTTGGAAGCAGAGAGATGGTGGAACAGGGTTATTCTGAGGGGCTTGAATCTACTTTTAGGAAGACCAAGAGCCTGTCCACTGACGTTACATCTCACCCATGTCCTCAGAAGAAGCCATTCAACAATGTTACTGAAACGCCAAAGCAAGCGCCTGTTTCCAGCAAGTATCGATCCTTAAGCCATCATAAAGATCTCTGGGACAGCTTAGCCAGACATCTAGACTACAGGGAAACAGTGGTCAAGAGCCAATCAAACTGTGATGACAAACATAATTTGTCATCACAGAATATTGTGACTCCCTCGAAGGCCATTGGTTGTGTGGAGGTTCAGAGGTGGACAAAGAGCATAGGCCTACAGGTGCAGGTACCTGAGATGGATAAGAAGCAGGAGGACTATAGCAAAGTGAGTGTGGTGGAGAATGATAATATAGTGCTGCTCAAGAGAGAAACGGTCCCCCTCAATTGCACTTCCTGTAAGGTAAGAGGCAATCATTCAGAGAAATGTCTCCAGAAGCCATGTAAACCTAATATGACAGTGCCTGCAAAAGAGGGAGTGCATATAGGATCTAATGGTTATGTGGAGCCTGTCATTATCACACTTTATAAAATGTAATTGTCTGAAATTACATTTTTTTTTTTTTTTTTTTTTAATACTCGGGATTGTGGGAATTGACTATGTTCCTCAGGATATTGTTTTTGTATGTACTGTATACAGTGACTGGATAAATATGGTATTTTCTGATTAATGTATTTGAGAAACTCACCACAGGTTACACACAAGAAAGCAAACTCACTTAACTCTTGAATATGGATAGTTTTGGTGAATACATTTTTTCATTGTAATTGCTTTAAACAAGAATAACTGATTTGTTGTACAGCTTTGATCATTTTGATTTGGGGGCGGTTTTACTGCATTGACACTAGTCCCATTCAAAATGATTCATCAGAAGGAATAGAATGTAAAAATACATCACTTCAGATCATTATTAATCACTGAACCATAATATCTGTTATAAAAAAATGCTATTAAAGTATTGCACATGAATGTCTTTATTACAAGAATGTAACAAAGTAAATTGACAATTATATCAGCTTCATTAGGTATTGACAATTATTTAAAGACAAAACATTGTCTCTGTTAAGAATAAAATTATAATTTAGTTTGGCTAATGTCAAAGACCAAAGTTCATATCAGTGTATATGACAGCAGACATTTGTAGACTGGTGTAGCCTCACTGAATCTCAACCTTATACAGTAAGTACACACATGATTGACAAAGGAAATAATGCCTAATTTGAACACAGGCAAACAAAAGTTTGTGGCATTTCCATTGGTTCAGAAAAAAAACTGGACCTCTGGACGTCATGTCGCTCATCTAACGTTCACAGATAAAGTATACTTTGATTCTATTTTATATAGGCACATTAGGTAAATAAACCTAGCTCAAATTGTTCTGCATACTCAATCATGGAGCAGTGTAAATAAATGCTGAAGGGTCACTTCTAGTGATTGGTTTGGTCCCAGGAAATAGATCAATTTTGATCTGTCAGCATCTGAAATGGCACAATATTCCCTATAAGGAATAGGGTGCCATTTGCGATACAACATCATGGGGTTAATCGTGCTATAGTGTGCCATCAAGTATTTCCTTCAGGACTGATAGTCAGCGCTGGCATCAAGTGGGTTTTTAGGCAGTCTCCATCATCAACTCTTCTCATCCATCTGTTCTTGACAGTCACTGGCCCTGGGAACGGAGCTAAACTGCTCCTCAAAGTTTAAAAACTTGTGATTGCATTCCTTCTCCAGCATTTTCTTCCACAGTTTTACTGGGGGAAAAAAGGATTTAGAGAAAATAAACAAGATCATTGAGCAGTCCTTCATTCAGTTAGTACCTCACCTTACATAAACTAGGGCAGAGAAACAGGCTTGGTAAATACCTGTTTTTCTTATCAGGTAAGACACAATTTACACTAACTGTTCTAAGCCCAGATCAGGCCACCCATGCGTCGCCAAGAAATGTAGCTAAATGGAAATTAACCTAGGGAAATGTTTGAAGGAGATTCCAGTCATGGCAGATTCCACAAGTATTTAGCGTAATGTAAATAGCTTTTGACAGTCAGTGAATGGAACTTGTTCACTTACTGTACTCTGGCTCCTCTAATTCTGAGCAGGCTGGTGGAGATGGCAGTGGCCCAGTGCTCAGCTGGTTCTCTTGTTCTCCTTGTGATGTCAAGTCCAAGTTTTCTATCATCACCTCATAAGCTCTCCTCGCCTCTGACGACAGCTCAATCATTTTGTGGTAATGGTCCTGTAGAATCAAATATAATCCGTAACCACATCCATGCACGCACCACTTAAGTTTCAAGAGAACAATTCTCTGGTTTGTATCATGCAATATGTGACTCAAGTCTCCAACATTGTATCATTAAGACTAAACAAAAATGTCCAGCAGCACTTACTAAGCCTCCAGTTTTATTGAATGCCCATACCTGTGCTCCATCGTAGTTGAAGATGCCCACAAGACTGACAGGCACAGCTTTGTTAACACACCGGCCCAGGGCCTTCCTGGAGAGGGCAAACACAAAGGGAACGCCCTGCTCCCGACAGGTGTCAATGATGGTGTGGAGAGCTTCATCCAGACCGCCTGTGGAAGAGGGAATACATGATCCTTAGCATTGTGCACTGTAAACACTGAAAAAATGGAAAAACATGAAAAAAGATCTTTGGATAAACATTCAATTTTTTCTCTACTTACATTACAAGGACTGGGTATTGTCATTTTGTTCTTGCATGTACAATATAAACACAATGAAAAGCAACAATTCTAAGAGCCAATGGTGAGATAATGCCCCTGGAATCTCAGTCTACACAGGAAACCCAGGTTGTAGAAGTTAAGTCTAATGAGTATACTGTACCTTTAGATTGGATGCGTTCACAGTTGGGGGAGATGACAACACACTTGACCTTCCTGAGTTTGAGGTGTTTGAGGACCTCCCGGAGGCCCATGACCAGACGCCTCTTCATGCGGGCCTTCATAGGGTCTTTCTGGTACAGCCGGTCCTGGAAGCGCACCAGCTCTTTCAGCAGGTTGGTCACACACTCATCCACATCTTTACTCAGCACCTGGCTGCAGTAACTGGGAGACAATATTTAAATGGTGTGTGTGTCATCCAGTATGGTTAAGAGTATATGTTTAGAATCTTATCTTGTCAGTGTAAGAAATGGAAACCATGATGGCTTACTCTCTGAATTTCCTGCTGTGGATTTTGGGTCGAAAGGGAGGGCAGGGCTGTGGCTGAGACTGATTGGTTGGCTCTTCAGTCTCCTCCGTGTCCGTCTCCTTCTCAGTCTCCTCCGTCTCCGTCTCCTCCTCAGTCTCCGTCTCCGTCTCCTTCTCAGTCTCCGTCTCCGTCTCCTTCTCAGTCTCCCCATGTACTTCTGACTGCTCCTCCTCAAGCACAGAGGGGCTAGTAGGGCTGCTGCTTACATCTGAAGTATCACACACACATTACATCTTACACTTAGTCAGAAATACTTACACCAAGTACATTTCCTACTCTAAAAATGATGAAGTGAAGTTGTGTCTGACCTGTAGAGTCACGCTGGTCCTGGTCTATGCCGATGGCCTCACACAGCTCCTCTGTTATGTCGCCGGACATCTTGGATTCTTCACTTGAAGAGGGCAGTGCCCGCTCCTCCAGCAAACGGTTCTGTTTCCTGTCTTCCCTCTCCTTGAGAATCACCTGCAGATTGAACAGACAAAACAATACTGGTAAAGGGCGGCAGTAGAGTACGGGACTATAAAAACATATTGAAAGACGGATTGGTCTAAAAAAACATGCAAAAGTAAGGCTTATCAAGCATGATCTCGTCCAATAGCAGTGCACCATTCAGCAAAGCATTCAATAGGGTAAAAACATTTAATCATCACAGAAAATGTTTGTGGGAGTAAAGAAAGTCAGAGTAAATCCAAGCTAGGGAATAACAGTCCATACATATTTCCAGATAGCTGGGGTCTGAGAGACTCACCCTTTTCAGTGGTGTGGGTTTCTTAGCTTTGGGAACCTCTCTCTGCTTGCCCTTCTTTACCAGAGGGCTGGTCGAGTCCAAGGGGTTGTGGGCTATCTTATCCTGTGTCCATGGTTTCTTCTGGATTAGTGCATTCTTATGGCCGACAGGTAGCGACCCACCAACTACATAGTAACAAGTGTCGAAGATATGTTAGAATAGCATGATACAAAATGTGGGTAGCAATGTGTATGCATTGTATCATCATCAGTGCTATTTTTCAAGCACTTTTCATTTAAAAGTTCCATGAGTAAATAAAAAAAATAAAAAATGACAGAAGTGTTTTTCTGCTGTAATATAACCTGAGAGGATGACCCCTTTGGTGTCCTGCTTGTCTTTCTGAGTTTGCTGTTTCTTCTCCAGAACCGCCAGCATATTCCCAATATCCAGCTGCACAGGGACTTTGCTCTTCTTCCCACTGGTCTTCTCAGCTTTCTGATGAGAAGGTTTCATCATTTACAAGAATAACCATTTGGACAAAGTTAAACAACAACGGAGGTTGACTTTTAGGCTATATTGCTCCTTTTTAGCCCATTTGCTCTTCTAACATCATGAACAGCGTCTGTACAGAATAAGCCAGCCTGAATCAGATTTCAATATTTTCCTATAAATCATGAGTAAAGTTCAGTGCTGACCTGTCCCTTCTTTGTCTCTGAAGGGAGAGCTTTTCCTGCTGTGGCTTTGTCCTTGTTTTGGTCACCTGGCCTGAGTGCTGTTCCTTCTCTGTGACCCTCCTGTACCATAAATAAAAACACATGATTTTGTATTGATTATTGATTCAATTAAGTTGTAATTTCACATATAATGCTTCTGGTTTGTATTTTCAAGAGTAATGTTAATTCCATACCTCCTTGTTGACTAGTTTTGCCATGTTGCTAAACACTATTGAGTTGTGGCCTTGCACTCTGCCTAAACCAGCGAAGGCCAGAGACAAGTCTGGAAACTCTTCTTCATCCTAGGAGGAAAATAAACAGTCAACAAATAAATTCAATTGATTTAATACTAAATATCATCAGCGTGGGGTTTTAGGCTCAGTTTCTGTATAAGCACTGTAGCAACTGCTGTTGTAAAAGGGGCTCTATTAATAAACACATTTGATTTATAAAAAATAGGGCAGCGCACAATTGGCCCAGCGTCATCCGGGTTAAGGGAGGGTTTGGCCGGGGTAGGCCGTCATTGTAAATAAGAATTTGTTCTCAACTGACTTCCCTAGGTAGGTTGAATAAATCAATTTAAAAAATATGAAAAAGGGAGGTCTCCTGAAGTTTTTTTAAAATATCCCTCTTTACAATGGAAAGCACTTTGAGCATATTATTAAAACATAACTATACAACTCAGTGTCCAGTTTAATAGGTACACCACCCCATTCACAAAAATAGTTCGCACCAACAGTGAGTCACGTGTCCAGCTATATAAAGCAAGCAGACAGAGGCATTCAGTTACTGTTCGATTGAACGTTAGAATGGGCAAAACAAGTGACCTAAGCGACTTTGAGCGTGGTATGATCATCGGTGCCAGGCGCACTGGTTCCAGTATCTCAGAACGACAATTTCTAGGGTGTACCAAGAATGGTGTGACCAACAAAACAAACAAAAATCAGTCAGCGGCAGTCCTGTGAGCAAAAACATCTCGTTGATGAGAGAGGTAGGAGAATGGCAAGAATCGTGCAAGCTAACAGGCGGGCCAAACACAGGCAAATAACGGCGAAGTACAACAGCGGTGTGTAGAACAGCATCTCGAAACACACAACTTGTCTGTCTTTGTCACGGATGGGCTATTGCAGCAGACGACCATACAGGTTCCACTCTTATCAGCTAAAATAAAGAAGAAGCGGCTCAAACACTGGACAATGGAGGAGTGGAAAAACATTGCCTGGTCCGACAAATCCTGGTTCCCGTTGCGTCATGCTGATGGCAGAGTCATGATTTGGCATAAGCAGCATGAATTTATGGACCCATCCTGCCTAGTGTCAATGGTACAGGCTGATAACAGTGGTGTAATGGTGTGGGGATTTTTTTTCCTGGCACAGGTTAGGTCCCTTGATACCAATTGAGCTACGTTTGAACGCCACACCTTGCAGAATCCATGCCTCCGAAGAATTCAGGTCGTTCTGGAGGCAAAGGAGGGACCGACACGGTACTAGATGGGTGTACCTAATAAACTGAGTATATGTACATGAGCACTGACTTATTGCACCTCAAACTTGGGTGGCTCCTGATAAATGACCAGGTCCTCAGACTCCTCTAACGCTCCACCTTCACCCGGCATTTTGGATTTCTTCTTCTTCTTCCTTTTCTTCTTCTCAGAGGCTTGTTCTTCTTGCTGCACAGATGTTTCCTTCTAATTAAGAACAAGAAAAAAGGTCAAATTCTCTTCAAAAGTGAAAATGTTGGTCAACTTAATTTCTACCTCCGCAAATCTTCAAAGCTTAAACATATCAGTTTGAGAGCAAGGGGGCACTTTAGCTAGATCGAGATGTACAGTAGGATTTGCATCAAGCACACACAGTACCTGGGAGGGAGTGCCATTATTGACTGTTTTCTTGGGGATTACTTTCTTTGGAGGCTGGGAGGCCACAGTGGCCCAGGAGGTCACTGCTAGGCCACTGCTCTGTGAAACTGCCTCCACAGGCTGACCTGATTGGGTCAAGTACATTGATTATTTTCTTAATGGCGTACAGCACAAACCATTACATTACTTTTGAATGCTAAATGAAAAAAGGTCCAGTACCTTGTGCGATAGTCAAGGATGCATCACTATTTTCACTGGAAGCGGTGCATCGACTGGGGTCCTGTCTTTGTCCTTTTCTTACTGGTGTAGTCTACAGATCCAAAAATCACATGGCTTTTCTTAAGATAAATGTTATTTCTAATTTATGAAATTATGACAGCATGCTATAGCTCAGTAGACCTACCTTACTAGTGGATACTGAGCTCTGATGATGGGGGGTGAGGGATGGTGAGGCTGATCCCCAGCAGGTTCCAGGTTTCTGTGGGGCAGGAAGTGCAGGACTGCCGGGTGCCAAACCACCCAGCTCTGGGAATTCAGCCATTTTCACCTCAAACGTGACAAGATCCACCTGGGCAGGTTCAGATCTCTCTGATGACTTTGTGGCAGATCTGGTCCCTCTAAAACCCCCTGCAGACAAAGCAAATAAAACACCACACTAAAGACAAAAAAAATAAAATGTTTTGCAAATGGAAGAGTATATACAGTGCATTCGGAAAGCATTCAGACCCTTTCACTTCTTCCACAATTTGTTACGTTACAGCCTTATTCTAAAATGATTTAAATATTTCCCCCCCCTCATCAATCTACAGACAATACACCCCATAATGCACAATACCCCATAACAAAGCAAAAACAGGTTTTTAGAAATGTTTGCAAATGTATTAAAAATAAAAACGGAAATATAACATTTACATAAGTACTCAGTCTCTACTCAGTACTTTGTTGAATGAACTTTGACAGTAACAGCCTAGAGTCTTCTTGGGTATGACGCTACAAGCTTGGCACACCTGTATTTGGGGAGTTTCTCCCATTCTACTCTGCAGATCCTCTCAGGCTCTGTCAGGTTGGATGGGAGTGTCGCTACACAGCTATTTTCAGGTCCCTCCAGAGATGTTCGATCGGGTTCAAGTCCGGGCTCTGGCTGGGGCACTCAAGGACATTCCCGAGACTTGTCCCAAAGTCACTCCTGTGTTGTCTTGGCTGTGTGCTTAGGGTCATTGTCCTGTTGGAAGGTGAACATTCACCCTAGTCTGAGGTCCTGACTGCTCTGGAGCAGGTTTTCATCAAGGATCTCTGTACTTTGCTCCATTCATCTTTCCCTCGATCCTGACTAGTCTCCCAGTCCGTCGCAAAAAAAAAACAAAACATGCCCACAGCATGATGCTGCCACCACCATACTTCACCGTAGGGATGGGCCAGGTTTCCTCCAGACGTGATGCTTGGCATTCAGGCCAAAAAGTTACATCTTGGTTTCATCAGACCAGAAAGTCTTGTCTCACAGTCTGAGAGTCTTTAGCTGCCTTTTGGCAAACTCCAAGCAGACTATCATGTGCCTTTTACTGAGGAGTGGCTTCTGTCTGGCCACTCTACCATAAAGGCCTGATTGGTGGAGTGCTGCAGAGATGGTTAGTCGTCGTTAGCGGGCGACGACGGTGGCACTGTATTATCCTCAAAGCGGGCAAAGAAGGTGTTTAGTTTGTCTGGAAGCATGACGTGGGCGTCCATGACATGCTAGCTTTTCTTTTTGTAGTCCTGTAGACCCTGCCACATACGTCTCGTGTCTGCGCCGTTGAATTTCACTTGTTTGATTGCCTTGGAGGGAATAATTACACTGTTTAACTACACTTTCACTTTGATCTGGCCTGTGTTTACAGCATGAGAGGTCATGTGTAGATGCACTTGTTTTGAGATCAAAGCAAGAGCTGCATGTAGCCACGTGAGCACATTTGTTCACATCCTTTGCTAGTTAGTGAGAGTTATTAGCCTAGTTATAGATCATTTGTAGTCAGCAATGGGGGAGTGGTTGCTTCCTACAAGAGCACAAAACAAGTACATTTCTAGACATCTTTGAAAAGCGAGTCAGGTAAAGAGCTTTTTTTGTCTTAAAGGGGCAGTATTTTGAGACTTCTTGAATAAACGAAGTAGTCAATAGGCAGAGGGCATCATAATTTGTCTTATTCTCTGTAATAGTAGTATAGGAATAATAATGCATTTAATTTTGTAAAGTGGTTTATTGCATCAAACAACATTTTCAGTCACCTCCTTGTCAAGCCTTTTTTCAAGAGTCTCATGGAATGTAGGACTACATTAAACACCACACATTGGTTGCTACTGTAGGCTGGATGATAGAACAGCTATTTCCATGTTTAAATGTTATGGGATACATTTGCTCCATTCTTTTTGATGGTAGGCCACCCTGGAAGGCCTAAATTATGATAAAAAGGCACAGTAGCCTACTTGACCACTGTCTGAAACTGTAACTTATAGCGGGTAAAGCCTCAGTGTTCACAGTAAACGCGCGCTGGAAGTTGCACAATTTGAGGAAACATTGATACCTACCATTAACAAAACATTATGAATATCTGTGCGTTATATGCAACGTGTGTGATTACCTCTTCCTGGTGCATCCAATGATGTCCTGATCATGTTATTGTCCTGAGAACCAAACTCAGAACTAGATTTTGATGCCTGTGAAGTTGGGGGGGAATAAGTTGAGATATATGAATACACATTAAAATACATTTGTTTGTATTAAGCTATAATCAAGTTTGGTTTCAAAGTGGTCAGTATAATTAAACAGACCTTTGTCTGCTGATCACGTATGAGTCGTTCTCCAGGTGTGTATGCACTGGTTTCAGTTGTCCCTTTGGTACGACGGCTGCTGATGTAGCCATGCTTGCTCTGTGCGTCTCCTCGCATACCATCAGTGATTGATGGCCTCTGCCTGGGGCTCTTTCTCGAGTCCTCACCTGAAGTAGACTTACCAGCCTGATGCCTGGATGGAGATTTAGAAATTAACGAGTTCACTCCACAATCACGTTAGCTACGCAATCTGCAATAAACTAAAGACAAATGGCAAAAAAAGCTATGTTTATTCTCTATGACAGAATATACCAAATAGTTTACAATTTAAAAACACACTACCCGACACCAGCTCCGGCAAGTACTTGGTTTAGAGAAATGTATGGAAACAATTAAGGCAAAATAAATGAATTAGTCCTACCTTCTAGAACCTTGATCTAACAGATAAGGGTTTGGTAGTGTCAGGGGCAGTGAAGTTGTCAGTTGTTTAGGGGCCTCCAATCTCCCTTCCTGCTGGACTTTTGGAACAAAGGGCTGGACTGCAGGTGACAATTTGCTCTGCTGCAATATACCAAAACAAATAAGAAATTACCCAATAATATTACATTGAAATTTAACTAACAAGGAAAGATATGTCTAAGTTAGCGACAAGTGTACGTGAACACTAGCAGGTAAGGGAAGTCATTTCAAAGCCAACACAAGTGTAATGGACAAGGACATTGGGTCTGCAACGTCACGAATACACACGTTAGTTTAACAAGTCAGTTAAAACTATCTCGGCTTCCAATTGCTAGTGGCGCCAGTCAGGGATACAGTAGTGCGCCAGTGCCTACCTAGCCCATCCACTCAAGCTCAATTTGTTTGTTATGGTTAGCCTAGCTCGTGCACATGTAACGGTACTAGCGACTATCATTCTTAGCTAGCTAACTACATAACGTTAATCATTCGGCGTGAAATAAAATCGTCGAAGTCGAATTTCATGATAGTCATGTCCAATCAAACAAACTGACTGGCATATGGCAGTTTAGTATTACACAACAGTTGCTATCTAGCAACCTGGTTTCAGCAAGCGAATGTAGCTAGTTAGCTACTTCGCTTGGCTAGCTATAGGCATTTCTCAATAACAAACCGCATCCTTAATCTTACCTTGTCCATCTCCTGTTTCGTGATTGCCAGTTGAAGTCAGATGGTCATGTTTCCGTCGTGTATATATATATATATGCACACAGTTAGCTGACTACACGGTTACTGTACAAACATAGCATGACATCGGTTGAACACAACTCTCAGGCAAATCAGCTGTGGAAAATTTGAGCACCCAGAGTGCACATGATGTAGCACCAAGCTTCAATAGTGTGCAACTGCAGCCCGCAATTCGGGGCGTTCCTCACTCTGACCATTCTACATACGCTAGCAGAGCTAATAGGCTGTTTTCATGTTATCCAGAGCGTTGGTGACTGAACTCTGCTGCTGACAACAATTTAATCACGCTTCTTTGCCGACGTTTACTGACACCGGCCATATTGAACGTTCGTAAATTAATCAGTTATTCTGCGTTCTGGCACGTTTAGACAATAGTGCTCTGAAATCGGAGTAGACAGACAGAATTAACAATGTCCATTGAGAACGCACGACTATACCACTTATCTAAGAATGACATGAATAATCAAATCAATAAACGTTGGGTAGTTAAATTGCATATAGTTAATATACTGCCTGGCAAGTTCGATGTATTAGTAGCCAACTAACCTTGTAACAGTAGCTAACATACCGTTACATACTGCTGTAATGCAAACAAAAACAATTAATAATAATAATAATACAAAAATATAAATAAAATACTGCTGTAATTCTATGCGGTTCGCAAGGATAGCGTAGCTAAGAAATTGTCAGCCAACATAACGTGTAACTTATTTGAAAAGTGATGACTTTATTACATTGCTCAACATTTTATTAACATTTGTCATAATTAGTTAAAGCAATGAACTTGTATCCGCTCTCGTAGGACTTCCGCTGCATATTTTCCGTCATTTACTTCAAAATCTGAAAAGCCACGCCCATTTTGTGAAGAACGTCATTATAGTCCATAAAAGCACGGAACTAGTGTCCACTGCTTATATTTTTAATTTTTATTAACAAATCAATACAGGAAGTACATGTGGGAACACAAGTATATATAAATAATATACAAAGGACAATTGGTCTAGGGGGTACAATATCACATTACATAAGGACCTTAAGGGACATACATACACATATAATTCTAACAGCTTTTTTTTGTTAGCAGAGTATTTAATTGTCTTAAAATATAGTTCAATAAATGTTTGTAAGTTAAGAAAATGTGGTGTTTTGTTTGTAAATTTACATTTGTGAATATGAAATTTGTCCAAAAGAATAATGAAATTAAGTACATAAAATTGTTTCAGCTTATTTCTATCGTAGGTAAAGAATCCAAGCAGTACATCTCTCCACAATAGTGTAAAATCTTCATAAATGTGTTCAATTATAAATCTACTGATGTCTTGGTTTCCACTGCTTGTATACTGCTTCGTATACTTCGTATTTTGGGGAATTTAGTACGACATCCGGGAACTTTTGGCATACTAACTATACACATACTATGACCAATAAGGATCCTATATACTCAATTAAGTCACTAATTGTACAGTTAGTATGACTATTCGAAATCAGCTAAGACCTGTGTGTTAATTTAACTTCCAATTCAGAACCAAGAAGTCAAATCAACACCACCAAGATAAGTTGTGTTTATTAAACATTTCAAGTTTTGATAACTACAATTAATTACACTGTCTTAACTTAAGCCTACACGAAACACAGCCCTTATTTTAAGTGTTTCTAAAATCCTCTATGGAAAAAATAAATGGTGGAAAAACAATTGTAACTACTGTATTTCCTTGTTTGACCGCTAGGTTTTATGGGTATTATGACTCATACTGTGGTACTCTCTGCCTCAGAAGCAAGTTTATATGTAAAGTTTACATTATTTGACCGACCAACAGGTACAGCAGTGCCCTCACCTGTACGTTTATCATTAGTTACTACAGCCACAGTCATAAACCCTGCCTATCTTCCTAAAATGTGATTTTAAACCTAACCATACTGCTAACCCTAACCATCAATTACAAGCAAACATTTTTATTTTCATGAATTTTTTAAGTGGGAACGAGGATGTTTCATGATCATTGTGTGGTAAATAAGAGTATATTGCATAAAGGGCAAGGCAACACAATATCACACAAACTCAGAGCTTTTTTATTTATATATCTAAATAGTAGAATATAGATAGATATTTTGAATAATCTCAATACTGATACTACATTCAATTGATTTAAAAATACAATTAAATCATAACATTATTTTAACAGCTCATTGATTTACTTTTCTTAAGTAATAAACAAATAGTACCTCAAATATATTCCCATAGTGTTACTCAACAATATTAAGCATAGTATTATAACAAACAATGTCTGATTTTATAGAGTTCTATTACAGAAATCTGACAGAAACATTAGCATATGCAAAATAAGTCAACATATACATTAAAAGGTAGAGACTGATTGCATGAGCGAGTCCTAAATGTCGTTATTGAATGTATTTTGGATGCTGTCATTTCATTGGCTACAAGATACTTTGTCACATTGAGAGAATATTTTCTTTCTTTATTTAACACTGGATATGACATACTTCAACGGTATAACATCAGAAACCAAAATACAAAGCCAATTTGACATGGGAAGGCTTGTTTACACTGAGCTGCACTGAGGTCGGAACGCAATCATGGTTACATTAAGACACAGTGGAGCCGGCGCGAGATGTGGTCGGAAAACGTACCTCAATGCAGGGCTGGGATATGTGACTGTACTCCAAATCCTACCTTTATCAACACTGCTCCATCGAGAAGATTGAAATACTGCTAGTTTTACGATAATGGCTGCGGTGGCTACTGCTAGCTAGTATGAGGAGGAAAAGGGTGATTGCAATCCGACCTCAGTGCAGCTCAGTGTAGACACGCGTAACGGTATCTTCTGCCAAGGCTTTGTGGTTAGAGAGAAGAAAATACATGGACTACTTGTAATAAAAAATGTAAAAATATTACCACAATTTGTCAATGATAAATGTACTTATTTTCTCATAGCTTGCATTCCAAGCAAATGTAAACAAATGAAAGAACAATGAACAAAACAATATCAAAGCTGTCTAGAGTATCTCTGAAACCGTCTGTCGTGGTAAAACCCTTTAACGCTCCTGTGTTAAGGCTTGTTTAGCACCCTTTTCACTCTTGTTTGAGCCCTCCCAGTCTTCTCAGTAAAACCAGAGGTATGATGAAAGAAGTTGAGCTGATAATGAAGCAGGTCTCTGCTCCAGCAATCCAGTAAACTGCAAAGCAAAAAAATAAGACATTCAGCAGAAATGTTATGAAATTCTAATTATTTACAAATCACAGCCTTTGACAACTGACATCATACTTTTCTGCCCCCTTACAAAATGTGACATTCAATGCAGAAAGTCACCTGAGGATGCCACTATGGGGCCCAGTGCTCGAGCCAGGGCTCCTAAACTACGTAGGATTCCCATCACTGTGCCCTTCTGATTGGCCGAACCTAGAAGAGGAGTTTCATGTTACACAATGACACAATGATTCGATTTGTGTGTGTGTGTATCTAAGAGAGAGCGAGTGCATAATGGTTATGCTAGTACAGTTAGAAATCTTACCATGATCTGAAACCAGCGTTGTCAAACAAGGGACAACAATGGCAGCAGCTGTGACAAAGAAGATGTTTGAGTAAAGGAAAATCACCTCAGGGATATACTTAAGTTAGTTTTTTAAATGACCTTTGAAGATATGAAAACTTACCAAATGAGTATAAAATCAAACCTATGTAAACCATCTTCAAATTCCATGCCAGTCCAATGAGAGCAAATGCTGGAATCAGTAATAGGATTGCCTAAAATACATTAAGAATACTGACTTTGGCAACATTTTCTATACCAGAGCTAATCTTGACTATTTAAAAGATTTCTTGATGCTGATTTCTTAGCCATGTAGTAATGAGTACGATATTTACCAGACGAACAGTCCTGATGTGATGCCCCGGTTTGATCCTACGGGCATATCCTCCTTGGATCAGTGCCATGGTGATACCCATGAAGAAGAACATCTTACCCTGCTGCATGCTGCAAAAATTGAAGAGTATCGTAGCACAGTTGAAGGAGTTAAGGTAGCCTCTTTTTTGGTTGAACAGATTCTAACAAATTGGAGTGTAGGGAGCTAAATAGACTGAAGATTGACCTTCTTTGTCCCTAAACCCATACCTTGTAAACTGGAACCGTTGATGGGTGAGGAAACTCAATGTAAACTCAAGACCAGAGAAGAGGAAGAGATATGTGAAGTAAACGAGGCCCAACACTTTCAGGTTCTGCATTTCTGTTGTCCAAGAGAAAATAGACAGGGACAAATAAAAACGGCTTTGTGGTACATTTCAACACAATATTTTGGTTATTATGAAGTACTTTCAATAGATTCTTGTCCATCTTACTAAGCATAAATCTTGACAAGATATACATTATTACAGACTAGCGGGTCTTTATATATTACTGTATATTCATAGATATTTTATACTGAACAAAAATATAAACACAACATGTAAAGTGTTGATCCCATGTTTCATGAGCTGAAATAAAAGATCCCAGAAATGTTACATGTGAACAAAAATCTTATTTCTCTCAAATGTTGAGCACAAATTTGTTTACATCCCTGTTAGTGAGCGTTTCTCCATTTGCCAAGATAATCCATCCACCTGACAGGTGTGGCATATCAAGAAGATGATTGAACAGCATGATCATTACACAGGTGCACATTGTGCTGGGGACAATAAAAGCCCATTCTAAAAATGTGCAGTTGTCACACAACACAATGCCACAGATGTCTCAAGTTGAGGGAGCATGCAATTGGCATGCTGACTGCAGGAATGTCCACCAGAGCTGTTGCCAGAGTTTTGAATGTTCATTTCTCTACTATAAGTCGCCTCCAACGTTGTTTTAGAGAATTCGGCAGTACATCCAACCGGCTTCAACAACTGCAGACCACTTGTAACCACTGCAGTTTGGCGTCGTAACTGAGCGGTTTGCTGACGTCAGCGTTGTGAACAGAGTGCCTCATGGTGGCTGTAGGGATATGGTAGGGGCAGGCATAAGCTACAGACAACGAACACAGTTGCATTTTATTAATGGTGATTTGAATACACAGAGATACCATGACGAGATCCTGGAGCCCATTGTCGTGTCATTCATCCGCCACCATCACATCATGTTTCAGCAATCTGTACACAATTACTCAAAGCTGAAAATGTTCCAGTTCTTCCATGGCCTGCATACTCACCAGACATGTCATCCATTGAACATGTTTTGGATGCTCTGGATTGACGTGTACGATAGCGTGTTCCAGTTCCCGCCAATATCCAGCAGCTTCGCACAGCCATTGAAGAGGAGTGGGACAACATTCCACAGGCCACAATCAATAGCCTGATCTATGCGAAGGAGATGTGTTGCGTTGCATTAGGCAACTGGTAGTCACACTAGATACTGACTGGTTTTCTGATCCACGGCCCTAGCGTTTTTTTTTTTGGTATGTAAACAACAGATGGATATCTGTATTTCGTTGGGTGAAATCCATAGATTAGGGCCTAATGAATGTATTTCAATTGACTGATTCCTTATATGAACTGTAACTCACTAAAATCTATGAAATTGTTGTATGTTGCGTTTATTTTTTTCCCGTGTATATAGATTGTCAATTATTTCATACTGTACAAATACCACATAAATCAATATGTACTCACTCTCTTTAGAGGGTGGGTCCTCTGTCCTTGTGAGGGCAGAGAAATGGAACAGAGCCACTGGGTTGAGAAGATCTCCTGATTCCTGGATCCCAGAGGTCACTGAGGAAACCTGGGTCTGAGCAGATACCAGTCTTTGTCAGAAATAATAAACAGAAATGCTTACTAATATGGATTAATCACTGTGTATAGTATCATTGCAATAAAACATTACTGGGAGAAGATAATAGAGAGTCACCAAGGCTTTTACTTTCTGTGCAATGAAGCACACTGCCCAACCCGTGATGAGTTTCGAGTGTGCCGTTTTCAGTTTCTCCTAAGAGGTATACCAATGAAATCGCACCTTGTTCTGCTTTGGCAGGGTCTCTGGCAGCATAACAATGATGAAGAGTAGGTCAGCAGCACTGAAGACCAGGGCCAGTACAGCTGGGCCATGGTAGAATACCTCCTCCTTACTGGAGTTAATGGCAAAGTAGGCCCCCATCAGTGGGCCTACCGTGAATCCCAACGAGAAGGCAATTCCAACCATCATCTAACAACAACAAAATATGCATTGCCAAATTAAAATAATGCATACACGAGGCCTAAAGAAAGACCAACTAGTGTATTAGTGCAATACAGAGCAGCATGGTCCGTGGTTAATCATACTCTTAAATTATCAATCTCCTTTCAATTAAGATCTTTCAATCCTGAATGGCATATACTGTACGTCTTTAAAAAAAATCATAGCATGAGCTTGATGCACAGTGCTTACCATTCCCTTGTTTCGTGCCTTCGGGCAAGGAAGGTCAGCAATCATGGCAGTGCAGAGGCTCACATTACCCTTGCAAATACCCCCAATCACCCGAGACAAAAGGAACATGCTGAAACTACAGGAAACTGCCCAGACTGCATAGGAAGACATCAATCCCAACTGGAACACAAAAAAAATACAAATTAAAACCATATCAAATCAGGCTGGCAAACTGGGCAAATAACACACCGAAATGGACGGAGAGTTGCCCAAGATAAGTACTGATATGTTAACCAGTTTCATAGCCATGAAAAAGCAATAGAAATATTCTTAAATGGCAAGTCACTTATTTTAATCAACTACATTTCTATAACATTGCACAAACTGTGGTAAGAATGAGTAGCGGTTTTCTGCCGTAATGATCCGATGCAGCCCCAGTTAAAGGGGACGACATGAACTGCAGCAGAGAGAAGAGTGATCCAATCAGACCTGAAGAATAGAATGTAGAGAGCATAATCTGTGATTATGGTCCTTTCTGGTTGAGCGTTTCGGGCAAATTTTAAGACATAACACAATATCTGATCAATTTTAAGTCACACATTTTAATACACAGACAACACACTATTTCTGGCATTCACAAGACAAGCTAGTATTTTGAACGATGCCATTTGTCTAAATATATACATCAAAATATCTTGCTCAGCTGTAACAACCACATGTAGTTAAATAAAGTGTGTTGTGTTACTGTACCTCCAAAGAGGACACTGTTGTATTTTGTTTCCATCGGAACTCCGACAGCTTCCCTGAACCAGTCCACAATGCTCTGTAGTGACTGATAGACACTGTCCTGTTAGGGGGAAAACGTGAAAATATTTTTTACAAATGAGTGCAAGATCTGAATCTGATAAATTTCACACACTCGATCAGCTGACAAGTTTGTCATTTTGTTACGCTGTCTCATGGAAAAGTTGAATCACACAAAGCATGCCTTGTCCTCCCTGGAGTGAGGCCCCAAATTCTGTGTACAAAGAAACCCATCAAATGTCAGATTCTGGAGTTGGCATATTACCAAAATGGAAAATTGCATTGATAACCCAACATTATTGCAAATATAATGCTTGTCTTTCACAATATAGTACAATGAAATTAAAGTATTTAACTAATGATGATAATGATGGGGAGGAAAACTATTTCGATTTTAAGAGGGGAGCTCACATTTACTATTAGCAGACATTGGCCGTGTTCCAGATAATTAAAAACCGTGATGACCGTGATGCATCATGGGTAACTTTAAAGTTGGCTGAAATGTTAAACTGTAATAAAAAGGACAGCTCACTGAGCTCAGACAAACATAAGCACTTACCTCTGTTTGGCCATAGTGGTCCAGTATAGATGGGAGGAGAGGTAGGATCAGAGTGAATCCCAGTAAGTCCAAGAGGAGGGCAAAGAAAACACTCTTGATGACTCTTGAGGAGCCAATGGCCTCTTCAGATCCCGTTTCACTTGACATTCCTCCTTTCTGATTAAACTCCTTCCTTAAACAAAAACACGGAATGCATACATGGGTGTCAGCGCCTAATGGAGATGTTAATACGAAACTTTTTGAAGACGAAATGGCACTGAACTACTACCCGGCTAGCGGCCAGTCCTCAAAACGGGATATAGTTTGAGATACCCCAACCGCGGTAGAACAAAACACAACCATGTATCTTATGTCTACCATTTATGAAATGGATGGTTGTCCAAAAATATTTTACTGCAAAAGTGGTTAAATTGATAGCTCGTGACACCCCTTAAACTAAAAAAGTGCAGAATAATGCCTGGCTGGAGGGAGGATGGGACACATGTAACCCAATATCGCAAGCTCCCATATTGCAAATATTTGAAATTTAAGTAGTCAGTTCAGTTGCCTGCACTATATAAACAGTGCATATTTATGATGAATGTAAGCTTTACTTTTTGGTATCTGATTAATATACAAAATACATGCAGTTACACATCTTTTGATGTTGTGGCTATTGTAATCTAAATCAGCTCTAAGACACTGAAAACTGTCTTTTTTTGTTCAGTCAAAGGTTCCTCTGTGGATTTTATTTGTTCAGCCCATACTCTTGCAATTTTCACTCCAAATCCAAAATCCAATATGGCTGCCTCAATACCATTAAATGGTGGTTTAATCACCTGTATATATGCTTTAAAATGAGACATCTTTCAGATTTATGCACTGTTATGAGCTGTACTCCAGACTATTTTTGTGCAATTCAACTATGTTGGGAATCCAATATACCTACACTATCTCCTTTGTCTGGATATAGAAAAGACAACAGACAGCTTAGCATGGCAACACCAAGTACTCCAAGTCACAAGCCTCTAAAGATCAAGGAGGCAACTCGGGGGCTCCAATGAAAGGAAAGATAATCCAACCCACGACTCCGACACCCTCTCCCTAGATCAACAATTTGCCCCCATGGTGTACCTCCAGGATAGGGCTCTAAAATCACCTCCTTATCATTTACAAGTGAGCGTTGATTCATGGCTAGTCCGATATGGGTGCCTGAATCTAACATGACCTGCTGGCTCACTGCATTCATGATGCACATTTTTTATTTATTTAACCAGGTAGGCTAGTTGAGAACAAGTTCTCATTTGCAACTGCGACCTGGCCAAGATAAAGCAAAGCAGTTCAACAATACAGAGTTACACATGGAATAAACAAACATACAGTCAATAATACAGAAGAAAAAGTCTATATACAGTATGTGCAAATGAGGTAGGATAAGGAAGGTAAGGCAATAAATAGGCCATGGTGGCGAAGTAATTACAATATAGCAATTAAACACTGGTATGGTAGATGTGCAGAAGATGAATGTGCAACTAGAGATACTGGAGTGCAAAGGAGCAAGATAAATAAATATATACAGTATGGGGATGAGGTAGTTGGATGGGCTATTTACAAATGGGCTATGTACAGGTGCAGTGATCTGTGAGCTGCTCTGACAGCTGGTGCTTAAAGCTAGTGAGGGAGATATGAGTCTTCAGCTTCAGTGATTTTTGCAGTTCGTTCCAGTCATTGGCAGCAGAGAACTGGAAGGAAAGGAAGCCAAAGGAAGAATTGGCTTTGGGGGATGATCTGGTGCACTCTTATGCTGTTCAGGTTACGCTGGCACATTGCTTTTTCCAGAAAATCATGTCCACCATCCTGACGGTCTGCCCTGGAGTTGCTGTATATGTTGACATTATGGTGTATGGGGAGGATGCAACCACACATGATGACAAACACATAAGGCAGGTAGGTAGGTGTTCACTACAATGAACCAACACAACTTGACAAGAAATGCCAGCAACTTAGTGGGCCTTAACATGTCATAAGAATTGCAGCTCTCCAATGTCAATGCCATCCTAAATCACCCAGTCTGCTGCCCTGAAGGGTATACTACAATTTAGGCTAGATTTATTTAACTTTTATTTAAGCAGGGAGTCATGCTAAGACCCAGTCTCTTTCGCTGATGAGCCCTGCATGACCACATCAATAAACAATTACACTATACATACACTGAACAAAAAATGTAAACACAACATGTAAAGTGTTGGTCCCATATTTCATTAGCTGAAATAAAAAAATCCCAGAAAATGTCAATACGCACAAATTTGTTTACATCCCTGTTAGTGAGCATTTCTTCTTTGCCAAGATAATCCATCCACCAGAGAGGTGTGGCACATGAAGAAGCAAATAAAACACCATCATTACACAGGTGCACCTTGTGCTGGGGACAATAAATTGCCACTCTAAAATGTGCAGTTCTGTCACAACACAACGCCACTGATGTCTCAAGTTGAGGGAGCATGCAACTGGCATGCTGACTGCAGAGAATTTGGCAGTGCGTCCAGCTGGCCTCACGTGTAACCACACCAGCCCAAGACCCTCCACATCCGGCTTCTACACCTGAGGGGGTGGGGGGGGATGCTGAGGAGTATTTCTGTCTGTAATAAAGCCCTTTTGGGGGGGGAAACTCATTCTGATTGGCTGGGCCTGGCTCCCCAGTGGGTGGAGCCTATGCCATCCAAGGCCCACCCATGGCTGAACCCCTGCCCAGTAATGTGAAATCCATAGATTAGGGCATTATTTATTTCAATTGACTGATTTCGTTATATGAATTGCAATTCCGTAAAATCGTTGAAATTGTTGCGTAGATTTTTTTGTTCAGTACATATACACAATACATAAAAAGCAAACAAAACAACAAAAGCAAAACACTATCATATCAAATAAACATTATTCAGAGATGAAGTTATCAACAATGTCGTGTGTAATTGCGGGCTATTCTTTGGGTGCTGAAATTGTAGTTTTTGATAAAGACGTCGGAGCTCCAGTCTGCCCACACTAGTCGCCGCTCAGCTCCACGGTAAAATCGTGGTTGATTTTAATCGGTTAGGGAAATGCTTGTTTACATCCTTATTCAGTCGTCCTCGCAGGACGGTGGATGTGCAAGTCTCTTCACAGAGAATGAGTTAACGACGAAACAAGGTGGTGAGGCAAGACAATGTTCGAGGAAGTAGGAAAAAATATAATTCCATTCATGACCGAATAAACTCAAAACCTGAATACATTTGAAGATTGGAATTATATGGATATTATTACGTGTGACAGACACATGACATTAGACAGATAGGTGTTAACCAACTTTGTAGGCTTAGTATATGGATAAAATGCGTTTTAATAAAGTACAACTCAAAAGGTTACAATGTATCGCAAATGGAAACAGGGGTATACATTGCATCCTAAAGTAGTGAGCAAATTAATTCAGTTATTGTAATCATAGTTTGTTATAGCTGAATACACTCAATGATAAAATCCTTGACTAGGGAAAGAAGTGCAATAGTTTCTGATGAACTCCAACGGTTCATCAGAAACTTCCTTCACCATGGAGTTGAGTTTAGTTGTTACAATGTGATCAGCCATGCATGGAGATTCCCCATACATTTTTCATATGCATTGTACTTACCCTAAATCCAGTGGCATATCAATTTGCGAGCAGCTTGCTTTAGGGTTGTGAACTCATCTGATTCTCGAAGTCTCCAACTGACTGGACCAGGAAGCGGTGTCTTGTTTCATTTATCATTTACGATGACAAGAATGTGACGTATACGCACAGAAGCAATGCCTTCACTGATCAATGCATGGGTCAGTTCTATGCGGAATCTTTGCGACGTCATACCTTACCCTAATCCTTACCATTTTACATTTAAACTTCAATGGGATAGGGACGTCCCAATGAGCCGCTTACAACCGCGCATGTTTAAACGCCCTGCGCCCAGTTTCCCAAAGGCATACATTTCGTTAGAACCATCGATCTCAATGGTTCTAACGATTAACTTAGCCTCAAGATGCTTTTGGGATACTGGGCCCAGCTATGAACACAAACTGTGGCTACTTATATGAGAAAAATAATACGTATGAATTTGTTTAGTCAATGCAGAATCACAGAAGCTGTTGCCACTATCCACCATTCATTGCACATATTTACAAAAACTATTGCACTTCTTTCCCTAGTCAATGATTTTATCATTGCTTTGTCCTCCTTTAAAAATATTTTGTCTTGATTGGTTAAGGAACACTTCATATCCTTAAAACGAGGAAAAGCGTTTTCACAAATGAAATATAATAGCTTTAGGATAAAGTCATTTATTACAGAAATGTTAAAAGACAACAAGATCAACATATTTACAAAGCATCAAAACAGCCAATATGTTGGAAATGTGTACGGTCATTCTGGCATGACATAATATACAATAATGAAAGACTGTCCTTTACAACAATAGCTGCAGTGTCTCCAGTCAAGAAAAGTTAGTTACAGGTGGAAACAGTATGCAACAAGTGACAATAAAACATTACATTCAATTGAACTTCACATAATCAGCTTGCTGTTAAAAGCAGCCCTGTTATGACATGTCTCCCATTTCTAAGCAGCAACACCCTCAGTGTCAATACATCCTCATCAGTTGCACCGACACAGAGTTACAAGCCATGGCGCATCACATGCCGTTCCAGCTCAGTGCTGTTCATGAGAGTTCGGCCACAGAGCTCGCAGGAAAGTGCTTTCTCATTTCTGGTCACTGGAATTATCTTCAAGGTAGTGGAGGCATCTACAGGAATGATAACAGAATAAGAAGCAGAGTTAAAAACCTGACAGGGTACCAGAAACAGTTTGATTAATTGGATGTCAATAGTTTCATGTCAAAATTGACTTACCTTTTGGTGAAGATATGTTGCCATTTTCCTTGTTGTTTTCCTCCACCTCGTGATCTTGCTTCTCGCCACTCTTGGGGTTTTCTTCATATTTTTCATCCTGTTCAGACCCTTGCTCCGGTTTATTATCGCACTCAGGTTTTAGACGGTCAGTCTTCACTGCCTCCTCATTTTCCTGTGTCTCACCATGATTACTGTGTGTTTCCTCTTTGCCCTCTTCATTTTCAAGCACTGGCATCTCATGATAGTTGCAGGCTTCATCTTTAAGCACTGGCATCTCATGATATTGGTTGTTTTGTTCTTCTATGTCCATCTCTCCAGGTTCTTGGTTCTCCTCCTCACAGTCCATTAAATGTTCCTCGACCTTCTCCTTGTCCTCATTCTCTAGCTTCTCATAGGATTGCTTATATTGTCCCTCTTGGTTCTCGTCATTACTAAAATCCTGGAATTCACTGTTTTGGGCTGTGTTCTCTGCCACCTCATTATCGGCATCTTTGTTCACCTCATCTTGTTGCCCTTGGGTCTCCTTACAGTCCATGAATTGTTCTCCCTCCTCGTTGACTCTGCTCAGTCTTGTTTCCAGTTCCTCCAGATGGACCTGTCCCACCAGCTCATGGTTCCTCACAACCTCCCGGAGAGAACACCACAAGAAAGATTACATATTTACATCAGATACAGAAGGACAAATGACTCAACAGAGAAGACTTGATACAATATATCAAGTCTTACAGAGAAGACTTGATACAGCTGTTTCTGATTGAGGGGGTATAAGGAGAGTGTAGCTAGAACACTAACCTGGTGTTTATCGCACAGGTGTGCCTCCAACTCGCTCAGCTGTGTGCAGTCGAAGTAGCACAGTCTGCATTTGTAGGGCTTGATATCGTCGTGCTTGAGCATGTGCAGTAGCAGTTTCTTGTCACTGGAACTGGTGAAGGTGCACTTGTGGCAGCGGAACACGATGCCCTCGAGATATCGCGACAGCTTCGGACGACGCACCTCTATAGGGGCCACTGGCTGCTCTGTTTAAAAAAATAAACAAACCAGGAGCAGCAGTGTAAAGTCTGGGTATGATACTGACAAGTATAAGACAGAATAAATGGTAGACAGCCACAAAAGGTGTCTAATGAGTGTCATGATGTATAAAGCATGGATTTATTTGAACAATACCACAAGAACACCTACCACGATGGAGGACGATGTGGTCGATCATGCGGTTTTTGTTTTTGGTGTGGTAAAGACAGAGAGGGCAGTGTAGCTCCTTCGGAGCTTCTGTTGGGCTACTGGCATGTGCCGTCTCTATGTGCATATCCAACTTCTTCCTAATGTAAGCATTCAGAGAAAAGAATGGTATCACAAATTTGGCAATATAGCATACTGAGGCTTAATAGATGGCAACAATTGAGACCAAGAAGCATTTGTACATCATTTAAAGAGTCAGTTAATGTAGCAATACTAGGTGTCACAGGTGCTTCTTGTTCAATCACTATTCTTTAGACATAGCAATAATATGTATACTAAGCAACAAATATGACACAGCAAAGGCAAGCATTGGCATTTGAGCAGATTCTTCTGAAAAGAATATATTACCTGAAGCCTGTGAAAAATGAGCAGTCCTTGCACCTCACGAGCCTTTTCCCATTGTGGCGATTTATGTAGTGTCGACGCATACTCTTGATGTGTGTTGAGGTGTAGATACAAAACTCACAGACGAATAAGCCATCTTGAGTGGTCCTGGTGGTCTGTGGGCTTGGAGCGCTGCTAGAGGCCTTGGCCTGAGCCACCTGCCTGTAGTGGTTGAGCTGCCTCTGAACATCTGGGGGCTCCGAGTATACTGGTTCTGTAACGGAAAATACACTGGATATTAGTACCACATTACATTCAGACACTCAGCAGATGACTTCTCTGATTTACAGAAAGGTAGGGGAGGTGCTAATGGCAAAATACTCTTGAGGAGTATATATACAAGACATTATGCATCTTTCAAAAATCAGGTTTTGTATAGCTATACTGATTGTCTTGTCTGTATGCTGCATAACAAATTTGCTTATTTTAGAGGAAGTATTCTAATCATGAAGTTTAATAATTCAAATCCTAAACAATGAACGTAAATGGGAGCACTTGCTTTCAGTGGGGTCTGATTCCTCAGAATCATCAGACATTTGGTTGCCTTCTTGAGGTTCTGGCAGGTTCTGGGTCTCTTCAGCAGCCCTCAGGGTGTGCTCCTTGTTCTCGCTACAGGTCACGGAGGAAGGGAGGTTCTTGGATGGGTCCTGAGCTACTCCAGCAAGACAGATTAAAAAAGCAAACAGGTTTAAGATGTTTTCCACAGCTCTTGCCATTTCGATTAACATTTCATATAGTATCAGATTCTGTCAAATTGACAGATACATTTTTTCGTAAGCCTTTGAAAAGTTGTGACAATGACAGTGTGCTGTAGCAGTAAGGTTGTCTCTGTGCTGTAGCAGTAAGGTTGTCTCTGTGCTGTAGCAGTAAGGTTGTCTCTGTGCTGTAGCAGTAAGGTTGTCTCACCGCCATGTACTTTGAGCAGATGATTCTTCAAGAGGCTCAAGATGTTAGTTCTGTAACGACAGAGCCCACAGTGGAAGGGTTTGATGGTCCCGGGTCGATGTCTAATATGGCAGTCAAACCTGAAGAGACATTAGCAAACATTTCACAAATTGATTTATCCAGATGGTTAAGCAAATCTTCATGGTTTATATACAAACAAGAAAGAATGTTGTATGGTGGTACCTAAGGTAACATTACAAGATAGAATCAATCACATACTATAAATACTCCCCTCTGAGTGGTTCAAGCTCTGAATGCTGATATATCAGACCGTATACCACGAGAATAACAAAACATATTTACTGCTCTAATTACATTGGTAACCAGTTTATAATAGCAATAAGGCACCTCAGGGGTTTGTGGTATATGGCCAATATACCACAGCTAAGGGCCGTATCCATGCACTCCGCGTTGGGTCGTGCTTAAGAACAGCCCTTAGCTGTGGTATATTGGCCATATATCAAATCAAATCACACCCCCTTGGACCTTATTGCTTAAATATACAATAGAAATCTCTTCCTCTCACATCTGCTTCTGTTGATGAGGTACATTGTCCAGCCGTTTGAGCGCTGCTGTAGCTGCATGGCTCCGCTCATGTGAGCGTAAACCTTTCAAAGACATGAAAGTTCGCCCGCAGTGGTTGCACTCCTCTCCTACTGACCCCCCCTCTGGTTTTGTTGTCGATGGGACAGGGGAAGGGGACACCAGTGGACCCATCCCTGTTGTAACAGATTCCACCTGTGTCACAATCCAATGACTGTCCGATTCCTCTGCTGTCAGAACCTCGGGCAGTTCTTGTCTTTCCTGCTGAAAGACAGAAAGAAATGATTAAGATTGAGGAGCACATAGGCTCCATAAAGGGCAAAAACAGATGTATTTTTCCAATGTTGCACAGTCCTACCATCTGTCAAACAATCACAAATGCATAGGGTTGCACTTTATTGCATTATGTGCCACTTACCTTAACAGGCTTGGTCTTTGGCGGTGGGGCACTGAGGTGTTGTTTCCTCTTCTGTCCATTTGCCAGCTTCTGAAACTCCTCATTATGATGGTCGAGATGGGAGCAGAGGTCCGCACTGCCCTGGATTTGGAGGTTACAGTATCCACATCTGTAGAATTCTGTGCCATCCTCTGAAGTCTTTGAAAGTATAGTGAAGTCTTGTGTGAAATCTTCGTTGTGGAAATTGGTGTAGTGGATACTTAGCAGCAGATTTGAGTTGAAAGATAACTTCACGCATTTCTTGCATTTAACTGGACGCAATGTTTTGCCTTTCTCACATTGTGGATCAAATAATTTGCATACAGGTTTCTGTTGCTGGGGATGATTTCTAGGCTTGGGGGGAGAGTGCAGTGTGTTATTCGGGCTAAGTTTGCTAGATTTGTGCTTGCTGGGAGAGACTCCTGGGTGGCAAATCGCATAATGGGAGACCAGGCCCTTTTCACTAAGACATTGGAAAAAACAGCGAGAACAGCTTATCTTCTCACCAGGTGATTTGGTTTCCTGACTTAAAGAAGCCTTATGGTCCGGTGAGTTTGGAAGAATGCGGTGAGGTCTGAATGCTGGAACAAAGTGGTTGGTGAAAGCAGCATTGCCATGTTGCCTCCTATAGTGGGCTGCAAGGTATTTACAAATCGAAGTTGTATACGAGCACAGTGCACACTTGTAGGAAAACTCTTTGTCCTCAATTGGAGCCACTGTACTGTGGTTAATGCGAAGATGACAGGCAAGGCCCTTTTTAGTGGTGCAAAGGTACTTGCAAAGGTGGCACTTGACTATGATGGATTTTCCATTTTTTAAAATGGCAGCCTGGGCAATTGAGGTCTGGGAGCCTCTGTATTTGGAGAGCAATTGTTTTTTAATGGCAGCGGATTGTTTCAAAGCCGGTTTGAATATATTTGCGGCAGATCGTTTGTGATCCATCTCATAGTGAGCCTTCAACTTCTTGAATTTTGCATGGATGACTGGACACATATTGCACCTGAAGCCTGCCAATCCCATCCGCTTACCCGATCGGACTTTCAGGCATTCATTTGGGTCAGTGAAGTGTACAATTTCTTGTTCAAGTCTCTCAGTTCTGGCTTTGACGGCTGGATGCCTCATCTGGCAGTGAGTTAGAACACCATGAGCGTGAGAGTTCACATACGGACAGATTGAACACTTGAATACCAGAGTCCCCTCACTTGTACTAGGTTCCGCTTCAGGTTCCCTTTCATAAGTTGATGTATCATATTCCGGATGTTTCTTACCACAATGAGTTAACATACCATGGAGGTTGTTGAACTCTCCGGAACAGACAGGGCACCTATATCGCTGGTTTGGCTTTGAAGTTTCATGAACATCAAGCTGTTCATGGACTTTCATATCATATTCCGGATGTTTCTTTCCACAATGAGTAGACATACCATGGAGGGTGTTGAACTCTCCGGAACAGACAGGGCACCGATATGTCTCGCTTGAACTCAAGGTTTCATGAACATCAAGCTGTTCATGGACCTCCGGTTCTTGGGTCTGCCTACTACTAATGACATCTAACACAGACCCATCTTCCTTGACAGACCATGGATGAACTGCACGGTAGTGGCTGCTTATACCCCCCATGGAAGTATCCTTAAAGGGGCACGCTCGGCATGGATAGACTTTTGTGTCACCTCCTCCGGTCTGAAAAGATGGAGTGGTCTTTGGAACATCCCCAAACCTGAGGATAATCGGATCATGTTTTTCATTGTGTTCTGGGTTAGGCTTCGTTTTTTTAGATCGAGAGGTCTTAGGGCCGGCATGTAACCTCAGGATGATGGATTCAAGTCCAGTTTTTTTATCTGGATGACGTTGCCGGTAGTGCCGGAGGAGTCCCTTCGCTTCAGTATGTGAACAAGCACACCACTCACAGTGATAACCTTCCTGTAAATGGCCATCTTGGTAAGCCCAATGTATAATCGTAGTGATTGGGGCTTTCTCTTGGTGGTTATTCCTCAGATGTCTTTTCAAAAGATATATATGGGGAGTTGTATAAGAGCATTTGCGGCACTTCAAGGACCTGAGCAGTGCAGCTTTCTGCTTGCGAGATTGTGAGACTTTCATGGAGGACATGTTAGGCTGTTGCATTGTTGATTTTTTATTTGGGCCGGGAACAATTCCAGTATACCTGACAACCTGATCCGCAGTTGCCTTCAGATCACTATGTCTTAATTTCTGATGATTCAAAACCCTCCTAACTGTCGGACTGTCATAGTCACAATGCTGGCAGTAAAACAACTTTCTCTCTTCTTCTTGGGATGAGATAAGCGAGTTTCTTCGTACTGGGTGGGATTTGCTCATTTGGCCCAAAACAGTAGCAGTATATTCAAGGATTTGCTTAGCAGTTGGCTTCATATCAAGGTGTCTTTTCCTTTTATGATTCAAAACCCCTATCACCGTTGGATTGCTATAGTTGCAAAGCTGACAGAAAAACATGTGTTCAACCTCGTCCTTCAAAAGAGGATGAGACAAGAGGTGAGGAGAGTTAGGTGAGTTCACTGCTTTTGGCTGAGATTTTTCGGTTTGCTCTCGGACGACAACAGTATGCCTTAAGATCTGCGCAGCGTTTGTTTCAAGATCACAATGCATTTTACTTTGATGATTAAAAATCCCCCTCACTGTGGGATTGTTATAGTCACAATATTGGCAGAAGAACTTATCTAACACTTCTTGGACAACATCAGATGTTAAGAAAGATGAGTTAGGCGATTTGCTAGTTTGGGACAAAATCATAGCAGTATATTCAAGGATTTGTTTAGCAGTTGCTTTAAGATCTGGGTGTCTTTTCCTTTGATGTTCCACAACCACCCTCATGGTTCGGTTGCTATAGTTGCAAAGCTGACAGAATAACACAGCCTCTTCTGTCACAAGAGGAAGAGGTAAAATGTGAGAAGACTTTGTCAAGTTGACTCTCTTAGACTTTTTGGATTTTTCGGTTTGCCCTCTAACCTCAGCAGTATGCCTGAAGATGTCGCCAGGTGTTGTTTGGAGTTCACTGTGTCTTCTCTTTTGATGATTTAAAATTCCTCTCATTGAGGGATGCCCATAGTTGCAAAACTGGCAGAAAAACAAGTTGCCTGCCTCATTTCCAATATCAGATGTGAGGAGAGAGGAGTCAAATCCAGCAGACTGAGATGTATCTTTCTGACTACGAAGCTCAGATGTATATTGAAGGATCTGACTAGTTGATGTCTGAAGACAACGATGTCTTAATTTCTGATGATTCAAAACCCCTATAACTCTGGGGTTGCCATAGTTGCAGTACTGGCAAAAAAACAAGTCAGCTATCTCGTTCTCAACAGTGGATTTGAGAGAGGAGTTTGATGAGTCAAATCCAGTAGACTGAAGCTTTTCACTTTGACCATGAGCCTCAGCAGTGTGCTTGATGACCTTATCGGCAGTCACCTTGAGATGACTGTGTCTTAACTTCTGATGATTCAAACCCCCTCTCAATTTGGGGTTGCTACGAATCACAGCAGTATGTTTCATGATCCGTTTAGCAGTTGACTTACGAGTACTGTGTCTTAACTTCTGATGATTCAAACCCCCTCTCAATTTGGGGTTGCTACGAATCGCAGCAGTATGTTTAATGATCCGTTCAGCAGTTGACTTACGAGTACTGTGTCTCAACTTCTGATGATTCATAACGCCTCTCACTGTGGAGTTGCAATAGCCACAAAACTGGCAGAAATACAAACTCTCATCATCTGCCTGCGAAGCATTGGATATGGGAGGGGATGTGTTAGACTTAACTTCTGGGAGTTTGAATGGCTTTAAAACATGTTCCTGTGCTAAATCTTTTTGGAGGGGAGTGCTATGTGAGACTATTCCTATGCCCTGTGACACTTTGCTTTGACTATGAACCTCCGCAGTATGGAAATGGATCTGTTCAACAGTAGCATTGAGATCACTGTGTCTTGACCTTTGGTGATTCAACACCCCCCTCACTGTGAGGTTGCCATAGTTGCAATGCTGGCAGAAAAACATGTTCTCTACATCGTCCTGTGCAACATCGGGTTTAAAGAGGGACATGTTGGGGGACTTTACTTCTGGGAGTTTGAATGGTTCCAAAACCATATTTTGAGGAAACGCCTGTGTTTCATCCTTAGCTTCCCTGGAAGTGGCAAGAGATTCTTGTTTTATGTCATCAATTGTCAATCCTGACTTCGGATGGCTTTTTTGGTAGTGGACAAGCACAACAACCACTGACTTATTGCTGAAGGCACAATGTTTGCAGTGGTACAGTTCCTCATCCACTCCCATGGAAGCAGAACATTCTTTTGGGGGTGTAGAGTTGATATTAACAGTTTCTTTACATGGGGTCAGAGACCTCTCAGGAGAGACAACCTCTGCATTCTTTAGGCTGGAGGTTTGCCCTAAATGTGATTTAGAGGGTTCGTCTTTAGAAGGCTTGGCAGTAAAACTGCAGTACATTAAAGGACTGCTCATTTTCAGTTTTGGATGTTTGTTTTTGTAATGGGGTTTCAAGTATTTGCCATTAGAAATGGTGAATGGGCAGGCAAAGCACTTGTACACCAAATCAAGCTGATCTGATCGCATCATGAACACATCTGGAGCTTCTGGGTGATGATCCCTATAGTGCTTCTTGAGGTCATCAGGGGTGGCAAACTCAACAGGACACTCCAAGCAACGGAAGGTGGCAGTCCAATCATCTGGATTAATGATGTACTGAAAGTCATTCCTGATGTAAGGGTGCATTCTCTGGTAATGGGTGCTCAAACTGCGAGATGACTTGTGACTGTAGTCACAATGTTTGCAACGATAAAGTATTTTTTGTTTGTCCCTGCTTTCTCTATTTTCCAATTGATCATGCTCATCTTTTTCAGTTCCTGAGGCATCTAGTTCAGTTCTCCAGGCATCACCCTCTTCATCCTCGCTAACCTCAAAGGTGAAAGCAGTGCCCCCTGACAGCTTGCTTTGGATGACTGTACTTTCAGGGCTTGTTTTGATCTTTTTCTTAGCAGGACTCAAAGCGGTGTCATCATGCATCCTCTTCTTGGTGGCATTAGCCAATGGCTCTGTTAGTGACATTTCATTATACGTTTCAGGTTTGGGATCCCGCTGTTCTGTCGCTGTTCCGTCCAGCAGACTTAGCCCCATGCTGTAAAAAAGGTAACTGTGCTCACTTCGCTGGTGAGTGTGAAGATCTTCTAGCCAAGTTGCAGAAAAGTTGCAGAGTGAGCAGCAGTGAGAGCCCTTCTGTTCACTTTCTGTATGAGATCTCTCTTCAGTTACTTTAGAGACACCTTTACCACCATCTTGGTCATAGCTAAGGAAAGGCGCATGTGACATGAGGGTCACATCATGCGCACGTGATGGCCTTGAGAGGTTGGGCAACTTCAGTTGTGAGGAATTTAAAGATGACCCATGCGCAATTTTGAATTTGGAAATATTTTCTGAGGATCCCACTTGAGTTTGCAGGTTCTCCAGCAATAGACTAGAGCTAGGAATGTTTATGGTTTTTGAGGTAGACTTGGATATCGGGAAATTCAATCTCCCCACTTCCCCTTGTTTGCGTTGGAGTCTTGACACATTGTGTTGGTTCTTCTTCCCTGGCAGTGGCACTTTGGCATTAAGCAGCTTGCCCCTTAAATACCGTTTCTGTGTTTTCAGGGTCTTGTTTACCGAAACCTTGTGATTTGTTCTTTCATGTTTGATAAGAACAGACCAACTGGAAGATGTAAACATACAATGCCGGCAAGAGAAACTCTCCTCTGAATTGTTGTAGAGAGTGCTACTGTGAGGTTGTGTGGAACTCTCTGAGGGATTAGAACTCCCATAATTTTGTGAAGGATCCACATCAACGCCATGCACCTTCTTCATGTGTTCAAGGAGGAAATATTTTGACTTGAATAGGAGGACACAATGGTTACACTGGAATGACTGACTTGGAGACATGGATTGTTGAGAGGCTGGTTGACCGTGGGTCATTTGATCAGACTTGTCGAGGCGCCCGGAATCTGTGGGTGTATAAAAGAGCTTAATCTATACAACTGCAGAATAATACGTGTATCAGATATGAATTATTACATGTGCTATGTATCTAACTATTATCAGACCAACCAAGCACCTAAAAAGGCAGGTGATAGAGTTCACCATTCTCCAGTTAACAACTTGTATTATGGGGTAGGCTGTTGGCAGAATTTTTTTATCGAGTATACAAGTCAAAAATTAGAAGAACAACAAGTCATACCTTCCTCCATCTCCCCTGGCTCTGCGAGTTTCTTGATCCCAGAACTTTACTGACAAATGGGAGAGAAACATACGGGGGAGCATAAAAATTTGATGATATTGTCACACATAACACACTAGCAAAACCAGACTAAACATGTAAAATGCAAACATACTGATAAAAGGAGAGACATTTACCAACTTCTCCACAACTGAGCGACTCTACAACCGATCCAAATGACTTAATAAGACAATAGGTGTGATTTATCTGAATAGGATTTAGGCCTATAGCTGATCTGAAGATAACATTTTTGCAGGAAGTCCCACAAGTTCACTGTCATGTATACATTTAATAAATTGTAAGTACAGTTAGTCACACTGAAAAGTGTTGCTAAACAAGTACAGTCACAGGTCGAGACTTAAAACTTATGGTTTGCTAGTGATATTCTTATAGTTCTGTCTCTGTGCACAATATCACATTCTCATTACTGAAAAAGTAGTGACTTTTAGCTTATCAACACACAAGAATGGTGTCATTATTAGAGGTCGACCGATTAGGATTTTTCAACGCCGATACCGATTATTGGAGGACCAAAAAAGCCGATACCGATTAATCAGCCGATTTATATTTATTTATTTGTAATAATGACAATTACAACTATACTGAGTGAACACTTATTTTAACTTAATATAATACATCAATAAAATCAATTTAGCCTCAAATAAATAATGAAACATGTTCAATTTGGTTTAAATAATGCAAAAACAAAGTGTTGGAGAAGAAAGTAAAAGTGCAATATGTGCCATGTAAGAAAGCTAACGTTTAAGTTCCTTGCTCAGAACATGAGAACATATGAAAGCTGGTGGTTCCTTTTAACATGAGTCTTCAATATTCCCAGGTAAGAAGTTTTAGGTTGTAGTTATTATAGGAATTATAGGACTATTTCTCTTTATAACATTTGTATTTCATTAACCTTTGACTATTGGATGTTCTTATAGGCACTTTAGTATTGCCAGTGTAACAGTATAGCTTCCATCCCTCTCCTCGCTCCTACCTGGGCTCGAACCAGGAACACAACGACAACAGCCACCCTCGAAGCAGCGTTACCCATGCAGAGCAAGGGGAACAACTACTCCAAGTCTCAGAGCGAGTGACGTTTGAAACGCTATTAGCGCGCACCCCGCTAACTAGCTAGCCATTTCACATCGGTTACACCAGCCTAATCTCGGGAGTTGACAGGCTTGAAGCACAGCGAAGAGCTTCTGGCAAAAAGCAGGAAAGTGCTGTTTGAATGAATGCTTACGAGCCTGCTGTTGCCTACCACCGCTCAGACTGTTTATCAAATCATAGACTTAGTTATAACATAATAACACACAGAAATACGAGCCTTAGGTCATTAATATGGTCGAATCCGGAAACTATCATCTCTTTCAGTGAAATACGTAACCGTTCTGTATTTTATCTAACGGGTGGCATCCATAAGTCTAAATATTCCTGTTACATTGCACAACCTTCAATGTTATGTCATAATTACGTAAAATTCTGGCAAATTAGGCGGCCCAAACTGTTGCATATACCCTGACTCTGCGTGCAATGAACGCAAGAGAAGTGACACAATTTCACCTGGTTAATATTGCCTGCTAACCTGGATTTCTTTTAGCTAAATATGCAGGTTTAAAAATATATACTTCTGTGTATTGATTTTAAGAAAGGCATTGATGTTTATGGTTAGGTACACATTGGAGCAACGATACGCACTGCATCGATTATATGCAACACAGGACACGCTAGATAAACTAGTAATATCATCAACCATGTGTAGTTAACTAGTGATTATGATTGATTGATTTTTATAATATAAGTTTAATGCTAGCTAGCAACTTACCTTAGCTTCTACTGCATTCGCGTAACAGGCAGGCTCCTCGTGGAGTGCAATGTAATCAGGTGGTTAGTGCGTTGGACTAGTTAACTGTAAGGTTGCAAGATTGAATCCCCCGAGCTGACAAGGTAAAAATCTGTCATTCTGCCCCTGAACGAGGCAGTTAACCCACCGTTCCTAGGCCGTCATTGAAAATAAGAATGTGTTCTTAACTGACTTAGCAAGGGTTCCTGTTGGTGAGTAATTTTATGCTAATTTATGCTAAATGTATATAGTTAATAAAAACTTTAAAGAATTTGAAGTTAGGATAGCCTGAATGTTTTAAAGTTGGTCTTGTAGCTTAAATTGGAGCAGGACCATTTTAAATAGCTACCACTGTATTACTGTGATTCTAACACGGAACCCAAACCGGCTGCGCGCATGGGCCATCGTGCATACATTTATTTTGTCTCCCTACACCAAACGTGATCAGGAAACGCAGGTCAAAATATCAACATTAATTTGGGGACAGGTCGAGAAGCAATAAACATTTATGGCAATTTACCTAGTTAGCTTGCACTTGCTAGCTAATTTGTCCTATTTAGCTAGCTTGCTGTTGCTAGCTAATTTGTCCTGGGATATAAACATTGAGTTGTTATTTTATCTGAAATGCACAAGGTCCTCTACTCCGACAATTAATCCACACATAAAACGGTCAACCGAATCGTTTCAAGTCATCTCTCCTCCTTCCAGGCATATTTCATCTTTGAACTTATATGGTGATTGGCATCTAAACTTTCATAGTATTACCACGACGACCGGCAACACAGTTCGTCTTTCAATCACCCACGTGGATATAACCAATGAGGAGATGGCACATGGGTACCTGCTTCTATAAACCAATGAGGAGATGGCACATGGGTACCTGCTTCTATAAACCAATGAGGAGATGGGAGAGGCAGGACTAGCAGCTGCAATCTGCATCAGAAATAGAGAGGACTTCTATTTTAGCCCCTGGCAACGCAGACGCTCGTTGACGCACGCAATAATTGAATAACATAGATTTCTAAATTTATTTTGCAGCGCTCGAGTCGTGTAGTCAGGGTATAAATCAAACCAATGTTAATTTTATCAAATTTAAAACGGTTATAGTTAAAGTATAAATAATCTGAATGCAAGCAATCTAATTTGGGTCAGTCTGAACATCTCAATGTTGGTTTGGTGTTGATAGCTTAAACGTGTAAGTGGAGATGCGTGCCAAAATGTTCCCCATGTAAGTCTATGGCCCTTTTATTGCCATTGAAATGCATTGGGAGTGCATTTAAATATTGTTCTAGTACAAAAAGTATGGATGCTATCAAAAATAATTTCTTAAACAATTTAAGTTGGGGCTGTCTGCACGTTTGAAAGTTGGTTTGGTATCTTTAGCTTGAACAGTTCAAGTATTTTGGGCAGTCTGCACATTTGGAAGTTGGTTTCGCGTTATTAGCTCGTTTAAGGGCTAGAGCGACCAGAATAAATCATATAATAATATGAGTATGTAAGAAATCTAGAGTTGTGTATTGCTTTGCAATCACACCTAAGTGGCCACACTGTGTGTCTTCAGACATTGCATGTTTATAAGCCTAGTCCTCAGATCGAAGAGGACCACAAAATGATTAACCACAAAATGTCAGTTGATCTTTCCTATGAAATCCTCAACCCAGCAATAGATCAAAGTATTAGGGCACTTCAGCACACAATCCATACATGCGAGACAACACCACTGTGAAATTGTGAACTAGAATATTTGGACATTTGCAGCCTTATACTAGAATGGGTAATTTGCTTTAACACAACAGTATTAGCTAGGTAGCCAAAGCTTGAGCTGAGCTCTCTGGCTGCATTGACATAATATATCTAGATTGTCTCTTAAATGCAACCTCTGATAACATATTGCAAACTGCACAGATTTACCAAATAACACTTGCTGCATTTGTTATTAGAATCAAACTTGTGAACAATCAAGTTTACACCATTTCAGTCCCAGCTCTGTCACTTGTCGAACAGGAACTAAAATTGCAAGGCGAGTGGAATCGGAACCCCCTTTGCCTTTCTATTGATCCAGTTCAGAAACATGAAACATGTTACGAAGCAAACACCTACAAAACGTGGCCCGCAATGAACATTTACCAAGACGTTAATGGAATAGATTGAATAGCCTACTCACACGTTTCCACAGAGAATCGGTGAGACTCAGACAATTTTTCGATTCCTCAATGTGTTAGCTCTGTAGTCGATGTTCGTCGCCATTTTCTCCCGCTCCTACAACAACCTCATGTGTCCTCTTCCGTCTGCGAACCAGCAACGCCGGGGTAGAGGGGCTACACACAAAACAACTTAGCAGTCACGATAGTGCCAGGGGTGGCGTGCAATGCAAATAAATCTGTCAATCAACGATAAAGCCAAAGACAGCACAATCATGCAGATGACCAGAAACTGCTTCTCCAATAGAAATCCCCGATAACGCTTGTAGGCGATGTCATGGCGACGTTGTCTAGCTAAGCGCATGCGTCAAAAAGGGTCTCTCGCGCCGAACTGCGCATGTGCATGCCGTCAAAATCAAAGACACACCTTCGAAAGAAAGTTTTTTTGACGAAAATAAAAACGTGTCAGTTTGCCACTTTCACTTGGTTGGAGTAATAATATGTTCAACTACTTAAAACATTGGCTCAAATCTAGGTTGTGTCTTTAGATTTTGAGAAAATTAACAATTAAGGAAACTTCTCTCATTGGGCGCATTGGAGTGGATCACTTTTGTCAAGTTGTTGACCATCATTATTCACAGCCTTTCAAAGAGTGTTGCATTATGATTATAAAAATGTTCCGACATGTCAACTACCTGAACTTTACTGAAATCATTTGATCAAAGGTCATGCAGTTTTTGATGAAGTCGTCTTCATGTAGCTGCAGTTTCTTCTCACCAACTGCACCATCCCAGGTAGCACAAAGGTCTAGCCACATCTGGCCTGATTCTGGCATGCCAGATCTTAAACTTCTGGCCCGGGTCTGGCAGCCAGAGTCCGAAATCAATGACGGTACAGACTAGGCCCAAGCCAATCGTTCCAGATCTGGCAAACTGAAATGAGCCAAAGCTGCCATTTTAGGGCCAGAATCGGCGCAGCAATGGCCCAAATCCACTCGATTCTACCCCTCCTCCCCCACCACCACAAAAAAAATATTATATTAAATGTAGGCAGTAATATTGTAGCTATCAACCGAACTATGAACAACATAAACATAAAAAAATTATTTACATTTTCTAATTTTACGGTAGCATTTATATCCAAATAATTGTCACTAAATTACAGATTAAATACAAATGCAGCTACTTTGATATTGTTCTATCTGCAGACACATTCTACTGCACTGTTGGAGATAAGAACACAAGCATTTCGCTACACCTGCAATAACATCTGCTAAATATGTGTATGTGACCAATAACATTTGATTTGATTTGACATGACTGTGTTAGCCATAGTTGGCTAGCCAGCAAGCAAGGGATAAGAACATTGCCAGCCTGCATAGCAATCAAACAAACAGTATGAACAACAATCCGCTTCTCTAGAAACATAACCAATAGAATTAACAACCATGTTTAGTGGAAGGATGAAATAGTATGAATTTGAATTTCATTGAATCTCAATGAAAACCGTCATTTTTTACCAGTAAATGTGTGCTTGTTTTCTTTGGCAACTGTGGAATAAGCAGGATAAACGCCTCCGCTCTGTACATTATCTGGAACTAATAAACTTGGGCAGTATCATGCCTTCCATTATTTCCAGATAATATACAAAGCGTCAGTGTTTATCCCTTGCATGAATGTATGTGTGTATGTAAATGTTCTGTCTCCCTGGGTCTATCCGCCCTTTCCTTGCCGTGTTAGGTCCTCTCCTTTCTGCCTCTGTCTCTGTCTGGTGCAAGCTGCATCCACCTTATGAAGTACTTCTCTGTCTCTCCATCTGTAGCCTTGGATGTGAAAGTTTTTCCCCTGACAGTGCCTTTGAATAATAGAAAAAATTAGCCAAAAAAGTAGTTACAACAATTAGTCAGGTTTTGACACAACACAAAAATCATAGGAATCACAATCCAGAACTCAAATGGGAAGCACAACAACACAACACAATAACCACAGAGGTATTCAATTTCAACACAGAGTCAAACAGATCAAGAGATATCAAATCAAATTCTATTTGTCACATGTGCCAAATACAACAGGTGTAGACCTTAAAGTTAAATACTTACTTACAAGCCCTTAACCAACAATGCAGTTTTAAGAAAAATAAGTGTTAAGTAAAAAATAGATAAGTAAAAAATGTAAATAACAAATAATTAAAGAGCAGCAGTAAAATAACAGTAGCGAGGCTATGTACAGGTGGTACTGGTACAGAGTCAATGTGCAGGGGGCACAGGTTAGTCGAGGTAATTGAGGTAATATGTACATGTAGGTAGATTTAAAGTGACTATGCATAGATAAGATAATAAACAGAGAGCGTAAAAGAGGGGGTGGGTGGGGGGAGGTGTACAATGCAAATAGTCCGGGTAGCCATTTGATTTGCTATTCAAGAGTCTTATGGCTTGGGGGTAGAAGTTGTTAAGAAGCATTTTGGACCTAGATTTGGCACTCCAGTACTGCTTGCCGTGCGGTAGCAGAGAGAACAGTCTATGACTAGGGTGGCTGGAGTCTGACAATTTTTAGGGCATTCCTCTGACACTGCCTGATATAGAGGATCTGGATGGCAACTGGCGGGCCATGGGTCTCAAAGGCCTCGGATCAATCCCCCCCCCCCCAAAAAAACATATCTATCTATTGTCAGGCTATGTCATAATAGTATTCTAATTCCTAATTCTATGGTCAGGCCACTACTTGTCTCTCACACCAGTCTCTCTTATCTTGTGTCCCTTGCACAGAATTCATGGATACAGCTCTCAGATGATAAACATATGGTCCGTGATATTCAGTTTCCTTTGGACGTCCCTACCCCATTGAAGTTGACGTTTAAAATGGTTAAGGTTAGGTAAGGGATTTGGTTATGTGTAAGGTTAGGGTAAGGGTTAAGGTTAGGTTTATGATTTAGGGTAGGGACATCCCAAGGATTATTTTGGCATTAATACGTGTCACATATCAGTTTGCAAACAATGTAAAAAATCATTGAGTTAATAAGTCTGCATACAGTAAGTAAGGCAGCTCCAAAATGCAGGTGTTTCAGTCTGACTCAGTGCTTTCTGTGGTGGTGGAGAAGCCAGCGGAGGTTGGTAATGTTCTCTAGTTGCGCCGTGATTGGCTCAGTGTTCTGTCACTCATGGGGACACTACGTCACCGCAAAATCTACGGGGAGAGCTCGAAAATTCAAGTCTGTTGGGTGCTGCCATAGACTTACATTAGAAGTGCCCATCCAAGAAGGCGCAAAGTCATTGGCCACAGATAAAAAGATGTCAAATCACTTTATATATACCATAGCTTTGAATAGACTGATCATGCCAAAATCATACTTTCAAAATCCTAACTAGCAAGCTAGAGAAGCAGTCTTCATCATGAATCACGTCGACAATCTAATAGCAAATCCATTTCAATCATTGTCATATGAAGAGAAATTATAGATAAAGCATATCGGTGCTCATCGGCCATTGGACATAAACATTACACAAAAAGTTGGAAATGGCAAATTCAACAATGAGTGGTTTGGAAGGAATCAGTGGCTAACTGCAAGTGTTGCAAAGCAATCACTAGCTTGCTATTCAGTGGAGTGGATGTGTGGTCCAAGTCTGGGTTTAAGGGTCTCTTTTCCAAGCTTAAAAGAATGAACATTCAACACCATGGGCCAGAAAAGTTTTAATACATTGGCCATGCTGTCAATCCAGCATGACTTCTGCTGCGTTCAAAACAACTGGAAACTCGGAACTGGGAAATCTCAGACTTCAGTGAATTCAAGTGGGAACTCTGAAAAAAACAAGCTCCAACTGTGAAAATGCGTTTTGAAAGGTCATCCAACTCAGAATTCCAAGGCCTCTTTCTAGAGCTCCGACCTGAAGATCACTGACGTCATGATTCAACCTTGTTTTTTTCTTCCAAAGTTCCCAGTTGTCTTGAAAGCACCATAAATCAAGAGAATGCCAGACTTTGATGACAAAGTGTGATGACAAAATTTGCCCACAAGGACCGCCGCGCCACCTTCCTGTTCAAGTGAGCACAGCACAAGGTGAGCCCAAAAATGTGTATTGTGTGCTGCTGCATAAATTATGTAATATGCCAGGGAGATATGTAAACTGTAACTAAGAAAGTAATACTACGTGTGTGTTATGTAGTAAGCTGTTAGTAGCCCATGTGCCTTACCCTAATAATTTGATCTCTTTCCCCCTTATAACTTAGCCTACTGTTCTGAGTTGGTGGTGCACATGTAGCCTATAGCCTGTTTCAGAGAAATGTTATCATCAAATATTGTAAGAGTTTTCATTGTCTGCTTATATGCCCCCTTTATTTATTTATTTTTGACTTGGTGTACAGGGAGAATACTGTAAGAACGACCCATGTTCTGTCGCTGTACATTTCAAAAGTGCTGAACAAATAGTTATATTGACTACGTCCGTCCTTGCTCGCTCATCAATGTCTTAATCGGAATTACGGATTGCCTCTTAACCGCTCGTTGTCCCCTTATGCCATAGTTTATACATATCAATTGTCAGTTGAAACCACATTAAGCAAGTCAGCCATATCAGCTATGCTTTTTTAAAAGGCAGTAATGAGGCTGATTGAACTGTTTGAATTGTGTGAATTTAAGACCTGAGCCCTAGGACCATACGTCGGGACTACCGGACGTGGTGACTCCTTGCTGTCCCCAGTCCGCCTGGCCTTGCTGCTATTCCAGTTTCAACTGTTCTGCCTGCGGTTATGGAACCGCCACCTGTCCCAGACCTGTTGTTTTTCAACTCTTAATGATCGGCTATGAAAAGCCAACTGAAAATTATTCATGATTATTATTTGACCATGCTTGTCACTTATGAACATTTTTGAACATCTTGGCATAGTTCTGTTATAATCTCCACCCGGCACAGCCAGAAGAGGACTGGCCACCCCTCATAGCCTGGTTCCTCTCTAGGTTTCTTCCTAGGTTTTGGCCTTTCTAGGGAGTTTTTCCTAGCCACCGTGCTTCTACACCTGCATTACTAGCTGTTTGGGGTTTTAGGCTGGGTTTCTGTACAGCACTTCGAGATATCACTTCGAGATATACCACACCATGGCTCCACTGATAGCCAGGTGTGGTAAGGTGGTAAGTGGTAAGGATTCACTCCATGGTGATGAAAAGAAAGCTCTGCTGTTGGGACAGCTTTACCTAGGCCCTATCAGTTTGTGGGCACCGTTTGTCACCGTTATAGTGCAATTCATGTATTGTTTAGTGTTGTGTTGTGTAGTGGCTTTGCTGGCATGCATAAAAATAATATATGGGAGTTTGCCCCACCAAGATTTACATGCTAAAATCACCACTGAACCTATTGAATGTTGTTTTACATTATATTTTATATTATATATTTGCTTTTCAATGAAATAAGACTGCAGCTTATTGACCCATTGACTGTATAGCGTCAACCGAATAGTTTTTTGTCCTTTAAAATAACATCAAATTGATCAGAAATACAGTGTAGACATTGTTAATGTTGTAAATGACTATTGTAGCCGGAAACGGCTGATTTTTAATGGAATATCTACATAGGCATACAGAGGCCCATTATCAGCAACATCCTGAATGGTAAAGGATCCTGGACGTGGGAGGAGATCCTGGCTGGGAGGGATCACCTCCCATGGGAGCAGACGGAGGCAGCAAGGAGGGAGCAACTATACAAGGGGTCACAGCTAGAACGGAAGCCCGAGAGGCAGCTCCCACATTTTTTGGGGGGAGGCACACGGGGAGATTGGCAGAGTCAGGGTTTAGACCTGAGCCAACTCTCCGTGCTTACCGTGGGGAGTGTGTGACCGGTCGGGCACCGTGTTATGCGGTGATGCGCACCATGTCTCCAGTGCGCAGTCACAGCCCGGTGCGCTATATTCCAGCTCCCCGCAGTCGCAGTGCTAGCTAGACGGATTGTGCCGGCTCAGCGCTCCTGGCCTCCGGTGCGTCTCTTCGGTCCAGGATATTCTGTGCCAGCTCTACGCACTTGCCGTGCTACAGGGGGGATTCAGCCAGGACGTGTAGTGCCAGCGCTGCGCTCCAGACCTCCAGTGCGCCTTCACGGCCCAGCATATCCTGCGCCGGCTCTACGCACTATGCCTCCAGTGCGCCATCATAGCCCACTGCGTTCGTGCCAGCTCTCCACACTCACCGAGCTGGAGTGGGTATCCAGCCAGGACGTGTTGTGGCAGCTCACCGCACCAGGCTTCCAGTACGTCTCCTCAGTCCGGTGTGACCTGTTCCGGCTCCACGTACGAAGCCTCCAGTGATGATCCATGGTCCAAAGCTTCCAGTGATGATCCATGGCACGAAGCCTCCAGTGATGATTCATGGCCCGGAGCCTGTAGTGATGATCCATGGCACGAAGCCTCCAGTGATGATCCATGGCCCGGAGCCTCCAGTGATGATCCATGGCCCGGAGCCTCCAGTGATGATCCATGGCCCAGAGCCTGTGGTGGTAATCCATGGCACGAAGCCTCCAGTGATGATCCATGGCCCAGAGCCTGTAATGAAGATCCATGGCAAGGAGCCTGCATCAACGGTCCCCAATCCGGAGCCTCCAGCGACGGTCCCCAGTCCGGAGCCTCCAGCGAAGATCTGCAGTCCGGAGTCTTCAGCGACAAGCTGCAGTCCAGAGCCTCCAGCGGGGGTTCCCAGTCCAGAGCCTCCAGCGACGATCTGCAGTCCAGAGCCTTCAGCGAAGAGCGTAGTTAGCCGATCTACCGAGAGTAGATGCCCACCCGGACCCTCCCCTATAGGTTCAGGTTTGCCTGAGTCCGCACCTTTGGGGGGGGGGGGGGTACTGTCACGCCCTGACCTTAGAGATCCTTATTTATTCTCGATGTTTGGTTATGTCAGGATGTGACTCGGGTGGGAGAATCTAGGTTTTCTATTTCTTTGTGTTTTTGGCTGAGTATGGTTCCTAATCAGAGGCAGCTGTCTATCGTTGTCTCTGATTGGGGATCATATATAGTTTGTCATTTTCCTTTTGGGTTTTGTGGGGAGTTATTTTCTGTTTAGCTGTTTTGTTGCCTGACAGAACTGTGAGCTTTCGTTTTTTCTACTTTGTTATTTTGTTGCGGTGTTCAGTTTATTAAAAATCATGAACGCCTACCACGCTGCACCTTGGTCTCCTTCTTCATCCGACGACACACAAGTAATCTAACAAATTCACAACAACTACCTTATACACACAAATACACACAAATGTAAAGGGATGAATAAGAATATGTACAAATAACATATGGATGAGCGATGGCATGCGGCATAGGCAAGATGCAGTCGATGGTGTAGAATACAGTATATACATATGAGTTGAGTAATGTAGGATATGTAAACATTATTAAAGTGGCGTTATTTAAAGTGATGAGTGATACCTTTATTAAGTCAGTTTATTTAAGTGGCCAGAGATTTGAGTCTGTATGTTGGCAGCAGCCTCCCTATGTTAGTGATGGCTGTTTAACAGTCTGATGGCCTTGAGATTTTTATTTTATTTTGTGTTATTGACTGTACGTTTGTTTATGTGTAACTGTGTGTTGTTTTTGTCACACTGCTTTGCTTTATCTTGGCCAGGTCGCAGTTGTAAATGAGAACTTGTTCTCAACTGGCCTACCTGGTTAAATAAAGGTGAAATAAAAATAAATAAAATAAAGATAGAAGCTGTTTTTCAGCCTCTCGGTCCCAGCTTTGATGCACCTGTACTGACCTCGTCTTCTGGATGATAGCGGGGTGAACAGGCAGTGGCTCGGGTGGTTGTTGTCCTTGATGATATTTTTGGCCTGAGGTTGAAGAGGCGCTCTAGCTGTCTGTGTGGGTGGAACATTTCAGTTTGTCCGTGATGTGTACGCCGAGGAACTTAAAACGTTCCACCTTCTCCACTACTGCCCCGTCGATGTGGATGGGGGGGTGCTCCCTCTGCTGTTTCCTGAAGTCCACGATCATTTCCTTTGTTTTGTTGATGTTGAGTGAGAGGTTATTTTCCTGACACCACACTCTGAGGGCCCTCACCTCCTCCATGTAGGCTGTCTCGTCGTTTTGGCTAACCAGGCCTACCACTGTAGGGTCACCTGCAAACGTGATGATTGAGTTGGAAGCATGCATGGCCACGCAGTCATGGGTGAACAGGGAGTACAGGAGAGGGCTGAGAATGCACCCTTGTGGGGCCCCAGTGTAGAGGATCAGCGGGGTGGGGATGTTGTTTTCTACCTTCACCACCTGGGGGTGGCCCGTCAGAAAGTCCAGGACCTAGTTGCACAGGGCGGGGTCGAGAGCCAGGGTCTTGAGCTTAATGACGAGTTTGGAGGGTACTATGGTGTTAAATGCTGAGCTGTATTCAATGAACAGCATTCTTACATAGGTATTCCTCTTGTCCAGATGGGATAGGGCAGTGTGCAGTGTGGTTGGTTTTCTTTTTGTAATCCGTAATTGACTGTAGACCCTGCCACATACGTCTCGTGTTTAAGCCGTTGAATTGAGACTTTGTCAACTTTGTCTCTATACTGACGCTTTGCTTGTTTGATTGCCTTGCGGAAGGAATAGCTGCACTGTTTGTATTCGGTCGTGTTTCCGGTCACCTTGCCATGATTAAAAGCGGTGGTTCGCGCTTTCAGTTTTGCGCGAATGCTGCCATCAATCCACGGTTTCTGGTTAGGGAAGGTTTTAATGGTCACAGAGGGTACGACATCTCCGATGCACTTGCTAATAAACTTGCTCACCGAGTCAGCGGATACATCAATGTTATTGTCTGAGGCTATCCGGAACATATCCCAGTCCATGTGACCGAAGGAATCTTGAAGCGTGGAATCCGATTGGTCAGACCAGCGTTGTATTGACCTGAGCACGGATATTTCCTGTTTTAGTTTCTGTCTAGGAGCAACAAAATGGAGTCATGGTCAGATTTGCCAAAGGCAGGGCAGGGGAGGGCTTTGTATGCGTCGCGAAAGTTTGAGTAGCAATGAACCGGAAAGCTACCAGCTCTTGTCGCGCATTCGATATGCTGATAGAATTTAGGAAGTATGGTTCTTAGTTTAGCTTTGTTAAAATCCACAGCTACAATAAATGCAGCCTCAGGATGTATGGTTTCCAGTTACATAGAGTCCTGTGAAGTTCTTTCAGGGCCGACGAGGGATCTGCTTGGGGGGGATATACATGGCTGTGACTATAATCGAAGAGAATTCTCTTGGAAGATAATGCGGTCGGCATTTGATTGTAAGGAATTCTAGGTCGGGTGAACAAAAGGACTTGAGTTCCTGTATGTTGTTGGGATTACACCATGAGTCGTTAATCATAAGGCATACACCCCCGCCCTTCTTCTTACCAGAGAGATGTTTGTTTCTGTCGGTGCGATGCATGAAGAAACCGGGTGGCTGTGTCACACCCTGGCCTTAGTTATCTTTGTTTTCTTTATTATTTTAGTTAGGTCAGGGTATGACATGGGGGATGTATGTGTTTTGTATTGTCTAGGGTTTTTTGTATGTTTATGGGGCAGTGTTCAGTCTAGGTGTATGTATGTCTATGGTTGCCTAGAATGGTTCTCAATTAGAGACAGCTGTCTATCGTTGACTCTGATTGGGAACCATATTTAGGCAGCCATATTCATTAGGTAGTTTGTGGGTGATTGACTATGTGTAGTGTTTAGTGTCAGCACTATTTGTTATATAGCTTCACGTTCGTTTGTTGTTTTTTATAGTTTGTCAAGTGTTCTTCGTCTTCGTTTATTAAATATGTATTCATTTCACGCTGCGCCTTGGTCCTCCTCTCTTCAATGTTACGACGAACGTGACAGGCTGTACCGACTCTGACAACATATCCTGAGTGAGCCATGTTTCCGTGAAACAGAGAATGTTACAATCTCTGATGTCTCTTGCTTCAATATATCCACATAATTTCCATTCCTCATGATGCCATCTATTTTGTGAAGTCCACCAGTCCCTCCTGCAGCAAAGCACCCCCACAACATGATGCTGCCACCCCTGTGCTTCACGGTTAGGATGGTGTTCTTCGGCTTGCAAGCATCCCCCTTTTTCCTCCAAACATAACGATGGTTATTATGGCCAAACATAATTATTTTTGTTTCATCAGACCAGAGGACAGTTCTCCAAAAAGTATGATCTTTGTCCCCATGTGGAGTTGCAAACCGTAGTCTGGCTTTTTATGGAGGTTTTGGAGCAGTGGCTTCTTCCTTGCTGAGCAGCCTTTCAGGTTACGCAAGTATAAACACCATGGGACCACGCAGCCGTCATACCGCTCAGGAAGGAGACGTGTTCTGTCTCCTAGAGATGAACGTACTTTGGTGCTAAAAGTGCAAATGAATTCCAGAACAACAGCAAAGGACCTTGTGAAGATGCTGGAGGAAACAGGTACAAAGTATCTATATGAGTTTGAAGATAGGCCTTGAAATACATCCACAGGTACACCTCCAGTTGACTAAAATGATGAAAATTTGCCTATCAGAAGCTTCTTAAGCCATGACATCCTTTTCTAGAATTTTCCAAGCTGTTTAAAGGCACAGTCAAATTAGTGTATGTAAACTTCTGACCCACAGGAATTGTGATACAGTGAATTATAAGTGAAATAATGTGTCTGTAAACAATTGTTGGAAAAATTACTTGTGTCATGCACAAAGTAGATGTCCTAACCGACTTGCTAAAACTTTAGTTTGTTAACAAGAAATTTGTGGAGTGGTTGAAAAACAAGTTTTAATGACTCCAACCTAGGTGTATTTGCATATGTTATGGTCTTGTGAATTCTGGCTGAATTCTGGCAAAGAGTATGTTATTTTATCTCATCATGTCTACAGATTGTCCCTTCTCCCTGTTTTTGTTTACTTGGAAATGTTGATTCTGGAGACTGTTGTCAGAAGAAACTGTAACCAAGCATTTATAGTGGCTAAGAAATGCATTGCAGATAATTGGAATGTTGGTTATCCTCCCACAATGTTACAATGGATGGCAGAAATGTCAAGTTATGTATCACCAGATTTGATTTATTACAAGATTAAGGGTAAACTGGGAAACTTTCATAACGTCTGGATACCTTATATGGAATACAGGAAGACCAAAGGAGTCTGTATTGAAAACATGTAATTGTCAGGGGAGATATCTATTTAAGCAATCCCTAGCTGCTGGGCTGCTCAGGCCTGGTCCTGGGGGTCAGCCATCCTGTGGGTTGTCCCTCTGCCCTTGGTCTAACACATCCGAAACCAATGTTTCACTAAGATCCTACAGCTGAGTGGGGTGTGTTGGGTTGGGGCACTGGACCCCTAGGGACAGGACGGGGTGATCCAGCTAAATTGTGTGCAAGTAAAAAGAGCTACAGTACTATTAGGCCTGTGATATGAACTATACTGAACAAAAATATAAACGCAACATGCAACAATTTCAAAGATTTTGCTGAGTTTCAGTTCATTAAAAGGAAATAAGTCAATTTAAATAATTTCATTATGCCCTAATCTATGGATTTCACATGACTGGGCAGGGGTGCAGCCATGGGTGAGCCTGGGAGGGCATAGGCTCACCCACTTGTGAGCCAGGCCCACCCACTGGGGACTCAGGCCCAGCCAATCAGAATGAGTTTTCCCCCACGAAAGGGCTTAATTACAGACAGAAATACTCCTCAGCACACACTCCCAACCTCAGACGATCCCGCAGGTGAAGAAACCGGATGTGGAGGTCCTGGTCTTGCGTGGTTACACGTGGTCTGCGATTGTGAATTGGACGGACTGCCAAATTCTTTAAAATGACGTTGGAGGTGGCTTATGGTAGACAAATAAAAATGGAATTATCTGGCAACAGTTCTGGTTGACATTCCTGCAGTCATCATGACAATTGCACGTTCCCTCAAAACTTGAGACATCTGTGGCATTGTGTTGTGTGACAAAACTGCACATTTTAAAGTGTCTTTTTATTTATTCCAGCACAAGGTGCACCTGTGTAATGATCATGCTGTTTAATCAGCTTCTTGATATGCCACACCTGGATGGATTATCTACAAAATGCTCACTAACAGGGATGTAAACAAATTTGTGCACAAAATTTGACAGAAATAAGCTTTTTGTGCATATGGAAAATGTATGTGATTTTTTATTTCAGCTTATGAAACATGGGACCATCACTTGTTACATGTTGCATTTATATTTTTGTTCAGTGTATATGGAAGATTTTTTGTTTCTGTGTGTTAATGTATTTGAGGTGTATGTGTCTTTGTTTTTTTCTACTTTTGTTTCCAAACCTTTCCCTTGGGAAGGACATTGTGTCGGGAGAGAGTTGGATTATGTACTAGACTGGTGGGGGTCGGGCATGCAGGCGGCTCGGGCTGGATGGGTGGTCTGGCTAAAACTTGATATAGTGGATATCTTAATAAAGACAATCTAAAGTCTTAGTATTTTTTTAAGAGTTGTTCATTTGTTAGGTTATTACTCCCATTGATGGACTGGAAAACCAACTAAATATGGTCACAGGTCACAGTGCCGTCTCCAATGACCACACTGTCTTCTCCTAACGCTAGCTGCAATGCAGTCATCCACGACAGGTATCTGTCGACAGCACCCCTTGGGATAAAGACATTTCGAAACCTGCAGAATCTGAACCAAGGAGATATTATGATATCTCGTCACATTCAATCAGCAAACCTGATTGACCATTCTTTTCATGATTTCAAGCCAGCAGTCTCTGTGAATGAGCAACTTCCCTCCTTCTTGGAGTCGTGCAATGCTGTAGTTAAGATGAACTTCTCTTGTCCTTTGGACACTTCCGCAAGCACTGCGGCCGTCTCAGCAATAAAAGCATCAACGTACAGAGTGTACTCTGCTTCCGATGATACATTTCCCGCTTTGTGGGGGACTGAAACCCCTTACAATGACACTAACGGTATCAGTCCCGCAACTGACCTGATGACTCCCACTGGTGAAACGCTGTGCGATATCGCAGACAGATATCCTTGTCTCAGTTTGCAGGTACTGGAGATGTTGCCACACAAGGATGCTGTGGTGACTGACAGGCCTCGACAGCCACTGAGTGTTTTGAAGCACAAACACCAGGAGATTTGGTTGAAAGGTTACAGCCAATCTAATAACAATGCGGCTGCTGACAACTCGTACAAAGGGTCCAACCTTTTCGTTTGTGCCTCTGATACCAACACCAACCGCTGGTGGGGGGGGAATACTAGCCCAGACCCAGGACGAGCCTCATCGAGGCCGGTGGGGGGGTTGAGATTAGGTGCAACACTGTACGAGGCCGCCAGAGCAGGAAAAATCTAGTTGTAAACTTCCCCACGAGAACAGAGAGGAGCGGACAGGCCCCTCGACAGGGATAACCTTAGAATACATCTAAGATATCACTGAGGTGTACCACACTGGTCGTAAAAGAAGTCCAGCGGACTTTCCACCTCCAAAACAAATGGCAACAATAAGCATTGCTTGCCATGTGTAGTTTCAACTACAATGCAACTAGTAAAATGCTCTATTCATGTGTTCCAGTAGGATAACATTTCAGAATAAATAAGTAGGATAACTGGTCCCCTTGAGTACCAGTACCAATGCCAGCACAGTCAGTCCAGCCACAATCAGTAAGAAGGTAAGAGACCTCATGTCACGAACGTCGTAGAGAGGAGACCAAGGCGCAGCGTGATTATAATACATACTTCTTTTAATAAAGAAACATACTGAACAAACTAATACAAAACAACACCGTGACCGCTATAAACACTGAGTGCAGACATGCAACTTCACATAGACAATAACCCACAAACCAAATTGGAAAATGGCAACCTAAATAGGATCCCCAATCAGAGACAACGATAAACAGCTGCCTCTGATTGGGAACCAATCTAGGCCACCATAGACCTACATATGCCTAGACTACACACACACACCTAGACATACAAAAACCCTAGACAATACAAAACAATCATATCCACCCTCGTCACACCCTGACCTGACCAAAATAATACACAAAACATAGAATACTAAGGTCAGGGCGTGACACCTCACAAGTCAAATTGCTATTGATGACAGCATCAGAGGAGTTAGTAGTCACTCAGATTGCAACACGTGGAAGGGAATCTCCAAAACACTCTTCTGATGGTTAACACACATGCCTCTAATAAATAGAATCCCCTAAATAGTCATGAACCATGATCACACCGTGTACGACTGGTTCAGTGCTTATAGAGTACCTCCGTCGTGAGGTTAGCTTCTCCGTGGATAACATAGCTATGAAATAGACTCCTTCATACCTATCGCCACTACAATGGTGTAAGACACATTGACGTGTAGTAAAACTACTACAGGTCCCCTTAACATATGTCTTGAGGTCGACATCAATTCTTACTAACCTCAAGGCATTGACATGGAAATTATCTAATGACGTCAGACTCATCCTGAACAGGTTGCAGCCTACCAGGATACTTGGTTTTCTTTCCCTTGGTATGTGCGCTTGTGTAAGGATAAACGCACAAGTACAACAGAACATTTAATGAGGTTTTATGCTAGGATCACTTAAAGAGTCCAAGCCAAATACCAGCCTTAGTAAAGTTCAACATTTACCCTGAGGCCTTTGACTCTACAGCTACAGTACTCACTAGTTTCTCCCCAGAGGTCCATAGGTCATCCCTTTAGACTGTCCGAAGCTAGGTGCCTTACAGCTGTAGACTTATCATGTAGTTATCAACTTAGGATAGTGCCCTAAGCAACACACTACCAAGTAGGAACACCCTAGATATGACATTAGACAATGCCATGATAGGGTCATTTTGCCAAGACCGTGGGCACATATGGAATACAGTCCCATTAGATGATTAAGGTGTTATAACTATATTTTGTATATCTTTTCTTTATGCTTTTATTCAATTTTTTGTTTCATTGTCTTTGACACTTAGGAAGTGATAGAGCCATAAACAAGTTTCCAATACATCCATCAGTTAGTGCCACAACGCATTTGGGGATGAAACGTAATTATATATTTTGTGAATGTGTGCGTTGTTAACATCTTCCTAAGTTAATGCCCAGATCTACCAGCCTGGATCACCAGACGACGGGTCCGGAACGGTGATCCCCAACCCGGACATCCGCTGCCCATTCTTGTGGTGGACTGCTCCGTTGGAAGTAAGCCTACCAGGGTAAACCACCAGAGGGGGGCCGCAACGCCCCCCGGTTTTATGACTAAACAACCAGATCGTAAATACCTTGCAGAAACTCTGCTTTTGGCTCTACAGTATTGACACAAGATAATTGCACACATAATTCTCATTGTTTACTGATAAGCAAGCAGTATATTTGAGCCAAGGGCACCTGAGTGGCACAGCGGTCTAAGGCACTGCATCTCAGTGCAAGAGGTGTCAGTCCTTGGTTCAAATCCAGGCTGTATCAGGCCAGCATCCCAGAGTCGCCTCTTCACTGCTGACATTGAGACTGGTGTTTTGCGGGTACTATTTAATGAAGCTGCTAGTTGAGGACTTGTGAGGAATCTGTTTCTCAAACTTGACATTCTAATGTACTTGTCCTCTTGCTCAGTTGCGCACCGGGGCCTCCCCATCCTCTTTCTATTCTGGTTAGAGACAGTTTGCGCTGTTCTGTGAAGGGAGTAGTACACAACTTTGTACGAGATCTTCAGTTTCTTGGCAATTTCTCACATGGAATAGCCTTCATTTCTCAGAACAAGAATAGACTGACAAGTTTCAGGAGAAAGTTCTTTGTTTCTGGCCATTTTGAACCTGTAATCGAACCCACAAATGCTGATGCTCCAGATACTCAGCTAGTCTAAAGAAGCCCAGTTTTATTGCTTCTTTAAATCAGAACAACAGTTTTCAGCTGTGCTAACATAATTGCAAAAGGGTTTTCTAATGATCAATTAGCCTTTTAAAATTATAAACTTGGATTAGCTAACACAACGTGCCATTGGAATACAGGAGTGATGGTTGCTGATAATGGGCCTCTGTACACCTATGTAGACATTCCAGCTACAATAGTCATTTACAACATTAACAATGTCTACACTGTATTTCTGATCAATTTTATGTTATTTTAATGGACAAAAAATGTGCTTTTCTTTCAAAAACAAGGACATTTCTAAGTGACCCCAAACTTTTTAATGGTACTGTATATTTTAGGCTATTTATATCGGAAATTGGTATAAACCTGTATAAACTGTATGTATAATTATATGATAATATTTTAGGCTGACTATAATTCCCTTACATAATTTCTGATACATCACATGCCATACTTTTATTTTCCTGTCCTGCATAAGTACAAGCAGGAAATGCATCCCCTATGGCTCTAATGCCATTGATTCCAATTAGACTGGTTTTGGATTTCTCCCTGACAAAGATTTTCACCCCATTCGGGAACTTTGCGGTTTGATGATATAACCCCTCTAGTAATTTAATATAATCATTTAATAATATGGTGCAAACAGCCTCCATTCTCAGTTAATCTGTGCTCAAAGTATTTTATAATTGATTAATTCAGAAACATTATTGCAAAGATGTCAACAATACTGAATATGGTCCAGATTGCCAAAAAGGCAGTAAGAGGCTTGGCTTCAATGTGACCTCCATTCTAAAACAACATTCTATGTTACCTTTCTTACCCCTTCACAATTTCTGCCATGGCATGGCAGGCACTATCCATCAGGCAAGATAGTTCCATCATTATATTGCTTTCAACAAATATTAAAAATAACTGGATAATTAAGGTACCCTACATCAACCAGTATAATAAAACATGCCTCCTGGTGGCCCTGTGAATATTACCCAAGGAGGGTGCATTACAAAATAATGAAAATAAAATAATTGAGATAAAGATTTAAAACACACATTTTGTACCTAATGGGATTGCACTGTTTACTTACTTAGACGATTCCCCTACACATGCACAAGCATATTGCATTGGCATGTCGTTTCGAGCGCTCTTGCTATGGTTGTAAACATGTACTACATTTGAATTAATACAAAACACAGCATCTTCGCTCCAACTGACAGCTAACTGGCGGGAGATGATGGTCGCCCGATACAAAGCAGCGGATTCGTTTTATTTACAGTGGGCGGGCAGGTGAGAAAGTTCACTGCAGCTGTTTGACTGGGGCTCGTCAGCGCGTCAGCGACCTTTCTCTTATCGATTGGTTAGTTCCTTTTTAAGGGGCAGGCGTATAAACTAAGCAGTTTGAAGTAGATGGCAGAGACTTTGGGAGAAATCACATGTCTGAGGGATTCAGTTGAGGTCGGCAGCGTGAACGATTTTTTTGAATAGCTTTTTGTTTTAGTGAGTTAAAAATGCAAAGCTGTGCAAAGTCTTGGGGGATCCTATTCGCCAAATCGTTGAATTCACATGCACCTTGCAGACATATATCTGGTCAAAGCCGACTTTTTGTGAAACTACAGACTAGAATCCAAAACCGCAATGCTTTTGTAACTGTCCGCGGTCTTCGGATGTCTGCAGTCTATGCTTCTTCCAGACAGATAGACAGAATACTGCCGAGACACGATGATTTTGCTGAGAGACATATTGGTCCAGGCGAAAGGGAGAAAAGGGAGATGCTGGATGTTCTTGGACTTGAGGTAAGATTTATAAACATTTGGATAAATAGAGAATTGATAGGACAGAAAGTAGGCTAATGTGTCGATCTAATGCCTTGCAGGCGCTCTTGCATGTTTCTTGTCATAAACAGCTGAACTTTCAACAATGTATATAGTTTTAGTGCGATTTTTTGTGATCTATACATTGTTTTACAGTCAATCGCCCAGTTGATAGAAGATACAGTTCCAGAATCCATCCGCATTCAAAGAAGTATGAAAATGGATGATCCTCTCTGTAAGTTTATCTTCTTTCCATCATCTTTAACAGCACGTGTTATTGTTGATGTGTGTGTGTGTGTGTGTTCTCTGTCTCTCTCACTCTCTCTCTCTCTCGCTATATATATATATACATATATATATATATATATATATATATATTGCCTCATCGTGTTATAAAATTCCCGCTTCTGGTATGATTTTGTTTTTCAAGTGCGTTTCAATATTGTTGTTGATTTCCCCGTCAAATGTAATCTTGATACGTTTTATTTATTTGCATTTATGTTTTGTCTGCCTATTTTGCTGGTCTGAGTTTTCTTTTCACATTGTAAATCAAGCCAAGCAAGCGACTGGCTGAAATGTAGGTTGCACTCCTATTGTGAAGCCCTCTTCACGGTTAAGTCTTCCTTTGAACATATTTGGAGTTGTTTTTGCGGAACTCAACGAGCAGCACCAATCTCCTGTTGGGAAGCCGATGCTAATAGGATGGCAATTGGAGTGTAAAGTTCAGCCTTGAGCTCCTGTCCCAAGTCCAGTTCATACTGGTTATAGCGTTAACATTACATCACAGACGAATGACATGTGCAAACGAGCTTCATGGAATTCCTAATATGGTTAATTTGGTGGGTTTTGGTGTTCTTACTTTAATACATTTTTTTTTTTTTTTACATTTAATAATAGACGGATTTACAATCGATTAAGAGAATTAGGAGACCTTTTAAATGTCTTAATATCAATAATAGTTTATTGTCTACAAAACACTTACTAGGCATATTTCCCTGGCAAACCCCTGGATAATTCCACCAGAGACTGACGTCTCATACTGTTATCACTTGAGATTTACAAGGCTATAAAAATACTATTCTGGACAAGTACAGTACATTGTATTACTAATTTACCTTGTTCTGTGTAATGGATTGCATTTATTAAAAACATTGTTCTAAAGCAACTGACAATATGGCCATAATATACAATATTTAATTAAGCAAAGTAATTTGAAAAAGTATTGCTGATGACAATTTTCATCGAAGGCACATCAAAGATGATTCTTATTTTGCCAATATTCTCACCAGGCCACATTGATGATGCACTCTTACCAGTGACCCATCTCTACAATAATCAATGTAATACAAACTACTCGTTTTGGGGTGTTAATGTCATGTATTGTAACTCTCAGCTGTCAAAATCCCTAGTATTATTGCTGCATAATTTTCTGTTTTGCATCAGTTACATTAGTCATTGTTTTCACTATCCTGCTTTTCCAGCAGTGCTCAACATGGTGAGAGAAAAGTAATTCAATTGGTAATGGAGGCTTGGCCTAGTGTACTTAAATACCACTGTACTACTTACTGATCAGATGATATAAAATAACACTGATCAGATTATATAAAATAACACTTATCTGCTATTTGGGGAGTTTCCAACATTATTGTTATGCAAAATGATTGACTTAATATTCACAATGCTTAATAAGAAGGTCGAGGGGGGTTCTAAGACCACCCTCGGTCACTCCTTTCTGTCTTGTTCCATTATGTAGCTAACCATGCTGAAGGAACAAACTGGAGGCCATACTGCTTTTTGCTTGTTCAGCTTTGGGGGGGCTTGGTTTGCAAAGCCAGCAAGGGATTCTCTTCACAACAATAGATGTGCTGGATGGTTCTGAATCAGGCTTTTCTGATGCTTTGAGGAACTTTGGGACCATGGGAAAACTGTCCTCTCAAATGAAATGTGCAGCGCCACAGTAGCCCCCCCCATTTTTTTAATGGATTTACAGTTAAATTCTTTGCCACCTAAACTCAAACTGCAAATGTTCACCATTTTCTGATCGTATGGTGGTATACCTCATTAGAAATCACCAGAGAAATGCTCATCCTGAATATGAGAGTACTTTGGGCACTCGATTGAAGGGTAGTATTGTCCATTCCTTGCTGAGGGTGTTGCTAAGCAGTGACGGAATGCCTGAGGAATTCCAGTGTCTAGGTGTGTATTGGTTGATCTCCCCTACAGCACTGGAGAATAAGGCTAGATTACTAACCTTTGGGAAAGGGCCCATATGTTGCACATAATTGTCCCCTACAATAGATAGAAATATGATGCACAAATGGAAGTGCATTCTACACGCACAGAAATGTTGTGTACAGTTCACACAGAACACGACAGTGACGTGGAGTACACAAAGCTGTTTTCCTTTCCACTCCATTATGACAGTGAATCTGATGCTATATGACGTTACTGCCCATTCGTTTCAGTGGTTTGTTCAGAAAATATATGGGTATAATTGTTTAATGCACTTTTTCCTCAAATATATGTGATGCCAATTGTGATCTCTATTTCTGCAGGCGAGAATGAAGTCTTGGAGCATCTCCAAAAGATTGCATCAAAGAACAAGGTGTGGAGGTCTTATATCGGAATGGGCTACTACAACTGCTCAGTGCCTCCAGTTATACAGAGAAACCTTCTGGAGAATTCAGGATGGTAACGGTCACTTTGGTACAAACACACAAAAACAAAAGAGTTGTTATTTGTTCTGCATCTAGCCAAGTTGTCTCCATGGGCAAGATACTGTTTGATTGTGCACTCAAGGTGCATATATGTATGGGCTTCTGCTTGTGTAACTGATGTGAAATGGCTAGCTAGTTAGCGGTGGTGCGTGCTAATAGCCTTTCAATCGGTGACGTCACTTGCTCTGAGACCTTGAAGTAGTGGTTCCCCTTGCTCTGCAAGGTCCGCGGCTTTTGTGGAGCGATGGGTAACGATGCTTCGTGGGTGACTGTTGTCTGTGTGCAGAGGGTCCCTGGTTCGCGCCGGGGCGAGGGGACGGACTAAAGTTAAACTGTTACACTTGTCATTAAATCACTAGTTGCTACATTGCAGAAAAACGTGCCCCTAATCAAATACATCTTTTGACTTGAGGCTCAAGTTTCCAGTTTAGGTTTGCACTGCATTAAATTACATCCTCACATGTTTTTTATTAAAAAAAATTATTTTACCTTTATTTAACTAGGCAAGTCAGTTAAGAACAAATTCTTATTTTCAGGGGCAGAAGGACAGATTTGTACCTTGTCAGCTCGGGGATTCGAACTTGCAACCTTTCGGTTACTAGCCCAACGCTCTAACCACTAGGCTACCCTGCCGCCCCAATGTGGGATCTTGGGATCTGTTTTTTGTCCGACTTAAAACAAGACAGCACTGACTTTCTTTATTTTCATAAACTTCCACCCATTTCACCCTAGTATCTCGATTCCTTGAAAAAGAGTTTGGTTTTTCTGTGTATTGTAATACATTCTTACATTAAAAAAAATATTTTAGTCATTTACCCAGAGCGATTAGTGCATTCCTCTTAAGATAGCTAGGTGAGACAATCACATATCACAGTCGTAGCAAGTACATGTAATGTGTAATCATTTCTCTGTGTCTCCTGTTCTCCTCAGGGTGACACAGTACACCCCCTACCAGCCTGAGGTGGCTCAGGGTCGCCTGGAGAGTCTGCTCAACTACCAGACCATGATCTGTGACATCACGGGCATGGCTGTGGCCAACGCCTCTCTGCTGGATGAGGCGACAGCCGCTGCTGAGGCCATGCAGCTCTGCCATAGGTGAGGGGAGAATAAACATAAGAGAAATAGTGGCTGACCATTAAAGGGTAGTTCATTTAGTATCGTTCATGTATAGGGTCTAGTAATAGTCTATAAATAAGGCCCAGAGTTTCTCCTGATGAGGTTACTTTGTCAGGAAAAACTCCTGGCCCTACACATGTTAAAGGTGCACTATGTAGAAATCGCTCCTCCATTTCCTGGTTTCTAAAATTGTAATAGTTTGCAGAATTTGTGACAAAACAAGCAAGTATAGTGTAGAGAATCATTGTACCATCTAAACCGCTGTGAAATGTTTTCCATAACCAAGAAGATTGTTTGAAGCTGGTGTACAAAAGTTAAAGACGCTAAAACAAAACGTAAGAACGGGAAGCATAGAAATAATGCACATAGAACAGATCTACGGCTTCTTAGATTTGCTTTCAATGAGAATGACAGATCTATAACTGAATTTCTATGTGGATTTGGTCAGGCTGCCCAAAAAGTGACATATTGCGTCTTTAATTGTTTATGTTCCCTACAGACAGAACAAGAGAAGGACGTTCTACATCGACTCACGATGCCACCCTCAGACGATTGCTGTGGTGCAGACCAGAGCCAAGTACGGACATCCTTCATAGCTTCACCAAGGTTAGAACTGTGTACTGAAAGCAGCATCCTCATTATGGGTGCTCTGATTGTTGACCAACAGCTACATCGGGGTCAAGACGGTGCTGAAGCTGCCTCATGAGATGGACTTCAGTGGGAAGGATGTGAGCGGTGTGCTGTTCCAGTACCCAGACACCGACGGCAGAGTGGAGGATTTCACTGCGCTGGTGGACCGTGCTCACAAGGGAGGGGTAAGGGAGCTGCCACGTCTGACATTGGTAGTAACCGTTTATTAACCTAGGATGCTATTTTAAAGTAAATGTGGGTTGGGGTTTGGTAGTGTTATTTTGGATTTGTTGCTCCTCGTTTGGTAGGAAAGGACCCCTCATTATGTGGTGATTCCAGTTTGGTACCGAAGTGACTTGTTTGAAGACTCCCCGTCTCTCATCCCTGCAGGCTCTGGCTTGCTGTGCCACCGACCTGCTGGCCCTGTGTGTGCTGCGCCCCCCTGGAGAGTTTGGGGTGGACATCGCCCTGGGCAGCTCCCAGAGGTTCGGAGTACCACTCTGCTACGGTGGTCCCCACGCTGCCTTCTTCTCTGTCAAAGAAAACCTGGTCAGGATGATGCCTGGCAGGATGGTGGGAGTGACCAGGTGAGAGCCCTTAAGATTCACATGGGCCATGTTCAGAATGGAAGTCAGATCTCTTGAGATTGTTCAATCTTGGGCTTTATAAACATGTTGATTGACTTTATATAATTCTTGCTCACAATGGAAAAGACTGAAATATACAGCATGCACATATACATAAAGACTATCTCGATGCACATTGGTTTGAAATGTCCCTTGTTCGTCTGCAGGGATGCAGCTGGTAAGGAGGTGTACCGTCTGGCTCTGCAGACCAGAGAGCAGCACATACGTAGAGACAAGGCCACCAGCAACATCTGTACTGCACAGGTACTGTACACCCCCCAATATCGGCACGCTGTACACCCCCACCCCCCAATACCGACACGCTGTACACCCTCCCCCCCCCCCCCCCCCATTACCGACACTCTGTACACCCCCCAATACCGACCCGGTTTTCAACCCCCCCCCCCCAATACCGACACGCTGTACACCCCCCCCCCCCCCCCCCCCCCCAATACCGACACTCTGTACACCCCCCCCCATACCGACACGCTGTACACCCCCCAATACCGACACGCTTTGCCCCAGAACAGGATTGTTAACTTAGTGTATTCAACTCTTATGAAAGTTTGTTTGTGTAAAAAATCTCAATGCAGTGGTTGTCTTCATTTATAAATGATTAGTATTTATTTTTTGAAAGGAAAGTTTCTCACCTTCAAATGTATCTGTCTTTCAGGCTCTGCTGGCCAACATGGCAGCCATGTTTGGGGTGTATCATGGACCCCAGGGCTTAAAGCACATTGCTGAGAGGACACACAATGCTGCACTGATACTGGCTGAAGGTATGTCCTCCGACACCCTGACTACACAGATCCATTTTTACGTCACAACTTTTACGATCAATCAATGGTTAGCAAATTTCAACTATAAGGGTGCATTGAGAAAGACAATGGTAACATTGCTTATTTTCAGATGATTTACAAATGTATTCTTTGAGTTTTTAGAAATGCCTCTCTCCCTCCTTTTGTATCAGGTCTGAAGCGGGCCGGACACAGGCTGCACAGTGAGATATTCTTCGACACGCTGAAGGTTGGCTGCAGTGTGGCAGCCAAGGACATCCTGGAGAGGGCTGTCCAAAGGGAGATTAATCTGCGTGTCTACAGTGAGGGAGTGGTGAGTAGTAACAGATACAGTTTGGGAACAAATTACATTCGCATCCACACAGTGTTCCCATGTGCTTTATTGACAACGTTTGACCCTTACATGCTGACCAGACCGGACACGTCGCGTGCGCGAGCGTCGCAAAATAAGTTTAGAAATCCATGTTATTCAATTATTGCACCCACACTGCTCGCGGGCGCCAATGAGCGTCTGCGATGCCAAGGGCTAAAATGGAACTCCTTTCTATTTCTGACACAGATCGCGCTGCAAGTCCTGCCTCTCCCATCTCCTCATTGGTTTATAGAAGCAGGTGCCATCTCTTCATTGGTTATACCCACGTGGGTGATTGAAAAATGAAATGTTTTGCCGGTCATCGTGGTAATACTATAAACGTTTAGATGCCGATCACCATATAAGTTCAAAGATGAAAAAGCCTGGAAGGAGGAGAGATGACTAGAAACGATTCGGTTGGCCGTTTTATGTGTGGATTAATTGTCGGAGTAGAGGACCTTGTGCATTTCAGGTAAAATAACAACTCAATGTTTATATCCCAGGACAAATTAGCTAGCAACAGCAAGCTAGCTAAATAGGACAAATTAACTAGCTAAATTGCCATACATGTTTAATGCTTTTCGACCTGTTCCCAAATTAATGTCATTGGTTCAGAGTTTGTTTTGATATTTTAACCAGCGTGTCGTGATCGCGTTTGGTTTAGGGGGACAAAATACATTTATGCACGATGGCGCACGCTCGCAGCCTGTTTGGGTTCCGTGTTAGAATACATTGTCATTAAAGGACACAGAAGCATAGATGCACTCATATTAAGACCCCCCCCCCCCCCCCCCCTCCATAGAGCTCCACAGTGGCGGTGTCATAACCTAGCTGTCAAACAGGGAAATGGTTCCAATTGTTTTTGTAACATACATTTTTCCCATAGGGGATTTTAGAAACACTTAAAATAAGGGCTGCGTTTCATTTAGGCTTACCCTGGCGTGATGTTTTGATAACCATGTAAATCTCTCGGACAAGGTGACTTTTGGTTGAAATGATTTATTTGTTTACCTAGTTAGGTGTGTCTCTGGATGAGACCGTGACGGAGAGAGACTTGGACGATCTGCTCTGGGTCTTTGGATGTGAATCCTCAGCGGTACGTTTGCTTTCAATGGAATAAGATTATGCATATATTCAGCATTGCTTTCTTAAGAGAGTGCAAAGGTCCATCTTGAAGCCATAGGACAAATATCAAATTTCATTTAAATCTCAATTTACAGGAGCTGATTGCTGAGAAGATGGGTGAAAGGGTGAAAGGCATTATGGGTAGTCCTTTCAAGAGGACCAGCAAGTACCTCGTTCACACAGTCTTCAACAGGTTGGTCTGTTTGTAGCTGCCACATATTACAATATTTGCCGTAATAAGGATGAGCTTGTTATGCCATAACTGTTGATGACTTGTGTTCTCAGTGATGATAGTATTATCAGTATAATGACACCAGACTGGTGAGAGACATTAGGTGACGTTCCGTGATTATTGTCTTTGTTGTCCCAAACTACAGTTGATGCTTGGTAGAATAATTCCTTGCACTGATAGCATAAGGTTGTTACACATACAGTACCAGTAGAAAGTTTGGACGCACCTACTCATTCAAGGGTTTTTCTTTATTTTACTATTTCCTACATTGTAGAATAATAGTGAAGACCTCAAAACTATGAAATAACACATATGGATTCATGTAGTAAACAAAAGTGTTAAACAAAAATATATTTTAGACTCTTCAAAGTAGCCACCCTTTGCTTTGACAGCTTTGCACACTCTTGGCATTCTCTCAACCAGCTTCACCTGGAATGCTTTTCCAACAGTTCCCACATATGCTGAGCACTTGTTTGCTACTTTTCCTTCAGTCTGCAGTCCAACTCATCCCAAACCATCTCAATTGGGTTGAGGTCGGGTGATTGTGGAGGGCAGGTCATCTGACGCAGCACTCACTCTCCTTCTTGGTCAAATAGCCCTTACACAGCCTGGATGTGTGTTGTGTCATTGTCCTGTTGAAAAACAAATGATAGTCCCACTAAGCGCAAACCAGATGGGATGGCGTATCGCTGCAGAATGCTGTGGGAGCCATGCTTGTTAAGTGTGCCTTGAATTATAAATAAATCAGACAGTGTCACCAACAAAGCACCATCACACCTCCTCCATACTTCACGGTGGGAACCACACATGCAGAGATCATCCGTTCTCTTACTCTGCGTCTCACAAAGACACGGCGGTTGAAACCAAAAATCGCAAATTTGGACTCATCAGACCAAAGGACACATTTCCACCGGTCTAATGTCCATTGCTCATGTTTCTTGGCCCAAGCAAGTCTCTTCTTATTATTGGTGTCCTTTAGTAGTGGTTTCTTTGCAGCAGTTTGGCCATGAAGGCCTGATTTCATGCAGTTTCCTCTGAGCAGTTGATGTTGAAATGTGTCTGTTACTTGAACTCTGAAGCATTTATTTGGGCTGCAATTTCTGAGGCCGGTAACTCTAATGAACTTATCCTCTGCAGCAGAGGTAACTCTGGGTCTTCCTTTCCTGGGGCGGACCTCATGAGAGCCAGTTTCATCATAGCGCTTGATGGTTTTTGCGATTGCACTTGAAGAAACTTTCAAAGTTCTTGAAATGTTCCAGATTGACTGACTGTCTTAAAGTAATGATTTACTGTCGTTTCTCTTTGCTTATTTGAGCTGTTCTTGCCATAAAATGGACTTGGTATTTTACCAAATAGGGCTATCTTCTGTATACCACCCCTACCTTGTCACTAACACAACTGATTGGCTCAAACGCATTAAGAAGGAAAGAAATTCCACAAATTAACAAGGCACACCTGTTAATTGAAATGCATTCCAGGTGACTACCTCATGAAGCTGGTTGAGAGAATGCCAAGAGTGCAAAGCTGTCATCAAGACAAATGGCTACTTTGAAGAATCTCAAATATACAATATTTTCATTTGTTTCGCACTTTATTTGGTTACTACATGATTCCATATGTGTTATTTCATAGTTTTGATGTCTTCACTATTATTCTACAATGTAGAAAATAGTAAAAAATAAAGAAAAACCCTGGATTGAGTAGGTGTCAACGTTTGACTGGTACTGTATAAGGGATAATACAGGGTTTAAGCACTAAGGTTATTAAAGTAAAATAACACATTAGGCCTAAAACATATCTTTATAATCTTGATTCACTCCTATTTTTCATCCCATGCAGTTACCATTCGGAGACCAACATTGTGCGCTACATGAAACGCTTGGAGAACAAGGACATCTCTCTGGTTCACAGCATGATTCCACTGGTGAGTTATGGGAAAGCAAAGAAATGTTTTATTTTCGTTTATTTATTTTTTACATAAGCTTTTTTTACATGGTCTGAATACTAAAAACCTACGAACTACTGAAAAGATTTCTCGGCCATCGCCATTTGTAATATCCATTTTGTTTTCCATGTCAGGGTTCCTGCACAATGAAGCTAAACAGTTCTTCAGAGCTCATGGTGAGTTAATATCAGGGTTGGGGTCAATTCGGTTAGAAGGCAATCAATTCAGGAAGTACTGAGATTGCACCAATAATTAAAGGGCTTTAGCTTGCAATGATTTCCCAATAAACTTAAAAGTAAAAGCTATTTATTCTAAAAGTTTCCATTTTTAAATTCAAATCAGTTCCTGAATTGACTCTTCGATTTGAATTGACCCCAACCCTGATTAATTAATATTTTCTTTCTCCTCCTTATGGTGGTTGTGTTGTGAAAAACACTAGCTTACCTTATGTACACTGTTTTGTCATAAAGACATCGCTGACTGTCATTTCCCATATTTCTCCCTTTGTTCTCTCTTTCCCACTGTTTTTAGCCCATCACCTGGAAGGAGTTTGCCAACCTTCACCCCTTCTGTCCCCTGGACCAGGCTGAGGGTTATCAGCAGCTCTTCAGGCAGCTGGAGAAGGATCTCTGTGAGGTGACTGGCTATGACAAGATCTCCTTCCAACCCAACAGGTAAGCCCCTCACTGACAGCAATATTCAGTCTGGGGTATTCATGACCAACTGGGATTTCAGTTTCCCAGACTCCTCATCCGAGCGTGATTTTCCTGTCGCCCTCTGTTACACATACCACATTGTCCAATTGATTAATTTCACTTGATCATATAACTCAGTTTGTGGCTGATAACTATGGTTCCAAGTCCCCCACTTATCAGTATAAATGGGGCTGATGAAAAGCACATCGTGCTACATTGGCCTGGAAAGATAGCGGCCTGGTTGTTCAACTCTTATTCCATGCTTTTCCTTTACAGTTACTATGACGCTCATATAGACTAACCTTTGAACTTGGCACGTTTGATTATGCTGAGACTTCACTGGGAGCATGTGTCTGTGAGCATGTCTGGTACATTAAGACTGTATAACCTCGTCTTTCAGTGGTGCTCAGGGAGAATACGCTGGCCTCGCGGCCATCAAAGCCTACCTGAACTCTAAAGGAGAGGCCCATAGAACAGTAAGTATGGTTCTGATGAAACTAAACACATCTTTGCTAGCACACATGCTAGGCCCTGTAGATTCAAAATAACCCACCCTTGGTTAATTGTTATAACATATCAAAGTACATGTTGGGGTTTGTGTACTACAAATGACCTTAATTAATTTTCAGTCAGAATGTTTGCACCCATTTCCCTGTAAACAACCTATATGTAATGCATGATACTTAGACCCACCTATAATCATTTATCACATGTAAAGACATAAAGGGACTCGTTTTAAGTACAATCACTTGTTTGTCAACAGACATTGTATTGGAAAAGCTCAATCTGAAGAAGAGTTGTTTTGGATACTTCTACAGGAACTTTGAAAGGCCCCAAGTGTCACAATGTGCTGGGTTGAAGTGGCTTGAGTACATCTGGTGATGGGAATATGATAGAACAGTGACCGAAGATAAGACTGCTCGTTCAAGTAGCTTTCCAGTTTTGTAATTTGGCCTTTATTTTTTAACTATTATAAGCACTTCTTTGATAGTGGCGTGAGCTCTTGAAAAAGTCAAGGTCCACAGTTGTGCAAATAAGGGACAGAAAATACCACACTGTCTGGAAGTTACTTGATTCCAAGATCCCATATTTGGTGTTTTTTGTGAACTGCAAGTCATGGGCAAAATATATTGAGCTCAGTTTGTTTTTCCTGTTAGGGGGGGGGAAATGTAAACATTACCCAACAAACACACAGGTCTGGATGACCTTGTGACAATATTGCAAAATGTCAAAATAAGTCTCCTTATAAAAGAGAGAAAATAAATTGACGACGTATTTTAAATCATGTTTGCTGTCAATTGGAGATTTGCGCTTCGAAATCTTATGACTGTGATTGCATATCTAATGGTTGACTTGTTTAGGCCTAATTCTCTTTTACTTTGATGGTCTGAGTGTAACTGTTTCTGATATTTTCCTTTTGCTCAGGTTTGTCTGATTCCCAAGTCAGCCCATGGTACCAACCCGGCCAGTGCCCAGATGGCTGGCATGAAGGTGCAGGTGGTGGAGGTGGACAAGGATGGCAACATTGACATGGCAAATCTCAAGGCACTGGTAAGAGCTGGTTGGAGTGATTCTGCTCAGCTCACTGTTAGAGTAGCCTTTCAATCTAACCAGCCGCACTAAAAAATCATTGCTGAACATGATGGCCCGACAGTCAGGTCACTCACTATGTACTGGTAGTGTAATTGGCAGTCAATTAACCCCCCCCCCCCTTAAAAGTGGACTCATGTTGCAGAGTCACATTATTCCCCTCTCAGGTGGACAAACACAAGGCTAACCTGGCAGCCATGATGATCACATACCCCTCCACCTTCGGTGTGTTTGAGGAGAGGATTGATGATGTCTGCAATCTCATCCACCAGAACGGAGGACAGGTCTACCTGGACGGTGCTAATATGAACGCACAGGTGAGAGAAGAGTATAAGCTGTGTACTAAAATTGTTGAAAGACCTTTTATGGTAAAAAAAACAAATTGGGTTGCTTATCCACATGTTAATTGAATCATGGGCCCATTATTTTAATATTGAGTTATATTACAGAATTGTATTTGAAAGAACCTTATGAAAGTATGTATATATTTTTTACAAGTGTCTCAGGGATTGCACTATTCTACAGCGTACGGTTGAATATTTTCAGTATTTTACAAATGTTCCGCCCTGAGAATAAATCACTTTTCTCTCCGGGTAAGCCAGTATTTCCCGCCAAAACAGGAAGTGCCATTCTAAAGCATAAATACACTACATGGCCAAAAATATGTGGACATCCCTTCAAATTAGTGGATTTGGCTATTTCAGCCACATCTGTTGCTGACCGGTGTATAAAATTGAGCACACAGCCATGTAATCTCCATAAACAAACATTGGCAGTAGAATGGCCCATACTGAAGAGCTCAGTGACTTTCAACTTGGCACTGTCATAGAATGCCTCCTTTCCAACAAGTCAGTCTGTCAAATTTCTGCCCTGCTAGAGCTGCCCCAGTCAACTGTAAGTGCTGTTATTGTGAAGTGGAAATGTCTATGAGCAACAACGGCTCAGCCGCAAAGTGGTATGCCCCACAAGCTCACAGAACGGGACCACCGAGTGCACGTAGAGTGTAAAAAAAACGTCTGTCCTCGGTTACAACATTCGGCACTTAGTTACAAACTGCCTCTGGAAGCAATGTGAGCAGAAGAACTGTTCGTCGGGTGCTTCATGGAATGGGTTTCCATGGCCGAGCAGCCACACAAGCCTAAGATCACCATGCGCAATGCCAAGAGTCTGCTGGAGTGGTGTAAAGCTCGCTGCCATTGGACTCTGGTTTGGCGGATGCCAGGAGAACGCTACCTGCCCAAATGCATAGTGCCAACTGTAAAGTTCGGAGGAATAATGGCCTGGGGCTGTTTTTCATGGTTCGGGCTTGGCCCCTTAGTTCCAGTGAAGGGTAATCTTAACACTACATTATACAATGACATTCTAGGGAATTCTGTGCTTCCAACTTTGTGGCAACAGTTTGGGGTAGGACGTTTCAGCATGACAATGCCCACGTGCACAAAGTGAGGTCCATACAGAAATGGTTTGTCAATCGGTGTGGAAGAACTTGACTGACCTGCACAGAGCCTTGACCTCAAGCCCATCGAACATCTTTGGGATGAATTGGAGTACTGACTGCGAGCTAGCCTTAATCGCCCAACATCAGTGCCCGACCTCAAATGCTCTTGTGGCTGAATGGAAGGAAGTCCCTGCATGTTCCAACATCTTGTGGAAAGCCTTCCCAGAAGAGTGGAGGCTGTTATAGCAGCAAAGGTGGGACCAACTCCAAAAATAATGCCCATGATTTTGGAATGAGATGTTCCCTGAGCAGGTGTCCACATACTTTTGGTCATGTAGTGTATTTGAGCTATTCAATTGGATTATTTTTGAACCCAGGTCTAATGCATTTTACCCCCAGAGTACAGTAGCGCCCTCTTCTGCAGATGAGTGTAACTTTGGAGAATTGCTTTTCTACCACATTGTCATCACCGCTCTCTCCTACCTGCTCTGCTCTCTACTCTACTCTACAGGTGGGCCTGTGTCGTCCTGGTGACTATGGATCTGACGTCTCTCACTTGAACCTCCACAAGACTTTCTGTATCCCCCACGGAGGTGGAGGACCAGGGATGGGACCTATTGGCGTGTAAGTGACAAACTGGATAGTTTCCCTCAAATGCACATTGATGGGCTAAGCACAAACTCAAGCTGCCAAAAGCAGATCTATGACTGGCCAAATCCATTATAAATGTGGAGTTTTTTTCCTGGTCAGGAAACACTACTACTCTCTTAGTGCAAAAAAACACAATTTTAAAAAGTGGATAAGTAATTACTTTTGACTTTAAATCAAGTTATGTTAAACAGGAAGGAGCACCTCGCCCCGTTCCTGCCTAGCCACCCAGTGGTCTTAATGTCAGCAGGCAACATGTCCAGCTCCCTGGGCACCATCAGTGCTGCCCCCTGGGGCTCCAGTGCCATCCTGCCTATCTCTTGGGCTTACATCAAGGTCAGTACTACATCTATCCTAAGAGCAGGTTGACATTTGTCATGAATATTGTCTTGGAGGAAGAACTGAGTGGTATCTGCTAGATTGGCCAGATGCAAAGTCAATATTGGCTATATTGTGAAAATGTAATGGAATCCAAAAAGTGTTTTTTGGTCTTTAATTTAAGGTTAGGCATCAGGATTAGCAGTGTGGTTAATGTTAGGTGTAAAATCAGATTCTATGACTTTGTGGCAATGCCAGCTTGTGACCACTGCAGAGCTGCCGCCAGTACACAAGTCATGACATTACATGCCAACATGGATCTTATGGTTCATTCAGTGCCATGGAATTTCAATAATGATAGATTTGTTAGAATAGTGTTATTCAGGATACTCAAATTGTCTTTCTAGGCAAATGCAGAGAGAAAACATGCAACTAAAGCAGTGACATCAGTTGAGTACATGTCGATATAGACCCTGCCCTTGTATCCTACTGTGTAGATGATGGGAGCCAAGGGGCTGGTTCACGCCACAGAGGTGGCTATCCTGAATGCCAACTATATGGCCAAGAGACTGGAGAGCCACTACAAAATCCTCTTCAAAGGCAGGAAAGGTGAGTGGTAGTTCCTATTCACCCCGTATGGCAGCGTTTTCCAAACTAGGGGTCATGACCTTGTCGGATTTCTTGATTTGAAAATGGGGTCGCGAGAGAAACTGTGCCATTTAGTTCATAGAACCACAGGTACACGAGTAACCTTTTGATAGCCGCTAAAAGCGGCCGGGACAAACAGAGCGGTCTGTTTTACTTCCTACAAATGTGGCTCACATTTTTGAACAGTTGGAGCTATAAGCTATTATGACCCCATTCCTGAAAGCTAAGACTCGCAGTTACACGTACGTGTCTTTTTCCCTCTACGACGTGCACAAGCTGCACAGGACTTAAAACAGAGTGGACAGGACCAGTCACCAAATCTGACTGGAGGGAGAAGAACACCATCACTGAAAGCGGTGATCTTTTCTGCACAGAAGATCATACAATTATTGCCAGATGATCTTCTTAGATTTTGTTCCTAAACTTTAATACCTTTGCATCTGTCACTTGGAACCATATTCCATTTGTAATGGACGGTCACACTCCCAAATAAAAGTAAACATTTAGCTTTTGATTACATCACTTTATAAAGTCCTTCAGTAATTAGCCAACACTAGCAAAATGTTGCTTTAACACCGATTGTTTTGGTCCACAGGCTTTTGTGCTCATGAATTTATTTTGGATGTGAGGCCATTCAAGAAGTCTGCAAACATTGAAGCGGTGGATGTGGCAAAAAGGCTACAGGATTACGGTGAGCTGGAACACACTGCATTAACGGATAGTTGGGCACTGCTGAAAAGTCAACATGGCCCACTTGTCTCTTACTCTAAGTAAAAAAATTAATTTGGAATACTTTTATTGAATTTACCCGTAAGCCTTCTTATCCCCGTGTGTCTGACCTTGGTCAGGTTTCCATGCCCCCACCATGTCGTGGCCCGTGGCAGGAACCCTGATGATCGAGCCCACTGAGTCGGAGGACAAGGCAGAGATGGACCGCTTCTGTGACTCGCTGATGGGAATCAGACAGGAAATAGCAGATATCGAGGAAGGCAGGATGGATGCCCGCATTAACCCATTGAAGGTACGTCACTGGCCTGACTCAGACAACTAACACATTGTGTGTCAAGCCATGCAATCAGCTACGTACAGTGGTCATTAAACTCATAGCAATTTTACTAAGTCAAGTTGAAACTAACCCCGATTTAACTGTTTTGTGTTGACATCCTCTGAGGAAATGGCAAGCATTTTTGAAACTGTCTGTTTGAGATGGGGTTTCTGAAGTGTAATTATTATTTTTGATTTATGTATTCTTTGGCCACACAAGAATAGGACGAGTCAACATTATTTGGGGTTGGAGTTTTTCACTAGATGGTTTAAGAAATACCCCTGTGATATGGACAACCTTTTATTATAGTGTTATTGAGCATAAATCTGTTCTTTTAGTGGTAGCACCTAAAATGTGGCACGAGTTGCTTTGTCACCAGACCAGCTAAAATAGGTGTTCACTGGGGTCTGTGTCCACAGATGGCACCTCACTCCCTGGCAAGCATCACCTCCTCTACCTGGGACAGGCCCTACTCCAGGGAGTATGCTGCTTTCCCCCTGGTGAGTCTTCCCTCTGGAAAACATCACACACTACCAACTCCACTAAAAATGGTTGTTTTCATGATTCATGTGAATGTCAACATGTTTACATCAGCGTTATCCCCATTTCCAGCCATTCGTGAGGCCCGAGACCAAATTCTGGCCATCCATCTCCAGGATTGACGACATCTACGGTGACCAGCACCTGGTCTGCACCTGCCCCCCCATGGACGTGTATGAGTCACCATACGAGGAGAAGAGAGCTTCCTCATGACAAATGCCTCCATTATACCAGTCGTCATCATCACACTTCCAAATTCTGAAAATCCATTGAGTTGTATCGTACACTGTAGTTTCTGTATTTCAATGTTCAACTCTTTTCTGTTGTACAAATAGTTGCCTTGACTCTCCCTTCATGACGTTTTTATGCTCTAAAGTAGCGGATCGGACTAATACGTAGATCAAGTTTTAGGGTTTTGTTAATATTTGCTGTGTTCTGTGCATGAAAATGTTTAAAATGTGTATTTTGACACGTTTGCCTAATCACTTATACTAGTCTTGATATGTATTATGGATAGTTTTAATGATCTAAGGAAAATAGTTGTATTGAACATTCAATCTTTTCTTGTTCAGTTTGAAGTAGACTTGTCATTTCTTTTCCACATAAGGAAATACTGCCATCTAGATGTGAATGTTAAACACCAAAAACGTTCTCACATGATTTGTTCTGAGACACTAATACATTTGGACATTAAGATATTTCTTATCTCCAAAACAGACTAAGGTGATGTTCATCGAACTAATTGGGCTGTAAGTATTAGTTCAAAGAATGACTTCAGTTCTCTGCCTATGGACATGGCATGAGAACCCCAAGGAAGTTCATTCCTTTTGTTAATCCTATTGGGTGATCATCTTTGCTTAGCCTCAATACATTGTGACTTACTGTACAACTGGGAACAGTTGTGGGTGCATGACTTTAAAGTAAGTGCTGAATATCAACGTAAAGATTGTTAGACCCAAAATAGACAACTTGTAAGATCTACAGGCTGTATGCGTGATTAAATTACACAACGACTTGTGACTAAGGTCATTTTTGCAACTCATTCACCACCATTGTAGGAATACAATTTAAGGATGTATGAGACTCAATTTGAAGAGCTTGCAAACTTGAGCATCAGTTCCAGTCACACACACACAATTGACTAGTGTCATGACGTTGCCCTCTTTGGGTACAGCGAGCACCATCCCACTCTCTCTTACACTCCGGCTGCTGCGACCTCAAGTCGTAAATTCCTAGAGGAGATTATCTCCTCATGGCCACAGTATAGAGAGTTTCCAGAGAGAGAAAGGAATTTCTTCCACCTCACAGAACTTGAGGTCCGAACAACATTTATATTCTGGAGAAGGTATAAAAGATCGGTGAAGAATCCAGCTACGAACTGGTCCGTTTGGTACAATTTTGTGAAACTCATGGGAGACAATACGGCCACATTACCATAACGCTGTTTATATAATAGCCTCATGAGGTTGAGATCTAATTGTTGTATAAGATGAATGAGTGAGGATGATACTGTTTGTGAAATTGTGTAATGTGATTTTGGACTGTTTAATGAAGGATTCCCTTTGGAGTTTAACTAAATCAGAGGACTGCTCATGAGCACAGTTAGGACCTGGCGTCATGACAGCCTTTTTCTGCTCTTCCGAATACAACCCCCACCCGGGTTTTCTATCACCAGACCGAGCTTCCCTCAATTACGTGATGGCTAAAGGTTACAGACCAGCTTCCCTCGATAACGAGAGGGCCAAGGTTGGAGTAGATGGCTGCATCTTTTAACCACACCACGTGGTTAGAATATCGATACCGACAGAATAAGAACAAGTCTTTGATATTAATTACTAGTCTGCAGTTAGGAATTCGGTATCATTGAACGCGAAGACCGACAACCGCCGAAACATCTATTCTATAAAGACATGAATGAATGTCACTCTGAACTACCCATTCTAACCACGACAGAGTGGGGACAAACTCCAACAGAAACAAACTTTTCAACAGATCCCGACGACACACTGAGCGTAAATATATATATTGATTGCAATTATTCCCGAATGAGTGAGCGTTCATGTGCAAAGGATTAGCATTTCAATTGTTATAATTATCAACTTTGTAGTGTCTCATCTCAGTTGTCCACCATGCCGCGATACCAGTTTATCCCACTAGGGAAACTCTGTTATCTATTGTTTGTTTATGCATTTCTGTGAATTACTTAGTAAATTTTAAGACAATTGATGTATGGATGACTCAGTGAGGACTGGGTTCGTGCAGATAACCAACAATTTACGACGTTTGGAATGAGACTAACATGAGGGAAATAATGATTCATTAATCAGAAGACTAATCGATCAGATATTAAAATATCTGAAAGTTATATTCAGACAATTCTAACTTTGTAATCTGAATATTTTCCTTGGTGCCCCGACTTCCTGGTTAATTACAGTTACATGATTAATCAGTTTAATCGCGTAATAATAGTCATTTGATAAATAAGTCTTCAGTTTAATGATGCCAAAGACACGACACTAGCATGTGAAATTATGGTAGCAAATCAATTTAAGGAGCAGGGGAGAGCGATTATTCCCTAGACAATTGACTCGTGCCCATTGGGATAAAAGGTACAGCCACCAAACATGCAATGGCTTCAAATTTTATTCATTCAATTGCAAAAATAAACATTTGATGGGCGCAGAAGTACCCTTATATTTTTGTCTTGTTACATTTGGATTGGGGGGGGGGGGGGGGTTTAGTCTAGGCAATATCACGCATTCAAGTGTTTCAACTTGTAACACAGCTGCATGGGATTTGTTGGATTTTAAAGTTGGGTGGTTTCATTGCATCCAATGGCAGTGTTCGTGATAACGCAAGGAGCCGGTTGTGGATTGGATAGCTCTACACCTCAGAAAATGCCAAAAAACACTGAGGGTGTCAGCTAGCACAGATCTAGCCCCTAGTCATTCTTCTAAAGTAGAAAGACAATGGGCTTGGTTACTGCCATCAGAGAGTTTTAAACAAAAGAAATGCTGGGCCTGTAGCCTCACTGATTATGTGCCACCTTCAGCAGAAGAGCTATAGGAGGACAGGCTCATTGTAATGGAATAAATGGAACGGTATCAAACATGGTAACTGTTCAATTTATTCCATTCCAGCCAATACAATGAGCCTGTCCTCTAGCTCCTCCCACCAGCCGCCTCTGCTCTTCCTTTAACCCATTTTGGCGAAGGAAGATTTGAAAGCTACAGAATTCAGCTTTTGAAACAGACTGATCATTATTTCAGAAACATCGTTATCAGGGGAGGACTAAATGGTGTGGCAACAATTGACAACCTTTGACGTGGATAGAAGGAATTTGCACAACCATTAACTTGATATATTTGAATAGACTATTGGTGGGGGAAAAATCAAGGGTAATACACATAATAACAAGAAGGCACTGGTGACATGTAAAGTGCTGAGCCACAGCTCTGGTACTAGATTGCCATGGGCAATATTCTATTGTGTAACAGGGGGATTAATAACATTGATTTATCATTAACCCTAAAGCACATGACATTCAGGTTAATGTATGGGTAAAGCTGCACATCGAAAGTACTTAACTTTACTCACATGATGTGTCTAAGCATAGGTGTTAGCAGGTCTACCCCAAAAACATTTAAAATAAAGGTAAAATACATGCATTGCACCAGAGATTAAAACAAAAATACCTATAGATGTTCATACAGGTATACTGTATGCCAAGTATATAACATAGAATGTCAAGCCAAATCAGTGAACATTCAAATACATCATGTACATCAAATACGTCAATAAAAGTGGTACAAACTACTGTACAACCTGGTCAAACATATGTAAACCGGGAACTTGACAATGGTGAATGACCAGGTACACCCTCCATTACTTACTCCTGTGATGCAGCTTAATATAGATAAAAACCTGACTAGGTGATACAAGCTCAGAATGAAGCCATCCCAAGAGCTCATGAACTGCAAACATTCACTGCCATATCCCCTGAAACAGTGTAACATTATTTGCAGTTGCTCTCACTAACAACCAGCTTCACTCCCATCTTGTAGGCAAAGGCCTGAGTGGCCTCTAGCTCGGTTTCACTGGGAGAGGCCTTCTTCCGCTCGACAAGTCGGTCCACCAGCACCACAAACACACCAGATATGATGAAAACCAATCCAGACAGGTAGAAGCATGCACCAAAGTCTTTGTCCAGGTCAACCAGCCAACCTGTGCAAAGAGAAGAAATTTGAGCCCACAAACTGCTGCCCTGGATGAATAAACCAGTAGCTTCACTGATTAAAAGCTTAGTTCATTCAAAGTGAAAATGGGTGCAATTCAGTTACTGCATGTCAACATTGTAATTTCACACCATCTCACCTGCAGCAGGTGGACCAATGAAGCCCCCGATACTTCTAAAAAGCATGAAGAGTCCCAGGCCGCTGTCGAACCCCTCCAGGCCCACTATGTCCACAATAGACGTCACATGGATGGCTACAACGCAGCCAAACAGAAAACCGTAGAGCGAGGAGAAGACCAGAAGGGTTGAGTAGTCCTTGCCAATGGGCAGCAGCAGTAGCACTACCCCCAACATAGTGACCACCATTGTCAGCAGCTGTAGGTTCCTCACCAGCCTCAGGTTGGCCAGCCAACCACAGGCCAGACGACCAAGCAGGTCAGCCAATGCCAGCACAGACAGGATGGACGCCGCCCAGTAGTTCTTCAATCCCAGGCTGGTGGCATAGGGAACCACGAATAGAGGTGGGATGAAAAATCCTGCAGCAGCGAAAATGGCAAACAGGATGTAGAGCAGCAATTCTGGCTTCCTTAGCAACGTCCACTGGAAGCTTAGCTTCTTAGGCATCGGGTCATCAGCAGCTTTGGAGTCCTGGTGGTTGTCCTTATTTGGCTTGGTGGGATTATGGGGTTTGGATTCAAGAGGTCTCATGAGGGCTCCACAGACGCAAAGGTTGAGCTGAAGGCTCCCTATGACGAGCAGAGCTCCCTGCCAGGTGTAGACCTCGATGAGCCACTGGAAGAAAGGACTGAACACCATGGCAAAAACACACTCCCCGGAGCTGGCAATGGCGTACGCTATGGGACGCCACTTCAGGAAGTAGTGGCTCACTATGCTGTTGGCTGGTAACCAGGAAAATGAAAGTCCCAAACCTAAAAATAAAGCAAAGATAAATCTTGGCTCTGTGTTGGTCTGTTACATTTATACATGTGTATTACATTTAGTATCTGCTCAAATTTAATGAGCCAATATAGCTAATCAATAACTACACCAAGTTGTTCAGTTACAATGTGTTCTGGTTGGGGTCTGTCGGGTTCACCCAGGGGTCATAAAAAGGGTTGTACCCAAATGTTTGGTGTATTAGAATAATGTATTGTGCTTATGTTTTATTAATAGAAGGGGAGGGGTTAAGACCCCTCCCTCCTTACAGTTACAGGGTTTTAGACTACGGATTAACAATATACACTGCTCAAAAAAATAAAGGGAACACTTAAACAACACAATGTAACTCCAAGTCAATCACACTTCTGTGAAATCAAACTGTCCACTTAGGAAGCAACACTGATTGACAATAAATTTCACATGCTGTTGTGCAAATGGAATAGATAAAAGGTGGAAATTATAGGCAATTAGCAAGACACCCCCAATAAAGGAATGGTTCTGCAGGTGGTGACCACAGACCACTTCTCAGTTCCTATGCTTCCTGGCTGATGTTTTGGTCACTTTTGAATGCTGGCGGTGCTTTCACTCTAGTGGTAGCATGAGACGGAGTCTACAACCCACACAAGTGGCTCAGGTAGTGCAGTTCATCCAGGATGGCACATCAATGCGAGCTGTAGCAAAAAGGTTTGCTGTGTCTGTCAGCGTAGTGTCCAGAGCATGGAGGCGCTACCAGGAGACAGGCCAGTACATCAGGAGACGTGGAGGAGGCCGTAGGAGGGCAACAACCCAGCAGCAGGACCGCTACCTCCGCCTTTGTGCAAGGAGGTGCACTGCCAGAGCCCTGCAAAATGACCTCCAGCAGGCCACAAATGTGCATGTGTCTGCTCAAACGGTCAGAAACAGACTCCATGAGGGTGGTATGAGGGCCCGACGTCCACAGCTGGGGGTTGTGCTTACAGCCCAACACCGTGCAGGACGTTTGGCATTTGCCAGAGAACACCAAGATTGGCAAATTCGCCACTGGCGCCCTGTGCTCTTCACAGATGAAAGCAGGTTCACACTGAGCACATGAGCACATGTGACAGACGTGACAGAGTCTGGAGACGCCGTGGAGAACGTTCTGCTGCCTGCAACATCCTCCAGCATGACCGGTTTGGCGGTGGGTCAGTCATGGTGTGGGGTGGCATTTCTTTGTGGGGCCGCACAGCCCTCCATGTGCTCGCCAGAGGTAGCCTGACTGCCATTAGGTACCGAGATGAGATCCTCAGACCCCTTGTGAGACCATATGCTGACACATGCACATTTGTGGCCTGCTGGAGGTCATTTTGCAGGGCTCTGGCAGTGCACCTCCTTGCACAAAGGCGGAGGTAGCGGTCCTGCTGCTGGGTTGTTGCCCTCCTACGGCCTCCTCCACGTCTCCTGATGTACTGGCCTGTCTCCTGGTAGCACCTCCATGCTCTGGACACTACGCTGACAGACACAGCAAACCTTTTTGCCACAGCTCGCATTGATGTGCCATCCTGGATGAACTGCACTACCTGAGCCACTTGTGTGGGTTGTAGACTCCGTCTCATGCTACCACTAGAGTGAAAGCACCGCCAGCATTCAAAAGTGACCAAAACATCAGCCAGGAAGCATAGGAACTGAGAAGTGGTCTGTGGTCACCACCTGCAGAACCATTCCTTTATTGGGGGTGTCTTGCTAATTGCCTATAATTTCCACCTTTTGTCTATTCCATTTGCACAACAGCATGTGAAATTTATTGTCAATCAGTGTTGCTTCCTAAGTGGACAGTTTGATTTCACAGAAGTGTGATTGACTTGGAGTTACATTGTGTTGTTTAAGTGTTCCCTTTATTTTTTTGAGCAGTGTATATATTCATTGTAGAAGTTTAGTATTGTTCTACATTTGTATTTTAGTTCTCTCTCTGCCTCATTATAAAGATGCCCTTACACAGAACTCTGCAGGGGAGTGAAGGAGATAAAACCAGGTAAACATTCCACAATAGGTCAACTTTGGGGGAAGGGGACATTTCCTGCTAAGTGTTTAGCTAACAATAAAGGCCCTGTTTATACAGCTTTGTAGGCATGGTTTTGGTCCCAGGAGTAGAGTATGATGATATAGGCAGTGACGTCATTAGGGCGCGACTTAGGGTTTAATAAAACCAGTGGAGACCTTTTGTTTGATGCAGAACTTACTCAGAAACATGCGTGCTATGTTCCTGTTTGTCAACTTCTGTCTGCAATTGCATTAATACAGGTTTTTGAATGATTTAATTAAAGATAGTCATAATGCTAATTTCACCAATGAACCAATGATTGACAAAGGACGTAAGAAACGAACCCTAACAGGTCACAAGGCAAAACTCATCATGATTGTTAACCCTCAGGGATGACAATTTCAGTTCTATTTTCTCAAGCTCCTGAAATTGAAAATCACTCGAGGTAATGCCTTTTGTTTCCCTCTGATTATTTTAACTGCACTGGTACAGTAGGTTTTATGGGCTGGTGTGGTGATCGTGCAACTTTATCACCCTGAGAACACACCAACGTAAACTGTTTTTAAATGTGAAGTTTATTTTCCACTTGGGGAGCCCTCAACCCTACCTTGCAGTACGCCTATGCTGAGGTACATCCATGGAAGACTGAGGTCGAGAGAAGCCAGGATCATCCCTGAAGCAGTGAGGAGCCCTCCCATCATGATGACTGCCCTCTGGGTACAGTGCATGCTCAGGACACTGGCAACTGTGGCTGAGGTGAGGAGACAAATCATTACAGGAACCAGAGTGGATTGTTCTAGTGGTTACAACAACAAAATGTCAACCTTGTCTCTAGTTGCTTGAGCATGTTTGTTTATTTGGCTAACTTCTAACGCTATAACCATGCAACACATTTCAGTTGAATAATGAAATAGAAGTTAAACTGCAATGTAAACAAGACAAGTTGCCCTCACTTACCTCCCAAGTGAAACATGACTATCATAGTGGAGGTGACCCATGAGGTGGTGCTGGTGAGGACTCCAAAGTGGTTCTGGATCTCTAGGAAGAATAGGCCGAAGTTCTTAAGGACGCCTGTAGTGAGGCCCATGATAAAGAAGGCTGAGGTGACCACCACCCATCCATAGCCCCCATCAGGGGGGCCACCGGCCTTCATACCAGGGCTCTGCATCACAGCTCTACAGCCTTCGAAGAACATGTACAGTAGGCATATGTTCACTGCTGCAATGTGGTCAGTAAATGGGTGGTTCCACCACTTTATTTCATATTATTTTGACATCGTCATAAAGAGCACATGTTCAACTTGATGAAAAACGAATCTTGCCCCCCCCCCAAAAAACCTGTAGATATATTTTAAAAAAGGCAACTCATTTAATAACAGGCCTTACAAAATGCAATATTTGTGCACAATTTCTACTTAATGTCAAAGGCACTCATTTCGTGGACCGAAATACACTTAGTTGCAACCTGGTCTCAGAGCATTTTGTATTATTTTGTATGTAAATCCAAGATGCACCATTTAGTATGATAAGTAACCATCCGTCTTATGTAACATAAGGCAAAAACAAAAGGAGGGTTGGACATACGAAAAAGTCTAGCAACCCAAAGATTGCAAGTTCGAAGCGCATCACATACAACTTTAGCATTTGAGCAAATTAGCAACGTTTTCAACTACTTAGCATGTTAGCTAACCCTAACTTGAACCCGTTTAGTTAAGAATTAGGTGACCAGTTAAACTTAACCCTAAATCCTAGCCTAGCTAACATTAGGGAGCTAGCTAACGTTAGTCCACTAGCTAAAATTAGTAACATATGTTTAACAAATTCCTAACATGTTGACGGTCTCGGATTTACGTACAGAATAATACGAAATGCTCCGAGACCAGGTTGACAGCGAGTATGAAACACTTTCTTAGAACCTCAGCTTGTCTGCCTGAATGCATTTCTGAGCATGATGAACGTTTCTGAATTTCTGACTAGAAAGTCGTGTCCATCGGCGCTCTAAACTCACAGCTTCTCGGTCGTTCAAGCGAATGACCGCACGTAGTGGACTTGCACTGCAAACCAAGCAATGGCAATCTGCACCACATGTGATACAATGCATCGATCGACGATGTCTATTCTTCCTCGCAATGAGACAAGTTAGTTACTGCACTTGCATCATGTCTAGTCATTCTACCTTTTTTATGTCTAAATTGACAGTACTTATCCTGCTAACCGTTCTGAGAACTCAACGCAAGGATGGAATAAAGAAATGGAGTATCACTCACGACTGGATCGTAGCCTCCTCAATTCGTGCTCTTCTCCTCCTGGTTTATTGGGAGATATCGCTGTTCTCTTCTACCGGCCATATCGTAATTTCTAATTCAGCGCGGGGAGGTCTTCTATATATACATGTCGGAGTTGGACACTCCCCTTCGAGCTCATGCTCATTATGTAAATCACGACCAATCAAGTATATAAACCCTGGATCGCTGATGATATGTATTGGCCAATGAGAGGCTTTGATCACAACTCATTTATTTTGTTTAACATGTATTTAACTAGGCAAGTCAGTTAAGAACAAATTCTTATTTTACAGCCTACCCCGGCCAAACCCTCACCTAACCTGGATGACGCTGGGACAATTGTGTGTTGCCTTATGGGCCTTATGACGCCTCTAGCACAGAGATGCAGTGTCGTAGACTGCTGCGCCACTCTGGAGCTCATACAGCAAAGGGAGTTGTGGTTGTATCTATTCTATGGTTGTATTAGGTTGGTTGTATCCTGCAACATAACCATCGTAGACCACTAAAATGTGCAGTCAAAATTAAGCATGACTGTCATTACTGGAATGGAATGGACCAAGACCCCCAACCTAATAATTTATTAAATCATGTGTGTATGCTTAGAGTCAATGGTGTATGCCAACATGGAGAGAACCCCATCACTAATGGTGTAATATGCCCTTGCCTTGAGAATCGGGCATGTTCATCATTACCTAATTGGCTGAAGGAAATTAATGATGAATATTAGGGCAAACTAAGTCCATTTACAACATCTGACAGCCCTTTTCAACTGTCCATGCCCCATCTGTTTGGTATCTCAACAGGTTTCCTGCTCTCTGCACAGGAGAAGGAACCATTGAAGATTGTAAACGGTACTACTACATAGTAATGCTTGATTCACTGTTTTCACGACGTATGCCAACTCCTACTTCTCCCTCTCACTAGGGTGCATGTGCTCTGAAAGGGATTGGTTTTCCCCTGAGCTGAACCTTTAAAAACAGAGAACATGGTTGAGTGTGAGAATGCAAGTGAATGTAACACATTTTTCAGAGTTATAAAATGCATTTCCACAGCAGAAGCAAATACACTCCATACGTTTTTGGACAGTGAGCACTTCTAAAAAATGTGTCTCTATACTCCAGCATTTTGTATTTAAGATAGAATGTTTCATATAGGCGACAGTATAGAATGTCAGGTTTTATGTGAGAGTACTTTGAGACATACAGTGGGTATAGAAAGTCAGAATATTCATCTTTAGTTGCCTTACAGCCTGAAATTAAAACATCAAATCTGACTTTTTCCAGCTTTATTTTCACACAGTAAGTAACCCACAATATCCAAGTGAGAAAAATAAAATAAAAACCTCAAACTGTATTAAATTAACACAGTAAAATACCCGATTTGGATAAGTGAACACCCCCCTGAGTTAATAGTTGGTGGAACCACCTTTTGCTTGAATTACAGCCATGAGTCTCTTTGAACACTTCTCTACTAACTTTGCACAGCTAGACTGTGCAATATTTGCCCATTTTTCCTTGCAAAATTGTTCACGCTCAGTCAAATTGCATGGTGACCGCTCATGGACTGCACTCAAGTCATTCCACAGATTCAACAGGATTTAGGTCAGGGCTCTGACTAGGCCACTCAAGGACATTCACCTTCTTGTCCTTCAGCCACTGTACAGTTGCTTTGGGTCATTGTCATGTTGAAACATGAACCATCTTCCCATTTTCAATTTCCTGACAGAGGACTGCAGGATCTCCTCAAGAATCTGTCGGTATTTTGCACTGTCCATTTTCCCTTCTATCCTGACAAGTGCTCCAGTTCCTGCTAAAGAGACACACCCCCATAACAGGATGCTGCCACCGCCTGGCTTTACTGTAGGCATGGTATTCTTTGGGTGTAAAGATGTATTGGGATTTCGCCAGACAGTTCAATTTTGGTCTCATCTGACCACAGAACCCTTTGCCACGGCCTCGGAATCTACAATGTGTTTTTGGCAAAGCTCAAATGAGACTTGATGTGGCTTTTTCTGAGTAGTGTTTTTTTTTCTTGCCACGCTCCCATAGAAGCCAGATTTGTGGAGCTTGTGATATTGTGGTCACATGCACACATTGACTAGTGTTTGCCAAAAAGGCCTGGAGCTCCTTCAAAGTCGACATTGGCTTCTTGGTAGCCTCTCTGATCAGTTTCCTTCTGTCCCAGTCATCCAGTTTGGAGGGACGGCCTGATCTATGCAGGGTCTGGGTGGTGCCATACACCTTCCACTTCTTAATAATGGTCTTAACTGTGCTCCGAGGGATAGACAAAGCCTTCAAAATCTTTTCATATCCATCCCGACTCTTGCCTTCCCACAACTTTATCTCGTAGATCTTTTGAAAGTACCTTTCCGCCCATAGTGGATTCTTTGCTTTGAATTGCACTACTAAGCAATGAATTCCTCTATGAACACTCTGCTTTTATTCTGAACTAATCAAAGTCACTACAATTGGTCACAGATGGAAGCCAATTAGCTTGATTTGTGATCTGGAAGGTAGTTGGTTATACCTCAGCATGTTTGTAATTACAATTCTAGGGGGGGGGGTCACCTATCCAAATAGGGTATTTTACTGTTGGACTTTTAATTCATTTTTTTTTTAAATAGAAAGAAAAATTAACTTGGATATTGTGGGCTACTGTATGTAAATAATTGTATGTGTTTTCATTTCAGGCTGTAAGGCAACAAAAGGTGAACATTTTGAAAGGGGGTGGTGACTTTCTATACCCATTGTATCTGTTTTACTGTTTAGAAATGAAAACACTATGTATCTAGTCCCCCCATTTGGACAAATTCACTTAGTGTATTAAAGTAGTCAAAAGTGTAGTATTTCTTGCACGCAAGGACTACATCAAGCTTGTGACTCTACAAACTTTTTGGATGAATTTGCAGTTTGTTTTGGATTATGTTTTTCCCAACAGGAACTGAATGGTGAATAATGTCTTGTGCCATTTTGGAGTCTACATTCATCCTAATAAGAAAAATCATGAATGAATCATTCAGTCATATCCTTGAAGAATCATTAAGTGGATGCTACCATGATTATGGATAATCATAAATGAATCATGAATGTATGAGTGAGAAGGTTACAGAGGCACAAAGATCATACTCCCCAAAAAATGCTTATCTCCCCTGTTATTGGTAATTGTGAGAGGGTAGCATTTTGTTGTAGCCTCTTAACGGCATCATTATTCATGATTTTTCTTATCAGGATTAATTTAGAAGTGTTCAGAAACATCTTATCTACTCAATTAGAAATAAAATGACTCTAGTCATCATTCAGTTACTATTGGGCAAAACATATTCCAAAACACAACCAAAACAATCTGCTTGATTAGATAAGCGTTCAACCCCGAGTCAATACATGTTAGATGCACCTTTGGAAGAGATTACAGCTGTCAGTCTAAGTCTCTAAGAGCTTTTAACATCTGGATTGTACAATATTTTGCCCATTATTTTTTAAATACTTCGAGCTCTGTCAAGTTGGTTGTTGATCATTGCTAGACAGCCATTTTCAAGTCTTACCATAGATTTTCAAGCCAATTTAAGTCAAAACTGTAACTAGGCCACTCAGGAACATTCAACATCGTCTTGGTAAGCAACTCCAGTGTATATTTGGCCTTGTGTTTTAGGTTATTTTCCTGCTGAAAGTTGAATGTCTCCCAGTGTCTGTTGGAAAGCAGACAACCAGTTTTCCTCTAGGATTTTGCCTGTGCTTAGCCCAATTCCATTTATTTTTATCCTAAACAACCTACCTAGTCCTTTCAAATGACAAGCATACCCATAACATAACAGCCACCGTCATGTTTGGAAATACTGAGCGGTACTCAGTGATGTGTTGTGTTGGATTTGGCCCAAAATAATGCTTTTCATTAAAGAACAAAAGTGTATTTTTTTGCCACAGTTTTTGCAGTATTATTTTAGTGCCTTATTGAAAACAGGATGCATGTTTTGATTTTTTAAAATTCTGTACATGCTTTCTTCTTTTCACCCTGTCATTTAAATTAGTATTGTGGAGTAACTACAATGTTGTTGATCCATCTTCAGTTTTATATCACAGCCATTGAAGTCTTTAACGGTTTTAAAATCACAATTGGCCTCATGGTGAAATCCCTGAGTGGTTTCCTTCCTCTCCGGCAACTGAGTTAGGAAGGACGCTTGTATCTTTGTAGTGACTGGGTGTATTGATACACCATGCAAAGTGTAATTCATAACTTCCCCATGCTCAAATGGGTATTCAATGTCTGCTTTTTATTTTTACCGATCTACCAATAGGTGACCTTCTTTGTAAGGCATTGGAAAACCTCCCTTGTTTTCTTGGTTGAATGTGTGCTTGGGACCAACAGACAATTGTATGTGTGGGGTAGAGAGATGGGGTAGTCATTCAAAAATCATGTTAAACACTGTTATTGCACACAGCGTGAGTCCATGCAACTTATTATGTGACTTGCTATGCACATTTTTATTCCTGAACTTATTTAGGCTTGCCATAACAAAGAGGTTGAATACTAATTGACTCAAGACATTCCAGCTTTTCATTTTTAATTAATTTGTAAAAATGTCTAGAAACATAATTCCACTTTGACATTATGGGGTATTGTGTGTAGATCAGTGACACACAATCTCAATTTAATCCATTTTAAATTCAGGCTGTAATGGGTCTACATAAGGGTGCAAATGAAAAAAAATCACAAAAGCTCTGACGAAGGCCGTGTGGCCGATACGTAAGCTTATTAAATATCGGTGGTACTATCAAGAGCAGTGTGCGGTTTCCTTTTTCCTTCATCAAATGCAGGCTGTAACAAAATGTTGAAAAAGTCAAGGGGTGTGAATACTTTCTGAAGGCACTGTATGTATGAAAATACCCTCAAAAAAGATCTGACATTCTGTACTGTCGCTTCATATGAAACATTTGATCTCAAATCCAAAGTATAGAGTATAAAGCCAAATAAATAAAAAGTTCTTCAATGTCCAAATACATATGGAGGGGAATGCATGTACACATTTAACAAATAGAAGAATCTGTCATAATCTTTGAAAACGTCAGTAAACTTGTACCTGGGTTAATTCACTGACCAGTTGTGACCCCTGGATTTGATACACTAGTTTGTAACACTCCCATTTTGTAATGACGTGGGGAGAAAATGCATGAGATGTTGCAATAATAAAATAGCTCTAGGAACTTAAAGGCAAGTAGTGTCATGTATTTGAAAGGGATTGTGTAGGACTATGCACCGTAATGTCTTGATACAGTTCAATGTTAGCTGACTAGTGAAATTGAAGAGCTCATGTCACACTAAGATTATACTGATAGTGTGACCATATACAAATTAAAGAGATTAGTCTTGTGATTTGAGGAGTGATATGATGAGTGGCCTGTTCGGTTGAAGGGATATTTTTAGAATGGACATGGGATATGGAAGGAATGAGTGTCACACACTCTCAACTACTGTTGAACTATCCTCAAGCAGAGTTCTGCCTGTGTACAAAATATCAGAAGAGTACTATAATCTCTACTGACCTTGAACATAATATTATTGATTGTAAGGCCAACAGAAAAAGTTACTGACCCCACTAATGGGTTTTTGAAAGACATTCTACAACCCTTTTTCATATGGCATTGATATATATTTTAATCTTACAACACCTGCTTCACAATGGAATTTTAAATCAATGGATTTTTAAATCTCTAAATGTACTTCATTTACACTGACTTCTTGTCTAACATTTCAAATACAGACTGCAGTGTATTCATTTCATTTTATAAAATTATAAAATCCTCTTGACATATGTACACAAATATATGTATATACATACATAAAACGACACAAATAAAAGAAGAAACATTCCATTCCATCAGTCCAGCATACTTTCATTTTTCAGATGGGGGGACAGAAAGGTGAAGGCTAGCCCTGCTAGCTTAGAAAACAAAGGGCTGGAGAAGAAGAAAAAAAACACACACTCTCAAGAGAAATGAGACCTTGTTTGAAACAAGGGTCTCTATAGTGTCCTGGTAGAAGATCTTGTTCTCAGTCCAATCTATTGCCACACTGCAAAAGGACAGGGCCGGGGGGGGCGGTCACACACACACACACGCACACACACACACACACGGCAACCAAGTGAATGCAGAAAAACAGTCTCTTAGAAGAGGGGCACTTAGGGTGTTTGTCTACGTATCCTTGCTGTCACGGAACAGGTCGACACGCAGGGCCAGCTCCTTGAAGGAGGGCCGCAAGCATGGGTCTTTGTCCCAGCATTCCTGCATTATCTCATGCATCTGAGAGAACGAGAGAGAGAACCAAAGACATGTTTATTTGGGATGGTCACAACTGGTAGCCTTCCTATAGTATATATTAATTGAAATCTGATTGTAACATAAACATGTTACCATTCACTCACATTGCTCAGTTAAGGTACTAAGTTAACTGTGGAAACTGCAACCCCTCTTTTACACATGTTATGTCACTGCATCATTAAGGAAGGCAAACGCACTATAAAGACTGAACAATGCAATACAAAATGGACATAATGACTAGAACCCAGCCCTTACCTCCATGGGACAGCCCACAGGTTGAGGCAGCCTGCTGCCTGACTTGAGGAGCTCAATGAGATGATAGACAATCAGCTGGCCCTTCTTGTCATTACCCATCATGCCCATGAACATCTGAGGATGTGGAGAAAGGATGGTTGGTCAGGTGTGAACTACAAATGATCAAACAAGTATATGTAAACTAGGTCACTATAATGCAAGGAGTGCAGGGATGTTTGCAGTTGTTTTAGGTCTCTATTGCACACATACAGTATACTTTCCTTTATTTGCAGGCTCATGTGTATACAAGTAGACTCAAGTAGAGTCTGACAATGTGTCTTAACATACAGTCCCTTCAGAAAGTATTCACACTCCTTCAATTTTTTCTTATTTGGTGGTGTTACAAATTAGGATTAAAATGGATTTCATTGTAATTGTTGGTCAATGATCTACACAAAATACTCTAATGCCAAAAGTAATATTTTTTTTAAATGTATGAAAAATAAAACACTTATATATCTTGATTAGATAAGTATACACCCCCCTGAGACAATACATGTTAGAATCCCCTTTGGCAGTAACTACAACTGATTTTTGGGGGGTAAATCTCTAAGAGCTTTGCACACCTGGATTGTACAATATTAACATTCTTTAAGCTCTGTCAAGTTAGTTGTTAATCATTGCTTGACAACCATTTTCAAGTATTGCTATAGATTTTCAAGCCGATTTCAGTCAAAACTGTAGCTAGGCCACTCAGGAACATTCGATGTCGTCTCGGTAAGCAACCAGTGTAGATTTGGACTTGTGCTTTAGGTTATTGTTCTGCTGAAAGGTGCAATTTTCTCCAAATGTGTTGGAATTAATTAGACTGAACCAGGTTTTCCTCTAGGATTTTGCCTGTGCTTAGCTGTATTCCCTTTCTTTTTATCCTAAAAAAACTCCCTAGTCCTTGCCATGACGAGCATACCCTTAACATGATGCAGCCACCACCATGCTTGAAAATATGAAGAGTGGTACTCAGTGATGTGTTGGATTTTCCCCAAACATAACACTTTGTATTCAGGACCAAAAAATAATTTTGTTGCCACATTATTTGCAGTATTACTTAACTTCTCTATGGTAGGGGGCAGCATTCGGAATTTTGGATGAAATGCATGCCCAAATTAAACTGCCTGCTTCTCGGGCCCAGAAGATATGAAATGCATATAACTGGTAGATTTGGATAGAAATCACTCTAAAGTTTCCAAAACTGTTAAAATAGTGTCTGTGAGTATAACAGAACTGATTTGGCAGGCGAAAACTTGAGAAAAATCCATTCAGGAAGTATATTTTATTTTGGTTTTGTAGTTTTCTATTCAATGCCATTACAGTATCCATTGACTTAGGACTCAAATTGCAGTTTCTATGCCTTCCACTAGATGTCAACAGTCTTTAGAAATTGTTTCAGGCTTGTATTCTGAAAAATGAAGAAGTAAGAGCAGTCTGAATGAGTTGACCCTAAAGTGTCACAGAGCTTTTTCATGCGCGAGACCGAGAGAGTGCGTTTCTTGTTTACCTTTTAAATTGACGACGTTATTGTCCGGTTGAAATATTATCGATTATTTAGTCTAAAAACAACCTGAGGATTGAATATAAACATCGTTTGACATGTTTCTATGAACTTTACAGATACAATTTGGATTTTTTTGTCTTCCTGTTTTGACTGCGTTTGAGCCTGTGGATTACTGAAGAAAACGCGTGAAAAAAAATGAGGTTTTTGGATATAAAGAGACTTTATTGAACAAAAGGAACATTTATTGAGTAAATGAATGTCTACTGAGGGCAACCATATGAAGATCATCAAAGGTAAGGGATTAATTTTATCTCTATTTCTGACTTGTGTAACTGTTCTACTTGGCTGGTTACTGTTTGTAATGATTTGTCTAGTGGGCTATGTTCTCAAATAATCGTAAGGTATGCTTTCGCCGTAAAGCATTTTTAAAATCTGACACCGTGGTTGGATTCACAAGAAGTTAAGTTAGTATTGAAGCACTTTTTTGGGGGGGGGCTTTATATACTCTGTACTTTATACTTTGGATTTGAGATCAAATGTTTCATATGAAGCGACAGTACAGAATGTCAGATCTTATTGAGTAACAATGTTGTTTATCCAACCTTTTTGTTGTTGTTGGTGGATCAGCGTTAATATTGCGGAAAGATTGGTGCTTCCATCAATGTAATTGTCTGCATCATTTCCAATCCCTGATATATTTTTGGGGTAAATACATACATAACATACAGTTGAAGTCAGAAGTTTACATACACTTAGGTTGGAGTCATTAAAACTAGTTTTTCAACCACTCCACAAATTTCTTGTTAAAAAACTATAGTTTTGGCAAGTCAGTTAGGACATCTACTTTGTGCATGACACAAGTAATTTTTCAAAAAATTGTTTACAGACAGATTATTTCACTTATAATTCACTGTATCACAATTCCAGTGGGTCAGTACTGAACCTATGTGCCAAGGGGGATGAATACTTTTGCAAGGCACTGTATATGTATGTAATGTATGTACAGTTGAAGTCGGAAGTTTACATACACCCTAGCCAAATATATTTAAAACTCAGTTTTTCACAATTCCTGACATTTAATCCTACTAAAAATTCCCTGTTTTAGGTCAGTTAGGATCACCACTTTCTTTAAGAATGTGAAATGTCAGGATAATAGTTGAGAGAATGATTTATTTCAGCTTTTATTTATTCCATCACATTCCCAGTGGGTCAGAAGTTTACATACACTCAATTAGTATTTGGTAGCATTGCCTTTAAATTGTTTAACTTGGGTCAAACGTTTTGGGTAGCCTTACACAAGCTTCCCACAATAAATTGGGTGAATTTTGGCCCATTCCTCCTGACAGAGCTGGTGTAACAGTCAGGTTTGTAGGCCTCCTTGCTCGCAGACGCTTTTTCAGTTCTGCCCACAAATTTTCTATAGGATTGAGGTCAGGGCTTTGTGATGGCCACTCCAATACCTTGACTTTGTTGTCCTTAAACCATTTTGCCACAACTTTGGAAGTATGCTTGGGGTCATTGTCCATTGACCCATTTGCGACCAAGCTTTAACTTCCTGACTGATGTCTTGAGATGTTGCTTCAATATATTCACATAATTTCCTTTCCTCATGATGTCATCTATTTTGTGAAGTGCACCAGTCCCCTCCTGCAACAAAGCATCCCCACAACATGATGCTGCCACCCCCATGCTTCACGGTTGGGAGGGTTTTCTTCGACTTGCAAGCTTCCCCCTTTTTCCTCCAAACATAACGATGGTCATTATGACCAGTTATATTTTTGTTTCATCAGACCAGAGGAAATATTTTGTGAAGTGCACCAGTCCCCTCCTGCAACAAAGCACCCCCACAACATGATGCTGCCACCCCCGTGCTTCACGGTTGGGAGGGTTTTCTTCGACTTGCAAGCTTCCCCCTTTTCCCTCCAAACATAACGATGGTCATTATGACCAGTTATATTTTTGTTTCATCAGACCAGAGGAAATTTCTCCAGAAAGTACGATCTTTGTCCCCATGTGCAGTTGCAAACCGTAGTCTGGCTTTTTTATGCCGGTTTTGGAGCAGTGGCTTCTTCCTTGCTGAGCGGCCTTTCAGGTTATGTCAATATAGGACTCGTTTTACTATGGATATAGATACTTTTGTACCCGTTTCCTCCAGCATCTTCACAAGGTCCTTTGCTGTTGTTCTGGGATTGATTTGCACTTTTCGCACCAAAGTACGTTCATCTCTAGGAGACAGAACGCATCTCCTTCCTGAGCGGTATGATGGCTGCATGGTCCCATGGTGTTATACTTGCGTATTATTGTTTGCACAGATGAATATATATATTTTTATTTATCACAATTTTCTTTAACCATTTTTGGTCTTTAATGCAGGGCCGACAGACAAGTTCGTAACTTTTCCCCCCTTCCACTTGCCTCTTCCATTTTTGTGGTAATGCTGCAATTAGTTGGTTGTAATTTTGGGTAGAGCAGACATTTCCATATGTCTGTGTTAGCTGCATGTGTGACATAACTCCACCAGTTGTATTTGTGATATAATTTATCCTTTTTCGATTCAATTAGTATATTTGAGTTTAACCACAATATTTGTTGTATTATTTGTTCTGCCTTTTCAGGTGGATTTAAACTGAAATTGAAAACAACTTTCTAAGGCTTGTTTAAAAAATGTTGTTTTCAAATAACTGAAAGTGAGCAGCTGTAATCTGAATAAAGGGAAAAAGGCCATTCTTGAACATAGGGTGAGACATTCTTACTAATTTACTAGAGAACCATTACAGATTTAAGTATAACCTTTGTATGACTGATGCCTTTAGTGAGAGATCTAATGCTTTAATATTTAATGATTTCCGCCCTCCAAATTCATATTCATTATATAAATAGGCCCCTTTAATTTTGTCTGGCTTGCCATTCCAAATAAATTGGAATATTTTTTGTTAATATAATTTAAAAAGCAGGTCACTAGGTGTAGGCAAAACCATAAGGAAATAGGTAAATTGTGATATGACTAGAGTTAATCAGGATTAGTTTTCCACAAATAGACAGGTATTTTCCTTTCCATGGTAGCAAGACCGTATCCATTTTTGCGAACTTTCCTATTTTTTCCGAACTTTCTATAAAAATGTATTGGACTGAGATCATTTCTTTCTTTCGGGATATGTATACTGAGTATGTCCACGTCCCCATCAGACCATTTTATTGGTAACCTACACGGTAATGTAAAAGTAGCATTTTTTTGTGATCCAATACGTAATAATACGTAACACTTATCATAATTTGGTTTTAACCCAGAGAGGTTAGAAAAAGTATCTAGATCCTCTGTGAGGCTGTGGAGGGATTCTAATGGTGGTTTTAAAAGAAAACATGAATCATCAGCGTACCATGACACCTTTGTTTTTAAGCCATGGATTTTTAATCCCTTAATATTATTGTTGGATCTAATTTTAACAGCTAACAGCTAACATTAATAAATAGATATGCCGATAGTGGACAACCTTGTTTAACCCTTCTTGACAGTTTAAAACTTTCTGAGATGTAGCCATTATTTACTATTTTACACCTAGGGTTACTATATACATATACTAGAAACTTTAACCCATTTTATAAAGAGATTCTCCAAAATTGAAATATTCCAGGCATTTACATATAAACTCCAGTCGTACTTTATCAAAAGACTTTTCATAGTCAGCTATGAAAACCAGGCCTGGTTTCCCCGATATTTCATAGTTTTCTATTGTTTCCAGTGCTTGTCTTATATTATATCCAATGTATCGTCCATGTAAAAAACCTGTCTGATTAGTATGAATAATATCTGACAAAACCTTTTTAATTCTATGCGCCAAGCATTTAGCTAGAATTTTTGTATCACAACACTGAAGTGTAAGAGGCCTACAATTTTTTTAATGGACTGGATCTTTATATATACACCACTTGGATCCTGTTTCAGTAATAATGAAATCAGACCACCTTGTTGCGTGTCCGATAATCTACCGTTTATATAGGACTGGTTAAAACATGCTAATAATGGTCCTCTGAGTATATAAAAAAAAGTTTGGTATACTTCTACTGGTATGCCATCCAGCCCTGGAGTTTTCCCAGACTTAAAGGCTTTAATTGCATCAAGAAGTTCCTCCTCTGTAATTTGGCCTTCACATGAGTCTCTCTGTACAGATGTTAATATTACATTATTAATAGTAAAAAAATACATACAATTAGCATCGGTTAGTGGAGATGGAGGAGACTGAAATGGAAACATATTCTTAAAGTACTTTACATCCTCTTCCAAAATATAGTCCGGTGAATCATCCTTCTTTTTCTCATATCACCATCATTAAAAACTCTAACTGTTTCAAAATCACCATTGGCCTCATGGTGAAATCCATGAGCACTTTCCTTCCTCTCCGGCAACTGCGGTAGGAAGGATGCCTGTATCTTTGTGGTGACTGGGTGTATTATACACCACCCAAAACCCAATTAACAACTTCACAATACTCAAAGGGATATTCAGCGTCTGTTTTGGACATTTTTACACATCTACCAATCGGTGCCCTTCTTTTCAAGGCATTGAAAAACCTCCCTGGTCTTTGTGGTTTAATCTGTGCTTAAAATTCACTACTCGATTGAGGGACCTTACAGATAATTGCATGTGTGGGGTACAAAGATGGGTTAGTCATTCAAAAATCCTGTTAACCACTATTATTGAACACAGAGTGAGTCCATGCAACATATGTGATTTGTTAAGCACATTTCTACTCCTGAACTTGCCATAACAAAGGGGTTGAATACTTATTGACTCAAGACATTTCAGCTTCTAATTTGTTCGACAAACACAATTCAAATTTGACATTATAGGGTATTGTGTGTAGATCAGTGGCACAAATCTCAATTTAATACATTTTAGTTCAGGCTGTAACAACAAAATATGGAAAAGTAAAAGGGTGTGAATACTTTCTGAAGGCACTATAGCTCCAACCTTGGTTCATAGCATGTTTATACTGTGTGAGCAACTTATTCTTATGTCCCTTTCTAGCTTTTGGGCATCATAGTTTGTTTTAACAGGCTATGTGATCTTAACGTAGCCTGTTAAAATTACCCTGATGTTCCCCTTGACACCATGGGGCCTTATGCTGTAACATATACCATCTTTGCCTGAGGTCAGTAGGCTTTGCATATACAAGTAGCAAGTATTTAATGAGACAACATATTAGATGTATTTGAAGAAAAAAAATCAGAGAAGGGAGAGAGAGAGATGAACTCACTGCAGGAGGGCTGCAGTTCTTGTCGCTGTGGGTGAACAGTTCATAAAGCACTACGCCAAAGCTCCAGATGTCAGAAGCCACAGAGAACTTGCTTTCCGTCAGAGACTCTGGGGCATACCTGCACAACAACACAAAAAAAGTGTCCCAAATCTCTCTCTTATTTTTCTCTCAAAAAAAGGATGACTAGGAATTACAGTTACACCGCATAGGAAGCCAAGGAAATGTGTGAAGACGAACAGCTAAAGCACAAATCTAACACAGGAACTAATAATAAAGTCAGGAACAAGATTGCACAGTTCATAGAACTCTAAACTAGGGCTGGACAAAATGTTCAAAATACAGTATCATATCACAATATTATCCACATTTTTCACAGAATAATGGCATTTGACAGTTGTTTTTATGTTTTTGAATAATAAAAGTTCTAAATAAGCTTTGACTAGTGCATGACCCTAGGGTGGCAACAAATTCTAAGTGGATTTAACGGGGCTGTCTCTATTCTGACTGTTTTAAAACAGCGGTGTCAAACTCATTCCATGGCCATGTGTCTGCTGGTTTTTGGTTTCACCTTTCAATTTGTGTCCAATTAAGATCTAGATAACCAGGCGAGGGGAGTTCCTAACTAATCAGTGACCCTAATTAATCTATCGCGTACACGGGAGGAGCGAAAACCTGCAGACACTCGGCCCTCCATGGAATGAGTTTTGACACGTGTTTTAAACTGTTTAGTCAACTTCAACCCAAAATCATTTATAGCATTTATCAATTTTTGCATTTACTGCACTCGTTTGCTATCATTTCCACACTGTGGCTTGTTTGTTTTGTCTTTATCATCAAAAAGTCACTTTTCCCTTATTTTTCTCTGTAACCATGTTTCCATCCACAGTTTTTATGTGAGTAAAGGCATACTGTATAAATAATCATCACGACAGCTTTGTTAGAAACGGGAAGTTTCGGTACAATTTTATAAATGCTGGCAGATGATTTCTTCATCCTTTTGTGTCTGTAAAATCGTGTGAGAAATGGCGGTGGAAATGCCTCAATACCGGTATGTAGTAAATATAAGTAAACCACCTAGTCCTACTTTAAACGATTATGTTGGTTAACTTCAAGAAATATCATTGTCACTACAAAAATAAAAACTGTTCTTTCTGCCAGTGACCGAATAAAACTGTCTCTCCAGGATTTGCAGAGTTTTTAAAAATGATTTTCACAATATGCAATGATTTCAATGATGATAATAAGCACGGAATTGTTAATTTTGCTAAAGAAAGATAGCAGAATCCTGGAGGGACTGCTAAAGGTGTCTAACCAGAAGATGGGGCTCTCTCCAGGCTCCTTGACCATATAGTACTCCTTGTCCTGGGGCAGGACCTTGCTCAGGCCAAAGTCCCCAATCTTCACCCTCAGCTCACTCTCTACCAGGATGTTCCGGGTTGCCAGATCTCTGTGGATGTAGCGCTTGGTTGCCAGGTACTCCATACCCTGCACACACAAAAGAACAAAGACAAAAACGTTCAGACCTCATACATGCTTTACCTTTACTTCACACTAGGTTGCAGTCTGTATTAGTGTGTATTATAATGTTATGAACTATCACCATATGGTAAACATCAGGCATCAGTTGAGGGTAGATATCTGGATATGGAAGAGTAAAACCATTATAATCAAAAGGTTAATGTTACTTTCATATCTGGTCACTATCAGTACCTTGCATATCTGAGCGGTATAATGCACCAGTTTCATGTGGTCTATTCTCTGCTTGTTCTTGATGAGGTAATCTCTCAGACTCCCATAGGGCAGGTATTCCATGATCAGTCGCAGGTTTCTCCGGCCTGCAGACAACAAACAAATAGAGAAACATTCACCTCTGCACTGACTTAGGATTCTACGAATAACTCGCTGAACTTGTCTTCCTACTGGATTAAAAGGATCTGTTGGAGTTACAAGGCAACTACTATTCACCTTCTGTGACTTTCAGAGAACATAAAAACACTGCCAACTTTCCTGCTCACTCAGAGTTCACACATCAATAGTGTATTTTAGAATGATCTTTTCAGAAGCAAACAGGTTACTAATTATCGGATCCTGGACTAACAGGTTACTAGATCTTCGACTTCGCACACGACTGTGTGGCCATGCACGACTAACACCATTATCAAGTTCGCTGACGACACAACGGTGGTAGGCCTGATCACAGGCAACGATGAGTCAGCCTACAGGGAGGAGGTCAGAGACCTGGCAGCATGGTGCCGGAGCAACAACCTCTCCCTCAATGTCAGCAAAACGAAGGAGCTAATCATGGAAAACAGGAAACGGGGGGGGGGGGGGGGGGGGGGGAAGCACACCCCCATCCACATCGACGGGGCGGCAGTGGAGCAGGTCAAGAGCGTCATGTTCCACGGTGTCCAAATCCTTAAAAACTCAAATGGTCCAAACACAGTCGAGAAGAAGGCGTGACAGTGCCGCTCCCCCTCAGTGAGGTTGAAAAAGTTTGCCATGGCCCCTCAAATCCTGAAAAGGTTCTACAGCTTTACCATTGAGAGCATATTAACTGGCTGCATCACTGCTTGGTAGGGCAATAGCACCGCCCTCGATCGCATGTCGCTGCAGAGGGTTGTGCGGACAGCCCAGTACATCACTGGGGCCGAGCTCCCTGCCATCCAGGACCTCTATATCAGGCAGTGTGAAAAGAAGGCCCGGAAAATCGTCAAAAACCCCAACCACCCAAGCCATAGACAATTTTCTCTGCTGCCGCATCGCAAGAGGTACTGGTACATCAAGTCTGACACCAACAGGCTCTTGAACAGCTTCTATCCCCAAGAAATACGACTGATAAATAGCTACACGGACCGAGTTTACCTTGTATCTTATTGACCTTATATTTCAGTGTCTCGACGCACACTTACAGGGCCCTACACACTCACGCCATCATTTGCTCACACAAAATATGAACATACATTTATACACTCTACACACCTGCACACCCACTCACATGCAAGCTGCTGCTACTCTGTTTATTTTATCCTGTTGCCTAGTCACCTTACCCCTATACATATCTACCTCCATCACTCCAGTATCCCTGCACATTGTAAATATGGTATTGGAACCGACCATGTAAATAGTATGCTTACTTACTTATTGTGTTCTTCATATTTCGTCTTATTTCTCATGTGTTTTTTTCCCGAGTATTACATTGTTATTGATTATTGCATTGTTGGGTTTTGAGTTTGCAAGAAAGGCATTTCACTGTACTTGTGCATGTGACATTAAAACTTTAAACTTGAGCCTTAAAATAAATACTTTAGGGTTTTGGCAATGAAGCGTTAGCGCAATGGCTGGAAGTTTATGGGTATCTGCTAGCATGCTAGTACATTGAACAAAAATATTAACGCAACATGTAAAGTGTTGGTCCTGTGTTTCATGAGCCGAAATAAAAGATCCCAGAAATGTTCCATCCATAAGCTTCTTTCGCTCAAATTTTGTGCACAAATTTGTTTACATCCCTGTTAGTGGGAATTTCTCCTTTGACAAGATAATCCATCCACCTGACAGGTGTGGCATATCAAGAAGCTGATTAAACAGCATGATCATTACACAGGTGCACCTTGTGTTGGGGACAATAAAAGAACACTCTAAAATGTGCAGTTTTGTCACACAACCCAATGACACAGATGTCTCAAGTTGAGGGAGCATGCAATTGGCATGCTGACTGCAGGAATGTCCACCAGAGCTGTTGCCAGATAATTTAATGTTCATTTCTCTACCATAAGCTACCTCCAACTTCGTTTTAGAGAATTTGGCATTACGTCCAACCGGCCTCACAACCGCAGACCACGGGTAAACACGCCAGCCCAGGACCTCCACACTCGGCCTCTCCACCTGCGGGATCGTCTGAGAACAGCCACCAGGACGGCTGATTAAACTGAGTATTTCTGTCTGTAATAAAGCACTTTTGTGGGGAAAAAATGATTCTGATTGACTGGGGCTGGCTCCTGAGTGGGTGGGCCTATGCCCTCCCAGGCCCACCGATGGCTGTGCCCCTGCCCAGTCATGTGAATTCCATATATTAGGGCCTAATTTATTTATTTCAACTGATTGATTTACTCAGTAATATCATTGAAATTGTTGCATGTTGAGTTAATAGTCTTGTTCAGTATAAATACCCAGACTTCCAGTCATTGCGTTAATGCTAGTTAGCATTGGCTAGCACAACTACTGTACCTCTAACTTCCTTCATACTGGACACAGAGACATAAGTTGTTGCCATATGTAGGACAGAGACTTGTAAAGTAAACTGAGGAGTTTGCTCCTCTCCTCGATTGCCTCCTCCGGCCAAAGATACTCAGGTGTATCCTATTGCAGAATTGTTTTGAAATCCGCCACACCCCCTTTGAATCAGCTGTTGTTTTCTCGGAGGTGAAAATCATGCACATGTAAAATGGTATGCTACTTATCCATGTATAGATCTATACATGGATGTACCTTACCACTTCACATACGTATTTTGGGATTCCTCCTCTGTAAATGTAATTTGCCTGATGACGCACTAGTGGAGAGTAATTTCAATTGGACCTTTTTCGAAAGGAGGAGAGGACGCGAGGAATCAAGCCAATCCCACACGTCACACTGTACCTGCGCTGTAACACACTCCTTTGTATTTGACGATATTCTCATGCTGAAGAGACTTGAGGATCTCGATCTCCCGCTCAAAGTCCCGCATGTGCTCTGCCGTGCTGTGCTGAAGCTTCTTCACAGCCACAACCTCCCCCGTGTTGTCCTGGAGAGGGTCGTACCGGCACATCTCCACACTGCCAAAGTTACCCTGATGGAAGAAACCAACATGATTAAGTAGGACTGAAGAGATGACATTAAAATCAGCTGATTACTTAATGAAGCGATTTGAGACGGAATCAGAAAGATCCACCTCCACAAACGAGAACACTGTGTGGTGTTCAAAGACCATGAATGATCATCTTTGGTCATCATTGTTCATGACAATGAGTGTGATTCCTTAGCTTGTGGCCATCATTGGCTGTGATACTGTGGTTCCTTACCTTGCCTAACTGCTGTAGGAAGATGAGGTGTCTCTCCTCAAACTGGACTGGCTCCTGGTTCTCAAACGCCCCAGTGACCCACGGGGACGCTGCTGTTCTGTTTGGCAGCAGGTCACTCTCCACAATCAGCTCATATTCTGTGGGCAAAAACAGCACAATGTCAAATCACGTAGACATGTTCAAGAATGACAGTATTTTTTGCAGACTTGTATTTGTTCCATGTCTGCTTGGATTCTCCCCATCTCTTTTAAGCCCCTAGCAGCACTTGGTCCACCTAAAACACAAACACCGGTAACAGCCTGGATATAATATAGGCTGGTAATATGGCCACCATTACACCCATGACAATTATAATAATCATGACCTCCTTGAGACAATTAACTCAATGAAGAGACCCTAGGACCCATCACTATGACCCAGTTTAAATCGGCAATGACTGTAGCAATGCACTGACCAGGCGTGAACAGGCTGTTGAGGTCCCTGATGATAACCCTGAAAGAGGGTCTGAACGTGGGCTCGTAGTCCATGCAGCTGGTGATCAGGTTAGCAAGCTCAGTCCACTTAGGAGCAGGCAGCTGGTGGCGGTCCTCGTAAAATAGGTTTTTCTGAACCAAAGAATCATTAGAGGTATGTTAGTTTGAGACTCTTTGTAGTAGGACTGCATATCAAATTGCATTAGTGTAAACATACTGCTACATATTTCTAAAACATAACCTACTGGTATTGCTGATGTGATCCTCACCTTAGAGTTGTCCAGTGTCGCCAGTGGTTTCTCCCCTCCACTGCAGATCTCCCACAGCGTTGTGCCAAAGCTCCACTTGTCTGCTGCAAGGCTCAGGTTGGTAGAATCCTCAATACATTCAGGAGGCACCCAGGGGATTCGCTCAACCAAAACTGGGCCAGACCACAATATGTAATTAATAATTAATTGACAATCAATTCACACAGAATTTAGTGTTTAATAATCCTAACTCTGAAATAGTACAATATGATTTGAATATAATATCTAGGTTGTAATATTTTAAGATGTGAAAGGTTGTAAAAACTGAGGTATTCAAGGATTTTTGGAGGTGTGTCTCAGGTCATAGCTGGGGTAACTTCGTGCACACAACTGAGTTTTGATGGATAAACGTTGCCCCCTTCTGGCAACCTAGTGGTAACACCGGTGTATCAGAGGAAGAGAGAGGAGAACTCACTATCTTTGGGCAGGACAGTGATGCTGACACCAGGGTCACTCAGCTTGATGAAGGGGGGATTCCCAGTTTTCCGATCCTCTTCCCGGATCAGCAGGACGTTCTTGGCACAGACGTTCCCATGAGCAAGGTTCTTTTCCTCCTGCGGGATTGAGGAAAGGGGACAGTCAAGAGCGGAGGAGACGGGACAGTCAGGAGGGGACGGGAAAGTCAGGAGCAGAGGTGCATCACACCAACTAACTAAACATTCACAAACTTCCTGCAGGCACTGATGGACTGGGGCATTCTGTGGCTTGTAACACTGAGAATGTATAATTATCCATAGAGTCCCTTTATCAATGAGCAGCCATGTCTGTAGTACAGGTTGGGTTCAGCCTTACCAGGAAGTGCATGGCCCAGGCAAGCTGCTTGGCCACTTCAAGCTTCCACAAGATGTTGACTGAGTTTTTGTTCTTCTTCAGGTATGTGTCCAGGGAGCCAAACTTCACATACTCCTGCACCATGATATCTGTAAGAGTTAACAGCATTTTTACAGGGGTTAAAACACAAGACACTGTGCCAAAGGATTAATCAAATGCCACTATTAATTAACCTTTTTGCAATAAAGCATAAATATCGCTATATCAGCTTTCATCGAATCCAGCCCTCCAGTCATATGCAGCACTACATTACATACCAGAGACAACATGGGCCAATCTAAAAGTAGCAGAGGAACACTCATAGAGCACAGAGGCCGGCAGATTAAGAATGGTCAGGTAAGAGGGTTTTGATGAAACAGCTCGGTATTGTAATCCCCCTAAGAATAGCCCACCTTGACTCTGCTGTGGTCTCTTCTTCAGGTTACACAGATTATTATAACGGGTCAGAGGATCATCAGTCACAGTAGGGTAGTGGACATTAAAGGATAATAACCTAAGCTTAAAACGCAGGCAGGTAGTATGGATGGAGGGACAACACTCATTCACTTGCTTTATCTGTTATATACATTTCCCAACTGAGACAGATTGATTGACTCACTCTCCTCCCCGCACACACACACGCCGTAGTTCAGCACCAGGTGCTTGTGGGATAGCTGGCTCATCATGCTGGCTGCCTCAAAGAAAGACTGTAGAGAAGGAGAGAGATAACCATCATTAATAAACACCGTCATCATTCATTATAGCCCACCATAGACAATGTCTGATTTAAGACAATAACGCCAATAGACATGACCACAGGCAATTAGTCACCTGCTCTTACTTTCTTTGTAGAAAGATTAAGTACTTTACTTTTTGCCAATCAACTCAGGAAAACGGTTTAATGTCTGATATGTGTATATAATCTATGTGTATATAATCTTAGTTTCTTACCTCCGAGTAGTTCCTGTGGGCCTTGTCCAGGACTTTCATGATGACCTCTGTTTGGTGCATCTCCCCGTAGTCTCCCAGCTCCTTGCGGACCCCTTTGAAGATCTTTGTGAATGTCCCTTGGCCTTGACTCTCAGTCTAAAAAACACACAAACAAGACAATGTCTACAATAAAAGGATGCATTCCTGAATCTTTCATTGATAATAAACAGACACTGCATGCTGGTTATCCAAAACTGTACTAAACAGTGAGATGATGACATCTACAATTTTGCTGTATGAATGAAAATAAGACTGTGTGTCTGTGTTGAACGTGAAATGCTTACATATTCCAGGTCCTCTTTCCTGATCTTGTGGAACACCATTTGGTTGATGTTGCGTCTCTGTAGGGAGGGAGAGAGTGGCACATCTGAGCCCTTGTTACTCCTGGATACCAGTAAACTGGACTTGTCTGTCAAGAAAAACAAGAGGACCGTATAATCAGCCTTAACCATTGACAGTATATTGAGTTTAAGTGGAGCAATGCCTCAACATGTCAAAGAACTTCTCTGCCAATTTAGAGGCAAAAAAATCTAGATTTTAGGTGGCACTCCAGTCTCCTTTTCACCTCATTTATCAACCAATTTACTTAACAGAAGGCACATCTCAATAGCTAGTCTTGGCATGACATGACACAAGTGGGCAAGCAAGGGGGAGGCCGGTGACATTGTTAAGTTCATGTTTTAAGTATCCCTATGTTTCTGTTATTACGGGGCTATCACTCAGTCAAGAGTGCGCATGCGCAGGAAGTCGAGTCGTTGATGGACCTAGCCTTGAGTGTAATGGCTACTTTGTATTGTGTTCATATAGTAAACTTTGTTAAATTGGAACCTTGTCGTTGTGTCATTTCGAGTTAACATTGGTATCAGTGGATGGCTAATAACTACAATGTGCCACCTCGCTTCGACGAGAAGAGGTCGTACGAAAGTTGGAAAAATGAACTGGGAATCTGGACACGCGTTACTAATCTGGACGCGAAAAAGCAAGCACTTGCGGTGGTATTATCGCTCGAGGGAAGAGCGAGAGATACAGCACTGGAAATATCCGTTGAGGATTTGAACAAGGATGACGGTATGGGAACTTTGATCACAGCACTGGATTATGTATTTCTTAAAGAGAAAGACCGTGCCTACGAGGCATATTCAAACTTTGACAGTGTTACGAGAGATATTTCGGTTGCAATGACGGACTACATCATTGATTTCGAACAGAGGTACAATAGGATGCGCAAGTACGACATGGTTCTCCCCGATGCAGTGTTAGCTTTCAAGTTGCTAGATACTGCCCGTCTAGATGGTAGGGAGAAACAGTTGGCTTTGACTGCTTGTACTGTGCTGACTTTTGCATCTATGAAGTCGGCACTAAAAATAATATTTGGTTTAAAGACGTCTGTCGCGCCAATAACAGATGGAGTGAGTGACGCAATATTACACGGAGCAGCAGAGAAAAGGCGCCAACAAGTCACGTTCTCAAGACAACCAGAAGAGGGCGCCATTTCCCAGCACAAATCCACTGGACAAATATGGAAGGAGATCAAAATGTGCTATTTGTCAAAGCACTTACCATTGGGTTAAAGACTGTCCTCATAAAAATGAACAAGTTAAACTAACAGAGGAAAATATAAACACAGAGATAGATCAGTGTAACATTACACTGTTTTCAAATGAATCTGCTTCTGATACTGAGATTTTTATAGTTGAATCCTTAGGATCTGCTGTGATTGATACTGCATGTACACGGACAGTGTGTGGTGCAAAATGTCTTGATAGCTATGTCAGTGAACTAAATATGAAAGAAGTACAAAATATGATTGACACACCAAGCAACAGAGCTTTCAAATTTGGAGATGGGAGAATTGTCCATTCTACCAAGAGAGTTAAGATACCAGCAAAAATTGGTCAGACTAAGTGTCACATTGAAACAGAGGTGGTCCCTACAGATATCCCCTTACTATTAAGCAAAGCTTCCCTCAAGAAGGCAGAGGCTGTACTAGACATAAAAAATGACAAGGCAGTGATGTTTAAACAACCAGTGACTCTTGAACTTACTACCTCAGGCCACTATTGTGTAAACATTTTAGACAAAGACATCACACAGAGTCCATGCAAAAATGAGATTCTGTCTGACACAGAGCACATGGAGATTCTGACAGTCACAGAGAACATGAGCACTAAAGAAAAACACAGTATTGTTAAAGGTTTACAAACAGTTTGGACATGATACAGTTGACAGACTTCAGAAGTTACTCAGCAGTTCAGGGAATAATGATGACGAGTTGACTGTCAAGAGTGGAAAGGACCGGGAGTAGTCATTGGTCAAGATGGTGTGGTGATATTTGTGAGGCACGGAGGCATCATTGTCAGGGTGCATCACTCAAGATTGCGGAAAGTAAATGATCAACAAGATAGAGGGGCTGTTGCTGAGAATCAGTCTCCTAATGAAAATGACAAAAAGGACACAGTAACAGACACAAACCTACCAGATGTCGCATCCAATGATATGGACACTGAAACAGGAAATGGAGCAGAGACCTTCAACCATGCCACAGGTAATACTGTTGAGCGTTCAAATGAGGAAAACATTCAACAACAGCCACATGTGTTCAGAGAACATGGTTGTTCCAATCTGAAAACTGAACAAACTGTTAAATACATGGACAGAGAAAGTGGTATTCCACATACAGCAACCGTCATTGGACGAGCAGGAAAAGCAAAACACAAGAACTGGTACAACTTGCAGTACTCTGAACCAGCTACACTTTCTGGTACAACAGGGTCAGCTGACCTGTCACTTGTAGATAATATCAGAATTGAACCAATGGAAAATCGAGAAAAACAGAATGACATTCAAAATGATTATGTACTTGAAACAAAGGACGTGTCATTTGACTCAGCTAAGCTAGATGAGCTCAGTAATTGGAGGAAAAATTGAGTGTTTGAGGAAGTCAAAGACATTGGCCAAAAATGCATCTCAACAAGGTGGGTGTGCACCCTTAAAGAATCCTTAACTGGAATAGTGCCTAAAGCACGTCTAGTGGCTAGAGGTTTTGAGGAGCTGGCTGCTAAAGAACTCCCAAAAGACTCACCGACATGCGCCTCAGAGTCACTCAGATTGCTGATGTCAGTGATCTGCCAGAAAAAATGGAAACTTAATTCCATAGACATCAAATCTGGATTTTTGCAGGGAACAGAGCTGTCAAGGGACATTCACATCCGACCTCCGCCTGAAGCTAAAAGCGAAGGAACACTGTGGAAACTAAAAAAGTGTGTGTATGGACTGGCAGATGGATCACTCTACTGGTACAACAAAGTCAAGGCAACAATGCTGAATACAGGTGGAAAAATGTCACAAGTGGATCCTGCAGTCTTCTATTGGCTTGATCAATGTGACTGGAGTACTTGCCTGTCATGTTGATGACTTTATCTGGGGTGGCTCACAGACCTTCAACTGTGATTCCACACCTCAAAGCTGTTTTCTAGGTTGGCCGTGAGGAGCATGATCATTTTTGTTATGTTGGCATAGAGTTTATTACAGTTGATGGAAAAATACTGATGCAACAGGAGAGCTATATCAAGAATCTTCAACCCATTCACATGGATTCTTCAAGAGCCGTACAAAGGAATTCCCCTCTATGTGGAATTGAAGCTGGTCAATTGAGGTCAAAGATAGGACAAATTTTATGGGCTGCGAGACAGAGTAGACCTGGTTTGATGGTTGCAACTTGGCATCTAACACAAAACACGCCACTGTACAAACCATTCATGAGGCAAACAAAGTTGTTCGTAAACTGAAATCACAACAAGTGACTTTGTTGGAAAAGATGACTCTTTGAAACTAGTTGTCTTCAGTGATGCTTCGCTAGGTTAACACTGGTGGGACAAAACGGCACTTTCTACCTGTAGTTTGTGTCACTGACAACTACTCATTAGTTGATGCTGTGAAGTCAACCAAGTCTGTCACAGAGAAAAGACTTCGAGATTAGCAGCATCAAGGAACTTATTCAAGCACAGAGAATCCAGCGGATTCTGTGGTCGACCACAAAGGAACAGCTTGCTGACTGTCTGCCTAAAAAAGGAGCATCCGGTCTTGTGCTCCTACAGGCTCTCGCTCCTACAGGCTCTCAGTAATGGAAAGTGGCAGCTTGAGTAATACAAATAAAAACTGTCACACAACCCATTTGTAATGGGGATCTTGAATAATACTTGGACATTTAATTATGTTGTTGATGTTTTATTTGTCTTTAAAGAAAAGGGGGAGATTGTTAAGTTCATGTTTTAAGTATCCCTATATTTCTGTTATTACGGGGCTATCACTCAGTCAAGAGTGCGCATGCGCAGGAAGTCGAGTCGTTGATGGACCTAGCCTTGAGTGAAATGGCTACTTTGTAGTGTGTTCATATAGTATACTAAACTTTGTTAAACTGGAACCTTGTCATTTCGAGTTAACAACATCACATCAGACGAACCCCTTGAATGGCCTACACCTTGAAGTTTCCAGTTTTTATTATTTTATTTAACCAGGCAAGTCAGTTAAGAACAAATTCTTATTTACAATGACGGCCTAGGAACAGTGGGTCAGTGGGGTCAGTGGGGAACAGTGGGCCTTGTTCAGTGGCAGAACAACATATTTTTACCTTATCAGCTCGAGGATTCGATCTAGCAACCTTTCGGTTACTGGCCCAACGCTCTAACCACGCTCTAACCACTAGGCTACTTGCCACCCCAGTTGTGTCTAGAAAAATTATATTTTGCTCAAAACATATATTTTTACCATTAAGTGTGTGTACATTACTGTATTTATGCTTGGGATATTGTTTTTGTTTTTCAACAGGAAAAATTCCAACATAGCTGGAGTGAGTCTTTAAACTCAGTTACCTTTGGATTTGGGTGGGCAACACTTGCTGAACTGGAAAATTATGCCATCAGAGCGCACAGTCTCCTTCTGGTAGCAGCTCAGCAATTCCTGGAGGTTGCTGAAGTTCCTTTTGGTTCCACTCAGATTGAACTCTCCATTAGCAGCCTTAGTGATCTGGCAGTGCTTGTACTCAATGCCATCGTATACCTAAAGGAAAGCACAGGAGCAAGAACTTATAATCAAATCAGTGTTCCTGTGACATGATAGTTAAATATGTTCCAAACTGCTTATGTTCTACACAAAGGTTTTCCAATATGGCAACAACATTTTTTACATTTTTTTTATCTGTTATGTACTAAAATTATAACTTAAATACAGTACATACCCCCACGGTGAAAGTCAAAAAGTATTTGTTAAAGTCCTTAGGGCTGCATCGCAGGATGTACAGACCCCGCTTGTTCCCAGATTTTTGCAGTCTATTAATTGCAAAATCCATTCTGTGGAGAAGAACAGAGTGTATGTATGTATGCATCTCTGCAAGTTATTGATTCACAATCAGATGATGCACAGTGCTCTATAAGGGTAGGATTCCAAACTTCACTTACGAAATGGGACCATGACAGTGGCTGGTAATGGCCTCCACCAGTGCAGGGGGTGCCACTTCTTTACAGAGGTAGTGGTGTGCATCTGTCGTCAAACGATAGTAGCCATCAATCAGCGATATAAAGGACAGAGCTTCAGAGAGGCAATTGAACTCCAGCTCCTGAGACAGTGCAAAAAGGATGAGAATACAATTGTCAAGATATTTATCCAATCCAAGAAAAACTGGAGTTGATAGAATGAGGTTTCAATACTGTGGCTGTTTCAATGTGAATATTAAGAAAGGCTGGAGGAGGTGAGAGGCTGACGTCAATCTTACCAGAGTCTTGCCGTCTTGTTTATTGATGGTAACCACTCGACTCTCCATCGAGCCCTCCTTATTGGCGTGTTTAATACTGATGTCAGTAACGTCTGGGAAATCACAGTAGGTCTGCAAGTCCTGCTCGGAAAAAGGTGGGAAAACAAGACGTCGTTTGACTCAATCTAGAGGATATCATTCTTCAGATAAAGAAGTAAAATGTGTTGATTGAATAACCTTTAGTGCCAAGAAGCAGAAAATTGCATGACACGATTAGTTCTAAGCCAGCAACGAGCCAAGTACAGTATTTGCTTTTGCCCATCTTCACTGGAGAAAATTAAGTCCTTGAACATTTTAAATTGTTAAACACCACAGACTGATCTGATGCAATCCATCGGCATTGGATCCATTAGCAATGTAAGCCACTGTTGACCTACTGTAACAGCTCTTAAACCCATTAATTACTCAATTATACATTAACACCTCTAACCGTGGATTAGGAAAGAATAAAACGGCCAGGCCAAAGCTTCAAAATAGCATGACATCACCACCCTAAATTCAACTTCACAGTAAAACCCTCCTGACAACAGCATGAAACCATCTAAATAATATTGGATACATTTTGTAGGTAGCTAGCTAAATCACTGGGATTAATAGGCTATACGAGGGAACCAGGAGTTCAGTCATGTTTCCACTAAGTAAGAGATTCCACTCAAATCATAGTGTACTCATTTGCTGTATTGATCCTTCCACTTTCAGGGAAATATAGTCAGTGATGAGTCTGATAATTATGACATTTCAGCAAATTCCCCTTCGACAAGTGAACATGAACAACCTGGACAACACTGCTGTGAGTACCTGCTCAGAGTCTTTGTGCCCGTCTCTGCACCACTGGATGCCATGATCAGCCGTCACGATGATGGTGACCTGCCCTGCCGAGGATTCCCTGACCTGGAAGCGTTCGGTGTAGAAGGCCTGCTCGAGAGACTCCATGTTGATGAGGTATTTGAGCTTCAGGTCGCGTGCCGTAGCCCGGCACTGGCTGAACTGCTGGATGAACTTCTTGAAGCGGTAGCGGATCCTCTTCCTGGTCACGAAGTTGCAGTCCTGGATGTGAGCCCTCATGTCCTTGGGCAAGAAGGACTTGTAGCTGAGGTGACAGCGGGGAAGAATAGGATAAGTCAAGCCATATGGAATAGGTTAGTATAATAGGTACCTATAGAATACCAAGATACACAATAGACCATAAATAATTTACATTGCCAATTCAAGTCATTCTGTTGGCCATACTACTTACAGTATTGTTTTAGGTATGGCCTTATGGCATTGTTGTAAATATCCAGCGGATACATTTGTCTCTAGCTACAACTGACCCCCAGTACTACCAGGTTAAAACCACTTAAGTGGTTGGACATGTATTTATCTTTCCTCTGCACCTGATGGAATTGTAGATATCCAGCGGAGACATTTGTCTTTCCTTGGCTGTCCTCATCATGTCCAATACAGCCATGCCAAGGCACTCCTCCTGAGTCTCATGTGTGTTGACGATCTTCACCCAGCCATTCACAAAGTCACTCCTCCACTAAACACAGAGACAGAGGTGGGCTGGTTAATATATTGTAGTTGTCATGACTCTCCTGTGAGGATGCAAAGATCAGGTTATAATGGATCAACGACTACAGATCCCTCTCACCCGCAGAGGGGAGGAGGGATTGGTGTGGGGGTTTTATGACACCTCACGCCAATCTTATGCAGCAGACGACTCCTTTTGGTCTCTAATATTGGGATTGGAATGTCCCTTTGTCTCCAGAAGATTTTGCCGCCCAGAAACTCTAACATCCAAAAGTGAACACAGGGACAATATTTCTAACATCCGGATGTGGGGAATGATGAGACGGGAAATGGTCTATTTTGTGTTGTCATTAAATATGGTATAAAAATAACAAAAATATTGTAACTTGAAGAGTTTTCACATTGTGTATGTCAGGTTAAATCCTTTACGTCGTGTAGGAAATATCAAGGATGAAGAGAATATTGTTGTTAAGATAGGAATGTGATTTTAGTTTTCTAACAAGATCATAGCTTGGATGATACTTTGCCCAGTAATTAGCCACACCCGAGGGAGCTCAGAGAGCGTGTCAGCATGACGGAAACACCCCCTTTTTACCTGAGTGTATAAAGGGTGAGTTGAGAATGAACATATCAGACAAGGACTCAAGCTGTAGCTTAGGTCTACTTTGGTCACAACCCTGAAAATCAACACGAGGTGAAGACGACAAAGTAGCCTCCCTAACAATCGATGTTACGGCTGAGTAGCTGTTCTAAGTATCTAAGAAAGTTAATTTAATTAGGATCATCCTGTTACTCTCTTCGAATCATCGTCAAATACACTGCTCTCATCGACACAGCTGATTAGCTGTCTTCAGAGGACCCCCCCTTCCGGGAAGTGAAAGTAAACACCACCCTGTTAGCCTGCTTCAGACTACAGGACAAGGACATTGTGACCTCGTGGACAATCAGAGCCTTACGCTTGGGAGGATGCCCATCGGAGCCCTTTCCACAAAGGCCTGAGCCAACAGAGAGAAACGACGAAGGAAGACATTCAAACACGTAAATGCATTCATTATTTCTTTCCCAAACGGGCGGCGGTTCGGAGCAAAGTATTACTGTGAGCGTAGTTACAAGTGTATAAGTGTTGCCTCTCTTTCTCTGTCCCCTCTACTTCTCTCTCTTCTGATAAACAAGCAGTCATGTTGTCGTTAGTCTACTAGGGACCCGTTTTCATCGTATTAAGTTTCTAATCAATAACCTATACTGTGTGTGTGTGTGTGTGTGTGTGTGTGTGTGTGTGTGTGTGTGTATCCCGTGTTATCATTTAGTTAGTAAATAAATAATTACATACATTTGTGTGGTACGGAATGATCAGTAAGACTCGGGTTTGTGCAGATACAAGGAGTATGCGACGTTCAAAATTATGAGACTGATATGAGGTAATGATTAATAAATTACTGTTATCGATAAATATCTTACATCATCTAGAGTTTAATTTGGGAGATGGTAACTCGTTAAACAACTTCTTCGGTGGTGCCCCAAATCCTAATGAGTTAGTTGTTACATGATTAATTTAATCAAGTAACAATTAAACCTAGTTAGTTGATTCGATACATACCAGTCATCAAATTAAATGAAAGTCACGTCAAAGTTATACAATATAATGCTATAAAGGCCAGATATTTTTATTTATTTAACCTTTATTTTGACAGGGAGTCAATGCTGAGACCAAGGTCTCTTTTCCAGATGAGCCCTGTGTAGCAGGGCCGTAGTTGATCCGTGACCCGTACACCCCCCACGGTTCGGCACCGCGGATCAATTGCAAATTTTAACCAACATAGTGTGAAACAGTTTTACTGCCGCTGTTACTTTTTAAAGTAATAATTCCCTAAATTTCAATGCAGTGAAAAGATAAAGGCAAGACAGATGTGTGCAATGTTTTACTCTGAAGCCTGAAGGATGATTTGATTATTTTTTTTAAATCAGTTGTGTGTGCTGTTCACGTGAACGGGGCATGTTGAATCCCAACGAATCAATCCTGGATGCTCGCGTTGCAAAAAGCAAAGAAGACTAAAGAGCAGTGACAGCCATGGCTAGCGGAGGAGCTGAAGAACTGGAAAGCCTCCCGCTTCATTTAAGTCTCATGTATGGGAGCATTTTGTCTTCCCTGTCAAATATGATGACAGAAGAATTGTGGTGGACAACACCATTACAGTGAGGAGCCATTGTGCTACAAGAAAGCCGTGTGATCATGGAAATACATTGAGCACGGCCACACATTTAAAGCGCCATCACTCTGGTGTGTCAGTGACGGGAGCCAACTCAAGAGACAACTTCTCACTGCGTAATTTAAGCAGCCCTTTGCTGCAGAATCAGACAGGGCTAAAGCCATCACCAAATCTATTGGGATGTTTATCTCTGTAGACATGAGGCCATACTCTGTTGTGGAAACAAAGGATTTAAAAATATGGTGAAAGTGCTTGAGCCACGCTACGAAATCCCCTCGCGCCCCCACTTCAGTATGAAGATCATGCCAGATCTTTATGAAGAGGAAAATATCAAAATTGTCGACAAATTATCCAAGGCATCCTCTGTTGCCCTAACCACAGACGGGTGGACCTCCAGGGCAACGGAAAGCTACGTGACTGTGACTGCTCACTACACCACAGAGGAGTGGGAGATGCGAAGTCCGGTGCTACAGACACGCCCCCTCTATGAGAGTCACACAGGCACAAATCCGGCGCAGGTACTGCCTGGAGCAGTAGCAGAGTGGAAGGTAGAGAGGCCCAATAGCAATATCCCAGTTACCACAGATAATGCCAAGAACCAAGTAAATGCAGTGATAGAAGCTGGACTGGAGCCACAGATAGCTTGCTTTGCACGTGATCAATTTAGCATCCCAAAGGGGAATCTCAGTGAACCAGGTGGACCGCCTCCTTGGGAGGATCAGGAAGCACAACAGCCGCTCATGTGCTTAAGACCAACCAAGAAATGCTACAGCTACCGACCCACAGCTCATACATGATGTCACAAGATGGAACTCCACTTATGACACGTTGGAGCACCATCTTGAGCAGCAGGCAGCTGTATACTCTGCACTGACAGACAAGACCCTGAAAAAAAATAAAGACATCGTCACCTTGTTTGATGACGTGAAAGTGGCAGAGGAGTTCCTCCAGGTGCTCAAACCCCTCAAAACGGTTAAAAGCCTATTGAGCGCTGAAACTGCACCGTCTGTATCCATGATCCTACCTCTGAAAACAAGGATTCTACAATCCATGGCCCCAAGTGAGGAAGACAGCACCATCACTAGAGATGTCAAGGCTGCCATTAGAGAGGACCTGAACCCCCAGATACCCCCCTAATGTACAGGACTATCTTCATAGAACTACTGCACTGGATCCAAGGTTAAAGTCCCTGACTCACCAAGACCCTGCCCTATGCCGGAGGACATACAGTGATCTCACCACTAAGATTGTGGTCACTGAATAGGTAAAAAAAATAAAAATAAGAGTGAATTACTTAAATAAATATAGTGCAGTCTAATCTTAGTCTATGCTATTGCTATTAGAATCATCCACTTTTGATTTGGAATAATAAGGGCTTTTATTAAATGTTATTGCCACAATTCTAGTTCTATGAAATATGGAAATAAATAGTTATAAATAGTTAGCAAGTGGCATTCCACTGGATCTTATCCACTGGCATGGTGGAAAAGCAATAAGTGTAAATACCCTCACATTGCCATGATGGCAAGATGCTACCTGGCTATGCCTGGCACTTCAGTTCCTAGCGAGAGGGTGTTCTCCACAGCAGGGGACATAGTGACTGCAAAGAGGTCTACCCTCTCCCCAGACAATGTAGACATCCTCATCTTTATGAAAAATTATTTGAAGTTATTAGCTCAGGTCTGCTTTGCTTTCTTTCTTTACTTTTTTTTAAATGATGTAGACACAGGCTATTGTTTCATTCACTATTGTTCAAAGGAAGAAGGTATCATGCCTCATATTACACTTTAATTTAACAATTGAGTATTGAATATTTTATTTAAACATTGAAAAGTTCCTTGCTTTAAGTGTTCTTTAAGTAATAAATGGAAAGCAAAGTTATATTTGTCTCCCCCTTTTTTTTGCTGATGCGAATAATTATCCAATCCGTGACTCAAAACCGTGATCCGATTCGAACTGTGAGGTTTGTGATCCGTTGCACCACTAAGCACCAAAATACACATCAAAATACAGAAAACACATTACAGCTATATTATATATTATATATATTATATTAGCTATATTTATTACACAATAAAATCCACAACAATACACGAAAAGCAAAACACAATCATAAAAACAGACACATTCTTCAGTAGAAAAGTTCCCCTAACAACCATCTGAAATGCACTAGAGGCACCAATTCCTCCCATTTTAAAGTGTATTGTAGATCATTCCACACATACGGTGCAAGGATATTAAAGGCTGATTTACCTATTTCTCAATACACTAAAGGAGTGAACGGGTTTGATAACTTGTCATTTTAAATCTTAACAGTTATGTAAGGTAAGTAGGAAGTTTGTGGAGCAGGGCTTTGTAAACAAAAAGAGCGTAATGATGTGATCTACGTGATTTCAAAGATGTCCAGCCAACCTTTTGGTAAAGAATACATATTGTAGTCATCCCTCTACAAAACAAAGCGACTGATAGGGAAGGCAACAGGTCGGTACAAGGCCACAAAGACACACAAATGGTAGAGAAGAATAAACATAAAACATTTAAATAACCCTGTATAATCTTGTCAACAAGCATGAAGGTACAATTCAAGTGATAAATAATTGTATTGGTAAAAAATGCATTTCCTCTCCTGTAAAAGGATAAGTCTTTGTTAGGCTTGACAAGACAGGTTTTATTTTACAAGTATGTAGAATTAGGAGGGATACCATCTTAGAGAGAGCACTTGTATCAACCACTGTATCTACTAACTACTTGTATGGTAATCTGTAAGATTGTTCAGTATCATGTGTTCGATAAGTGTCTACTTGACACAAGCTAGGCAAAAAATCTAAACCTAGATAAAGTGCTGTTGTATGGACTGAAATAACTGTGCCCTCCTGTCCACATCCCCTCCATGGCCATTCTTCAGTCATAGAAATAGCTTACACTACCGGTCAAAAGTTTTAGATCACTTAGTCATTCAAAGGTTTTCTTTATATTTACTATTTTCTACATTGTAGAATAATAGTGAAGACATCAAAACTATGAAATAACATATGGAATCATGTAGTAACAAAAAAAGTGGTAAACAAATCAAAATATATTTTAGATTTGAGATTCTTCAAATAGCCACCCTTTGCCTTGACAGCTTTGCACACTCTTGGCATTCTCTCAACCAGCTTCACCTGGAATGCTTTTCTAACAGTCTTGAAGGAGTTCCCACATATGCTAAGCACTTGTTGGCTGCTTTTCCTTCACTCTGCGGTCCGACTCATCCCAAACCATCTCAAGTTTGGTTGAGGTCGGGGGATTGTGCAGGCAAGATCATCTGCTACAGTATTCCATCACACAGGAGTGTTGGGTCATTGTCCTGTTGAAAAACAAATGATAGTCCCACTAAGCGCAAACCAGATGGGATGGCGTATCGCTGCAGAATGCAGTGGTATCCATGCTGTGGTATCCATGCTGGTTAAGTATGCATTGAATTATAAATAAAATCACTGACAGTGTCACCAGCAAAGCAGCCCACACCATAAAACCTCCTCTATGCTTTACGGTTGGAAATACACATGCGGCGATCATTCGTTCACCCACACAGAGTCTCACAAAGACACGGCGGTTGGAACCAAAAATCTCCAATTTGGACTCGTCAGACCAAAGGACAGATTTCCACCCGTCTAATGTCCATTGCTCGTCTTTCTTGGCCCAAGCAAGTCTCTTCTTCTTATTGGTGTCTTTTAGTAGTGGTTCCTTTGCAGCAATTCAACCATGAAGGCCTGATTCACACAGTCTTCTATGAACAGTTGATGTTGAGATGTGTATGTTACTTGAACTCTGTGAAGCATTTATTTGGGCTGCAATTTCTGAGGCTGGTAACTCTAATGAACGTACCCTCTCTTCTTTTCCTGTGGCGCTCCTCATGAGAGCCAGTTTCATCTTAGCGCTTGATGGTTTTTGCGACTGCACTTGAAGAAACGTTCAAAGATCTTGAAATGTTCCGTATTGACTGACCTTCATGTCTTAAAGTAATAATGACTGTCATTTCTCTTTGCTTATTTGAGCTGTTCTTGCCATTATGTGGACTTGGTGTTTTACCAAATAGGGCTTTCTTCTGTATACCACCCCTACCTTGTCACAACACAAATTATTGGCTCAAATGCATTTAGAAGGAAAGCGATTCCACAAATGTACTTTTAAGAAGGCACACCTGTTAATTGAAATGCATTCCAGGTGACTACCTCATGAAGCTGGATGAGAGAATGCCAAGTGTGCAAAGCTGTCATCAAGGCTGATAGCTTTCGATTTCTGAACTTTAAATGTTATTAATCATTAGTTATAGTAGAGACCTGAGGGGTGCCATAGCCGAGGGGCTACACCAGAGGTTAATGGTTATCTGTAGGGGGAAGGTATATGGTGGGTGCAATTAAGCTTGGCATATACTGAGTGTAGGGAAAGCGATCACGTGGCAGGCACTGATAAAGGGAGAGAGCAATGGATTAGTGATGAAGGGGGTCAAGGTCAGGTCAGGTCACGTTAAGGGAGAAAGAACAGTTTACGGCCCGTGTCACTTAGTTTCCACCCAAGCAATAAAGATACAATATTTGATCAGATGTGTAGGAGACTCAGCATAGGAGAAAGAGTTAAATATCATTGCTTGTGTGAATATGTCTTGGTCGATTCAGCTGTTCAATCCTTTGGGAAGAATAAACTTGGTTTAACTTCTTATGGCTGGGGGCAGTATTGAGTAGCTTGGATGAATAAGGTGCCCAGAGTAAACTGCCTGCTACTCAGGCCCAGAGACTAAGATATGCATATTATTAGTAGATTTGGATAGAAAACACTCTGAAGTTTCTAAAACTGTTTGAATGGTGTCTGTGAGCATAACAGAACTCATATGGCAGGCAAAAACCTGAGAAAAAATCCAACCAGGAAGTGGGCAATCTGAGGTGTGTAGGTTTGCCTATCCAATATACAGTGTCTATGGGGTCATATTGCACTTCCTAAGGCTTCCACTAGATGTCAACAGTCTTTAGAACATTGTTTCAGGCTTCTACTGTGAAGGATGAGGGAATGAGAGCTGTTTCAACCAGGTGTCTGGCAGAGTGCCATGAGCTCACTCAGGCGTGCCCCCGTGAGAGGTAGCTGCGTTCCTTTTCGTTTCTAAAGACAAAGGAATTCTCCGGTTGAAACATTATTGAAGATTTATGTTAAAAACATCCTAAAGATTGATTCTATACATCGTTTGACATGTTTCTACGAACTGTAATGGAATTTTTTTACTTTTCATCTGGCCTGCGCGTCATGAATTTGGATTTTTGAACTAAACGCGCGAACAAAAGGGAGGTAATTTGGACATAAATTATGGACTTCATCGAACAAAACAAACATTTATTGTGGAACTGGGATTCCTGGGAGTGCATTCTGATGAAGATCATCAAAGGTAAGTGAAAATTTATAATGCTATTTCTGACTTCTGTTGACTCCACAACATGGCGTGTACCTGTATGGCTTGTTTTTGTGTCTGAGCGCCGTACTCAGATTATTGCATGGTGTGCTTTTTCCGTAAAGTTATTTTGAAATTTGACACAGCGGTTGCATTAAGGAGAAGTTTATCTAAAGTTCCATGTATAACACTTGTATCTTTTAGCAATGTATTTATGTAAATTGATGTGGCTCTCTGCAAAATCACCGGATGTTTTGGAGGCAAAACATTACTGAACATAACGCACCAATGTAAACTAAGATTTTTGGATATAAATATGAACTTTATCGAACAAAACATACATGTATTGTGTAACATGAAGTCCTATGAGTGGCATCTGATGAAGATCATCATAGGTTAGTGATTCATTTTCTCTATTTCTGCTTTTTGTGACTCCTCTCTTTGGCTGGAAAAATGGCTGTGTTTTTCTGTGACTAGGTGCTGACCTAACAATCGTTTGGTGTGCTTTCGTTGTAAAGCCTTTTTGAAATCGGACACGGTGGCTGGATTTACAACAAGTTTATCTTTAAAATGGTGTAAAATACTTGTATGTTTGAGGAATTTTAATTATGGGATTTCTGTTGTTTTTTAATTTGGCGCCCTGCAATTTCACTGGCTGTTGTTGAGGTGGGACGCTAGCGTCCCGAATATCCCAGAGAGGTTAACTTCTTATGGCTGCAGGGGCCGTATTGAGTAGCTTGGATGAAAGGTGCCCAGAGTAAACAGCCTGCTCCTCAGTCATAGTTGCTAATATATGCATATTATTATTAGTATTGGATAGAAAACACTCTGAAGTTTCTAAAACTGTTTGAATTATGTCTGTGAGTATAACAGAACTCATATGGCAGGCAAAAACATGAGAAAAAATCCAACCAGGAAGTGGGAAATCTGAGGTTTGTCGTTTTTCAACTCATTCCCTATTGGAGATAGTGGGATATGGGTCATGTTGCACTTCCTAAGGCTTCCACTAGATGTCAACAGTCTATAGAACCTTGTCTGATGCTTCTACTGTGAAGTGGGGCCGAATGAGAGGGGAACGAGTCAGAGGTCTGGCAGAATGCGTTGAGCTCGTGACGCTCGTTCATGTGAGAGTGAGCTCTGTTCCATTTGCTTTTCTGAAGACAAAGGATTTCTCCGGTTGGAACATTATTGAAGATTTATGTTAAAAACATCCTAAAGATGGATTCTATACATTGTTTGACATGTTTCTACGGACTGTAACGGAACTTTTTGACATTTCGTCTGCTCCTAGTGAACGCGCTTTGTGACTTTGGATTTGTTTACAAAACGTGCTAACAAAAGTAGCTATTTGGACATATATGATGGACATTATCGAACAAAACAAACATTTATTGTGGAACTGGGATTCTTGGGAGTGCATTCTGATGAAGATCATCAAAGGTAAGTGAATGTTTATAATGTTATTTCTGACTTCTGTTGACTGCACAATATGGCAGATATCTTTTAGTCTTGATTGGGCTCTGAGCGCCGTACTCAGATTATTGCATGGTTTGCTTTTATTTTATTTTATCTGACACAGAGGTTGCATTAAGGAGAAGTGGATCTAAAATTCCATGTATAACACTTGTATCTTTGATCAACGTTTATTATGAGTATTTCTGGAAATTGATGTGGCTATCTGCAAAATCACCGGATGTTTTTGGAACTACTGAACATAACGCGCCAATGTATACTGAGATTTTTTTATATAAATATGAACTTTACCGAACAAAACATACATGTATTGTGTAACATGAAGTCCTAGGAGTGTCATCTGATGAAGATCAAAGGTTACTGATTAATTTTCTCTATTTCTGCTTTTTGTGACTCCTCTCTTTGGCTGGAAAAATGGCTGTGTTTTTCTGTGACTTGGCGGTGACCTAACATAATCGTTTGTGGTGCTTTCGCTGTGAAGCCTTTTTGAAAATCGGACACTGTGGTGGGATTAACAACAAGATTACCTTTAAAATGGTATAGGATACTTGCATGTTTGAGGAATTTTAATTATGAGATTTCTGTTTGAATTTGGCGCCCTGCACTTTCACTGGCTGTTGTCATATCGATCCCGTTAACAGGATCACAGCCATAAGAAGTTTTAAGAAACATGTGACTCAGAGTTTTGTTTGGATACTCTTCCAACGCCACTAATCTCTCCACCACTCACTGAAGCTGGAGACTCATCTCTCCCTCACTAACTTTAAGCATCAGCTGTCAGAGCAGCTTACAGATCATTGCACCTCTACATAGCCCATCTGTAAATAGCCCACCCAACTGCCTCATCCACATATTGTTTTGTTTTTTTGCTCCTTTGCACCCCAGTATCTCTACTTGCACATTCATCTTCTGCACATCTATCACTCCAGTGTTTAATTGCTAAATTGTAATTATTTCACGACTACGGCCTATTTATTGCCTTACCTCCCTAATCTTACCTCATTTGCACACACTGTATATAGACTTCTCTATTGTGTTATTGACTGTACGTTTGTTTATTCCATGTGTAACTCTGTGTTGTTGTTTGTGTCGCACTGCTTTGCTTTATATTGGCCAGGTCGCAGTTGTAAATGACAACTTGTTCTCAACTGGCCTACCTGGTTAAATAAATTTAAAAAATAAAACAATTCTGAAGGCTAGTAAACACTTGACATACCTCCCAGAAGATTGGGACCGAGTGACGGTAAACGGAAAGTGTCAGAAGTTGGCTGCTTATCAACCGTTGGGACCCAAAGTCTACACCGTAACAAGGGTGTTCACAAACGGGTGGGGTGTAGATTGGCCTTGGAATGAGCGAAGTGTACCTAACTTGAGCACAGGAAAGTATTATCCACAGGCGCCAACTGTAGCAGAACACAGGTCATTGGAGATGTTGGTGGCTAGGGACCAGAGTATGAACTGGGAGACAGATAGGGAATATCTGAAAGGTTCAGTCCTTGACTTATCAGTAAACCACGAAGACAATAGGAAAGCAGGAGACAGATTCCGGGCAATAGCTATTCTCACGGCAGTCGCTGTAGGGACAGTCAATGAAGGGGCAGTACTAGTAGCGAAGGAAGCTATATTAACATCATGGAACTGGACTATGACGCAAATGAGGGGAATAGTGAGATATGCGTCAGGAGCAGTGTTAGTAATAGCAGGGGTTACTTTGGTGATATTGTTGGGATATCATGTGCTGAGGGCATTGATGTTAAAACTACGATACAGTGTTGAGTTACCTCAAGATGAGGTCAAACTGATTAAGGCTACCGCACGTATATATCGGGTGGCTATGGAGGAAGATGATGAGGAGCAAAGTGAGAATGACATGGCTTGGGAACACCTCTTAGATCCTGTAGTCTGACGGGGAAGACTGGGCGAAAGCATGAGGCTTTTTAGGGCTTTCATTTTTGCGAAGAGAGTGGGAATTGTCATGTTATCAAACTTTGGGTTGTCATGCATATATAACTGTGCAAATCTTAACACATTATTAATGTTGTTATGTTTTGTGTTTCTTTTTGTTTTTCAAGTCTTGTGCTATCACTCTTTTAGGAACCAGAAGGAGAAATGAAAGGAGTCAACGGCTCCAGCTGACATGTTATTATCAGTGTTCTGTGAGAAATGGAAATAAGATTGGGTATGGTGTGATCATAGAACAGAGGCCATAAGTCTCTGAGTTTGTAAACCTCACTGTGAATGTTAATCATATATATATTGTTCATGTTTTATTATCATTGTTTGTCCATTTATAACTCATTTCCAAGTTTATGTAATGTTGAACAGTATGTCGTCAAATGTTCAAAAAGGGGGACTGAAGGGTTTGGATTTCTGAACTTTAAATGTTAATCATTAGTTATAATAGAGATCTGAGGGGTGCCATAGCCGAGGGGCTACACCAAAGGTTAATGGTTATCTGTAGGGGGAAGATATATGGTGGGTGCAATTAAGCTTGGCATATACTGAGTGTAGGGAAAGCGATCACGTGGCAGGCACTGATAAGGGGAGAGAGCCATGGATTAGTGCTGAAGGGGGTCAAGGTCAGGTCAGGTCACATTAAGGGAGAAAAAGTTTATGGCCCCTATCACTTAGTTTCCTGCCAAGCAATAAAGATACAATGTTTGTTCAGATGTGTAGGAGGAGACTCAGTATAGGAGAAAGAGTTAAATATCAGTGTTTGTGTGAATATGTCTATGTCGATTCAGAAGTTCGATCCTTTGGGAAGAATAAACTTGGTTTAAGCTTTCACAGTGTCTGTCGAGTTCTTACTCTTAATAATTAAAACCTAACACTTTTTTGGTTACTACAAGATTCCATATGTGTTATTTCATAGTTTTGATGTACTCACTATTATTCTACAATGTAGAAAATAGTAAAAATAAAGAAAAACCCTTGAATGAGTAGGTGTTCTAAAACTTTTGACCAGTAGTGTATATTTCTACAGGCCCAGAGGCCTCATTTATAAACGCTGAGTACAGACAAAATATGCCACAAAACTTGCGTGCACCAGTTTTCACTGAAAAGTTGGAGACGTAAGAATGTGCTAGGTAAAAATATGTCGCTCTGCAAATGAGCAAGGCAGTCAACCCACTGTTCCCTTGGCGCCGAAGACGTGGATGTCGATTAAGGCAGCCCCCCGCACCTCTCTGATTCAGAGGGGTTGGGTTAAATGCGGAAGACATTTCAGTTGAAGGCATTCAGTCGTACAACTGACTAGGTATCCCCCTTATCCTCCCGCAAACTTTAGACCATGCCAACGCACAGCAGCTTAGTATTAGCCTTTTGAAAATATATGATGATTTATTAATATTAAAAAATCAGGTAGCTAAATATAATAACAAGATGCAATCATTTGCCGTTAGTGAAAAGAGCGAAAATCGATTTAGGCCTATTTTATCTGTGCATTCTAAAATAATTAGAAATAGGCATATATTTCGGATTATTTATTTCATTTCCATTATCATTGCAGAATAAGTTCCTCACCTTTTCTGACTGGGATGGTTTCATAGGGTACTTGCGAAATAGCCTATAGGCCTACAACCAGTTAGGATAGGCAACCATTAATTCCATCAATCATTTAATTGGAGACACTTCAGGAAAAAAATAAAACAATGTCCTCTCACTGTCAACCTCGTTTATTTTCAGAAAACCTAACATGTGTAAATAGTTGTATGAACATAACAAGATTCAACAACTGATACATAAACTGAACAAGTTCCACAGACATGTGACTAACAGAAATTGAATAATGTGTCCCTGAACAAAGGGGGGGGGGGGGGGGGGGGGGTAAAATCAAAAGTAACAGTCAGTATCTGGGGTGGCCACCAGCTGCATGAAGTACTGCAGTGCATCTCCTCCTCATGGACTACACCAGATTTGCCAGTTCTTGCTGTGAGATGTTACCCCACTCTTCCACCAAAGCACCTACAAGTTCCCGGACATTTCTGGGGGGAATGGCCCTAGCCCTCACCCTCCGATCCAATAGGTCCCAGACGTGCTCAATGGGATTGAGATCCGGGCTCGTTGATGGCCATGGCAGAACACTGACATTCCTGACTTGCAGGAAATCACGCACAGAACGAGCAGTATGGCTGGTGGCATTGTCATGCTGGAGGTTCATGTCAGGATGAGCCTACAGGAAGGGTACCACATGAGGAGGATGTCTTCCCTGTAACGCACAGCGTTGAGACTGCATGCAATGACAACAAGCTCAGTCCGATGATGCTGTGACACACCACCTCAGAACATGACGGACCCTCCACCTCCAAATCGATCCCGCTCCAGAGTACAGGCCTCGGTGTAACCATCATTGCGTCGGCGATAAACGCAAATCCAACCAACACCCCTGGTGAGACAAAACCGCGACTCGTCAGTGAAGACACCTTTTTGCCAGTCCTGTCTGGTCCAGCAACGGTGGGTTTGTGCCCATAGGCGATGTTGTTGCCGTTGATGTCTGGTGAGGACCTGCCTTACAACAGGCCTACAAGCCCTCAGTCCAGCCTCTCTCAGCCTATTGCGTGCAGTCTGAGCACGGATGGAGGGATTGTGCATTCCTGGTGTAACTCGGGCAGCTTTTACTGCCATCCTGTACCTGTCCCGCAGGTGTGATGTTCGGATGTACCGATCCTGTGCAGGGGTTGTTACACGTGGTCTGCCACTGCGAGGACGGTCAGCTGTCCATCCTGTCTCCCTGTAGCGCTGTCTTAGGCTTCTCACAGTACGGACATAGCAATTTATTGCCCTGGCCACATCTGCAGTCCGCATGCCTCCTTGCAGCATGCCTAAGGCACGTTCACGCAGATGAGCAGGGACCCTGGGCATCTTTCTTTGTGTTTTTCAGAGTCAGTATATAGGCCTCTTTAGTGTCCTAAGTTTTCATAACTGTGACCTTAATTGCCTACCGTCTGTAAGCTGTTAGTGACTTAACGACCGTTCCACGGGTGCATGTTCATTAATTGTTTATGGTTCATTGAACAAGCATGGGAAAAAGTGTTTAAACCCTTTACAATGAAGATCTGTTAAGTTATTTGGATTTTTACGAATTATCTTTGAAAGACAGGGTCCTGAAAAAGGGACATTTCTTTTTATGCTGAGTTTATTTTGTACAGGGTAAAATGGATCTTGAAGAAGGCTATCACTCCATTTTGCAATGCCATGCCATACCCTGTAGACTGCATTTAATTGAAGCCAATTTCCTCCTACAACAGGACAATGACCCAAAGCACAGCTCCAAACTATGCAAGAACGATTTAGAGAAGAAGCAGTCAGCTGGTATTCTGTCTATAATGGAGTAGCCAGCACAGCCACTGGATCTCAACCCTATTGAGCTGTTGTGGGAGCAGCTTGACCGTAAGAAGTGCCCATCAAGCCAATCCAACTTGTGGGAGGTGCTTCAGGAAGCATGGAGTGAAATCCCTTCAGATTACCTTGACAACTAGAATGCCAAAGGTCTGCAAGGCTGTAATTGCTGCAAATGGTTGATTCTTTGACGAAAGCAATGTTGAAGGACACAATTATTATTTAAATTAAAATTCATTATTTATAACCTTATAAACGCCTTGACCATATTTCCTATTCATTTTGCAACTCATTTCATGTATGTTTTCATGGAAAACAAGGACATTTCTAAGTGACCCCAAACTTTTGAATGGTAGTGTATCTCATAACCATTGCAGAATAAATTCCTCACCTTTTCTGTCCATGATGAGTTAATAATCCCGAAGTAGCCATACAACAACTGACAATGCACATCTCATTTAATTGAGCCTATTAGATAGATGCATAGAGCAAAAACTTGGCCTGACAGGGAGCATGGCTTATAACATCCAGTATCAATTAACAGATGAACAGACAGTTGATATACAGGTGATATTTTGCATTGAAGTGTGTAGGCTGCCACTGTAAGTAGGCCTACTGTAGTTTACAATGTTTCAGAATTGGCGGGCAGTTCAGCATATTTAGGTTCGAGAAAAAGTGAATGCAAAACATTATTGAAATCAAACTATCTGTTTACAGGTCCACAAGAATTTGCAATTGTTTTTGCCTTTCATATACAGCAAATGTCACTGCAGAAGAAAACATTCTGCCAACACCTCTAAAAGACATCTCATCAAGTTCACCATTACTAGGCTATTTCCTTTACCGTCTTGCCCTAATTTCAATACTTCCAAAGTATACAGCAAATAAGGGCGTTATTGTCACCATAAATGTTGAATGATGGGCATTTTTCAGGCGGAGTTATAATGCTCCTTCATGTGCGTAGTTTTATGACAGGTCTAATTTATAGCGGGAAACATGCATATGTATGGTGTGCGCCAAACATATGAATCTCAATATTTCTGTGCGTGTGCAGTCTTTTCAGAAATGCAGCATGCAGATATTTAGTGTTAAATTTACCCAACGGTTATAAATGAGGCCCCAGAGCACTGTGTCACTGAAGCAGATTTCCAGGTTATAAATCCATATAATCCTGAGAGTTCAGCCCCAGTCATATCGCAGTCTCAAGAAACCTGGGTTCACCTCTCCTCTTTTCCATCGAGGCACATGGGAAGATGCATTGGAGAATCTTCAATCTAATTTGACCCCAAACCTAAAATTAGCTTGGCAAATTTAAGGTGTTAGTCGGTTTATCTCAATGTTAAATCCTCTTAAAAATTAACTATTTATTAAATTGTGGCTTAATAGATAATTAATGTTTTACAGAATGGGTGGACAGTATGGGCACCTCTAAATGTATTCACTGACTGGACAAATTATATCAAGCACTAAAGAAAAGAACAAACAGATCAGGCTACATGAAAAGATGGGAAAATAAATAAAAAAATAGCTTTGTGTATGTGTGATCATTTTGAAATGGTCTCTAATAAGAAAAGACACAAATCTATAGATTAGAGTAAATCTGTATCATCAGCGATTAAAATAGTCTCCCTCTCTACTTCCGTGATAAAGACACGTTCCAATCCGCACTAAACCATACACTGTTCGACGTCATTCAACTGTAAACATCCCAAACAAAAATATTGATGGCCAAACACGCATCGCCCATCAGCAATGTCAGGCGGGTGTAGAAATTCTTCATTTATCATGCAACTTCCATAATAGGGGGCCCTTATCAAACGCAGTTGGAAGGTGCTCACATTCCACGGCTGATGTCTCGATATATACAGTGCATTTGGAAAGTATTCAGACCCCTTGACTTTTTCCACATTTTGTTACGTTACAGCCCTTTTCTAAAATGGATGAAACTGTTTCCCCCCCCCTCAATCTTCACACAACACTCTATAATGACAAAGAATACACAGGTAGCACTTTTGTTTGTGCAAAAAAAACAGAAATATCACATTTACATATGTATTCAGACATTTCACTCAGTATTTTGTTAAAGCACCTTTGGCAGCAATTACAGCCTCGAGTCATCTTGGGTGTAACGCTACAAGCTTGCCGCACCTGTATTTGGGGAGTTACTCCCATTCCTCTCAGCAGATCCTCCCAAGCTCTGTCAGGTTGGATGGGAGCGTCACTGCACAGCTATTTTTAGGTCTCTCCAGAGATGTTTGATCCGGTTCAAGACCGAGTTCTGGCTGGGTCACTCAAGGACATTCAGAGACTTGTCTCGAAGCCACTCCTGCGTTGTCTTGGCTGTTTGCTTAGTGTCGTTGTCCTGTTGGAAGAAGAACCTGGAGCAGGTTTTCATCAAGGTTCTCTCTGTACTTTGTTCCATTCATCTTTCCCTTGATCCTGACTAGTCTCCCAGTCCCTGCCACTGAAAAACATCCTTACAGCATAAAGCTGCCACCACCATGCTTCACCGTAGGGATGGTGCCAGGTTTCCTCCAGATGTGATGCTTGGCATTCAGGCCAGAGTTCAATATTGGTTTCATCAGACCAGAGAATCTTGGTTCTCATAGTCTGAGCATCCTTTAGATGTCTTTTGGCAAACTCCAAGCTGTCATGTGCCTTTGACTGAGGAGTGGTTTCCGTCTGGCCATTCTACCATAAAGGCCTGATTGGTGGAGTGCTGCAGAGATGGTTGTCCTTCTGGAAGGTTCCTCCATCTCCACAGAGGAACTCTGTCAGAGTGACCATTGGGTTCTTGGTCACCTCCCTGACCAAGGCCCTTCTCCCCCAACTGCTCCGTTTGGCCAGTGGCCAGCTCTAGGAAGTGTCTTGGTGGTTTCAAACTTCTCCCATTTAAGAATGATGGAGGCCACTGTGTTCTTGGGGACCTTCAATGCTGTAGACATTTTTTGGTACCCTTTCCCTGATCTGTTCCGCAACACAATCCTGTCTCAGATCTCTATGGATAATTCCTTCGACCTCATGGCTTGGTATTTTCTCTGACATGCACTGTCAACTGTGGGACCTTACATAGACAGGTGTGTGCCTTTCCAAATCATGTCCAATCAGTTGAATTTCCACAGGTGGACTCCAATCAAGTTGTAGAAACATCTCAAGGATGATCAATGGAAACAGGATGCACCTGAGCTCAATTTCGAGTCTCCTATCAAAGCGTCTGAATAATTAAGATAAGGTATTTGTTTTTTATTTTTAAAACATTTGCAAAAATTTATAAAAACCTGGTTTTGCTTTGTCATTATGGGGTATTGTGTATAGATTGATGAGGGGGGAAATTATGTAATACATTTTAGAATAAGGCTGTTCAATTATTTTATATTTATTTCACCTTTATTTAACCAGGTAGGCCAGTTGAGAACAAATCCTCATTTACAACTGCGACCTGGCCAAGATAAAGCAAAGCAGTGCGACACAAACAATACAGAGTTACACATGGAATAAACAAACGTACAGTCAGTAATACAATAGAAAAATCTATATACAGTGTGTGCAAATGAAGTAAGACTAGAGAGGTAAACCAATAAATAGACCATAGTGGCGAAACAATAACAACTCAGCAATTAAACACTGAAGTGATAGATGAGCAGAAGACGAATGTGCAAGTAGAGATACTGGGGTGCAAAGGAGCAAAAAATAAACAACAATATGGGGATGAGGTAGTTGGGTGGGCTATTTACAGATGGGCTATGTACAGGTGCAATGATCTGTAAGCTGCTCTGACAGCTGATGCTTAAAGTTAGTGAGGGAGATATGAGTCTCCAGCTTCAGTGATTTTTGCAATTCGTTCCAGCCATTGGCAGCAGAGAACTGGAAGGAAATATTCGAAGTCAGAACCGTCCAGAGTAGCGATGCGAGACGGGCGGGCAGGTGCAGGCAGCGATCGTTTGAAGAGCATACATTTAGTTTTACTTGCATTTAAGAGCAGTTGGAGGCCACGGAAGGAGAGTTATGGCACTGAAGCTCGTCTGGAGGTTAGTTAACACAGTGTCCAAAGAAGGGCCAGAAGTATACAGAATGGTGTCGTCTGCGTAGAGGTGGATCAGAGAATCACCAGCAGCAAGAGCGACATCATTGATGTATACAGAGAAAAGAGTCGGCCCGAGAATTGAACCCTGTGTCACCCCCCATAGAAACTGCCAGAGGTCCGGACAACAGGACCTCCAATTTGACACACTGAACTCTGTCACAGAAGTAGTTGGTGAACCAGGCGAGGCAGTCATTTGAGAAACCAAGGCTGTTGAGTCTGCCGCTAAGAATACGGTGATTTGACGGAGTCGAAAGCCTTGGCCAGGTCGATGAATACGGCTGCACAGTATTGTCTTTTATCGATGGCGGTTATGATATCGTTTAGGACCTTGAGCGTGGCTGAGGTGCACCCATGACCACCTCGGAAACCAGATTGCATAGCGGAGAAGGTACGGTGGGATTCGAATTGGTCGGTGATCTGTTTGTTAACGTTCCCCTGTTTGTTAACGAAAGCACGATACATACAGACAGTACAACAGTCTGACAGCAATACTGATACTTCCTCAAGGATATAGCTAGTCAATGTTCTTATCTCAGATACCGCTTGGCTACAGTAAATGTCAGCCAATCAACAACCATTGTTTTTTCACAGCATTATTGAAGGAAGAAGGCCACGTGCACCAATGGACAAACGTGTGCTTTAGTGATCAAATCTTAACAAACATCACAGTGAAGAGTGAGACAATTTGCTAGTTTGCTAGGTTCCGCATGTTACAGACTGACTCTTACCTGGGCAAAGAGGTATGCCATGACAAAGTCATCGAGGACAGGACTCTCGGAGCCCTTGGTGACTCCATACCGATATGCCCTCGTAGCCCCACTGCTGTACCAGCCAGGGAAATAGTACCTGAGAGACAGAGAGCGAGAGAGACAGACAGAGAGAGAAATTAATAGTGTATAATTAGAGAGCGTGAGATCTAGCGAACAAAAATGCAGAAACCATGAGCACAGAAAACACTACACATACCTTATTCTGAAGAACAAGTCTTCATTGGCATATTCATCTAGCTGGAAGACATGGTTCGGGGAGAACCACATGCCGTCTCTCTCTCTGAAGAGCCCAAACAGGCTGCAGTACAGAGGCGACACACCTAAAGAAGAGTGGAGACAGGGGATACATCATGAGATAGCATTCATTGCAGAACTGTCTACATAAATACAGTGCTTATGAAGCACTTCCACGGTACACATTTTTAGTGTCAATAACTAGGTTCCATCCAATTGGCGACAGAATTTCATGTGAATATTCTAAAATCGTCATTCAGAAAATATGCACATTTTCCCACCAGTGGTGCTTCCACCAGACAGACTTGTTGCGGATACCAATCAGTGTGTGAAGACCAATGGCTCCCTCAAATTTTTTCCCGGCACTGAGCAAATTTCAGGTCTGCTCTATGCAAAATTTTACATTGTGAAAATTCTGTGCAACTTCCAGCGTTTACTGCGAACACTGAGGCTGTACTCGCTTTAAGTTACCATTTTAATAGTGGCTATTTGATCATCATGTAGGCCTACCAGAGTTGCCTTCCATAAAAAACTATGGAAAATGCACCCCATAACATTTTAACATGGAAATAGCTGTTCTATCATTCAGCCTACAGTAGCAGCCAATGTGTGGTGTTCAATCTAGGTCTACATTTCATGACACTTTTGAAAAAAAAACATACAGGGCTTGACGGTTTATCCACTTGTCCTTCAGACAAGGAGGTGACTGGCAATGCTGTTGTTGTTTGATGCAAGACACCACTTTACAAAATAAAATGCATTATTATTGTCATACCATTATTACAGAGAATCAGAAAAATGATGCTACCCTCTGCCTATTGGCTACTTAGCCTCTCTCAAAATACAACACTGCCCCTTTAAGACAAAAAAAAGCTCTTTACCACTCTCCCTTTTCAAAGGTGTTTAGAAATGTACACGTTTTGTGCTCTTGTAGGAAGCGATCACTCCCCTTTTGCTGACTACAAATGATCTATAACTGGGCTAATAGCTCTCACTAACTAGTAAAGGATATGAACTAAATTTGCGCATGTGGCTAAATGCAGCTCTCGCTTTGCTCTCAAAACAAGCGCATCTACTCACGACCTCTCATGCTGTAAACACAATCCAGTTCCAAGTAAATGGCACAGATCTATATATGGCAATGGTCTATTTGCATAAAAGCTTACTGCAACTCTGATTGTTTATACCGCACCGGTCTGTGTAGAGTGTGTCAATGCAATAGAATCCTACTCCAATGCGTTCTGCCTGTATGTTGCATTGAAAGTGGCTAATATTGTGTTGATTCGATCACAATTGCCACATTAAAGGGAAACGTTGAGTGTTAACAGGGCAAACTCTAGAACTGTGGTCACCAACCTTTTCTGACTCAAGATCACTTTGAGTCAAAATGCAAGCAGAGATTTACCTCAGATTTTTTTTTTACATGACTTAAAAAACGTAAGCCTATGCAAAATTAACCAATTAAAAACAGTACTGTAGCAATGAGGTTTGTGCAGTAAGCTTTAGGCCCAACAATTAACACTGCATATTAGCTTTGCTTGAACTGCCCTGCCAATGCATTGTTGTTCGGGACATTTAAAAATATATATTTTACAAAATTTGAGGTAGGCTATATGATTACACCGGTACTAGATCTGTTGTTGTATTACTTGTGAGGCACAGCTCATTGAGCATACATTTAAATAATTAGCTTTTTATTTTACTGGGCTGAGGGTCCACCTCTCAACATCCCTCAGCTCTCCCTTTCCTCCACTGAAACTGACTAAAAAGGGACACCTTCTTCCAGCTGATGGCGAAACACGAGTTTTACTGCATTATTTCTGCCTCATGCCCAACTGCATGTTGTTACTCATATGAACAGAGAAAGTGAAATATTCCTCGATATTAAAAAATACCCAAGCCGCTAAAAATGTTGAATACAAAGTGTTGTAAGAACTTAAACATTTACTAACTCATAAAAACAGCAACACTTTTCTGTATTCGTTGACTGTCTCTCTCTAGTCATGGTTTTAAACGTTTTGTAATCTCACAGTATCAATTTTGCTGTAGCCTGTAACATTACTGTAGACACGGTAATCTGAGCTATCCAATTGGCCAACGGTAGACCTATAGTGTACTTGATTTGCTCTTTGGGCCCGCCGGGAAGAAAGAGTTTGTACCTTCAGATACATGAAATGGTTAAAAATTGCAACAGTTTGCCTACCCGGCACGCAGCACAGCTGAATCAGGTGCACATACCGCCAACTGCCCGAGACTAATACAAAAAAATAGAAACACAAGTCTTTATCGTTGGGTTTTTTACAGAAATGTTTGGCGATTGACTAGGAATGCATTGGATCAACCAGGCGATCGCAATCGACCGGTTGGTGACCACTGCTCTAGAAAGTTGAGAGAAATTCAATCTCAGTGCTTCTTCTCTCTGTGAGCTGATATTTCTTCAAGGGCAGTCTCGGGGCACGCGCGCAGTTTAGAGGGAACATTGGTGATGAAGTAGTGCACACAAAATTTAATTTTTTTGCTAAAAATCTAAAGTTAAGTGTTTCCATTGCATTTTTAACTCTACTGATAGTTTAGTCACAAAAACAGCTATGTTAAATAGCAAATTTGCCAACTCTGGTCTTCGCATGTGTGCTCACAGACACAGTGAGCGTAGGCTGTGCAGGTACTGGATAGGATGGTCTACATGATGAGATTACTATGGATAAGAGTGACAATATTTTATTTGTCAAACGGCAGTCAAGCATCGATCACCATGTCACCAGAAAAAGACCCTTGATATTTATTGGAAAGGAGCATCACGCTCATCACCGTGAACTTTCAACACCCTGTGAAGTTCTTCATAATTTATATAGCCTAATAAACTGCATGGTTTCCAATTTCGAGACGTAGTGGGAGGACCACACTAGAGGTCGACCGATTATGATTTTTCAACGCCGATACTGATTGGAGGACAAAAAAAACACGATACGGATTAATCTGATTATTTTTATAAATATATTTGTAATAATGACAATTACAACAATACTGAATGAACACTTTTATTTTAACTTAATATAATACATTAAAAAAAATCTATTTAGTCTCAAATAAATAATGAAACATGTTCAATTTGGTTTAAATAATGCAAAAACAAAGTGTTGGACAAGAAAGTAAAAGTGCAATATGTGCCATGTAAAAAAGCTAACGTTTAGGTTCCTTGCTCAGAACATGAGAACATATGAAAGCTGGTAGTTCCTTTTAATATGAGTCTTCAATATTCCCAGTTAAGAAGTTTTAGGTTGTAGTTATTATAGGAATTACAGGACAATTTATCTCTATATCATTTGTATTTCATATACCTTTGACTATTGGATGTTCTTATAGACACTAAATTATTGCCAGCCTAATCTCGGGAGTTGATAGGTTTGAAGTCAAAAACAGCGCTGTGCTTCAAGCATTGCGAAGAGCTGCTGGCAAACGCAGGAAAGTGCTGTTTGAATGAATGCTTACGAGCCTGCTGCTGCCTTCCACCGCTCAGTCAGACTGCTCTATCAAATATCAAATCCTAGACTTAATTATAATAAACACACAGAAATACGAGCCTTTGGTCATTAATATGGTCAAATCCGGAAACGATCATTTTGAAAACAAAATGTTTATTCTTACAGTGAAATACAGAATCGTTCCGTATTTTATCGAACGGGTGGCATCCATAAGTCTAAATATTGCTGTTACATTGCACAACCTTCAATGTTATGTCATAATTATGTAAAATTCAGGCAAATTAATTACGGTCTTTGTTAGAAATAAATGGTCTTCACACAGTTTGCAACGAGCCAGGCGGCCCAAACTGCTGCATATACCCTGAATCTGCTTGCACAGAACACAAGAGAAGTGACACAATTTCCCTAGTTAATATTGCCTGCTAACATGAATTTCTTTTAACTAAATATGCAGGTTTAAAAAAATATATACTTGTGTATTGATTTTAGGAAAGGCGTTGATGTTTATGGTTAGGTACATTGGTGCAACGACAGTGCTTTTTTCGAGAATGCGCTTGTTAAATCATCACTCGTTTGGCGAACTAGGCTATGATTCGATGATAAGGCACCGCAACAGGCACCGCATTGATTATTTGCAACGCAAGACAAGCTAGTTAAACTAGTAATATCATCAACCATGTGTAGTTAACTAGTGATTATGTTAAGATTGATTGTTTTTTATAATATAAGTTTAATGCGAGCTACTTACCTTGGCTACTTGCTGCACTCGCGTAACAGGTGGTCAGCCTGCCACGCAGTCTCCTCGTGGAGTGCAATGTAATCGGCCATAATCGGCGTCCAAAAATGATGATTACCGATTGTTAATCGGCTATGCCGATTAATCGGTCGACCTCTAGACCACACAACATATCAAAGTAAACTTGGAGTCACGCGATGAGATGACGGTTATTATACAATGGTTTCCACCACCATTTCTCGTAAAATTAATTTTACCGACACAAAAAGATCTGACCATGTCGAACGAACAAATGATCTTTCGGCATTTATATAATTGTACCGAAACGTCCTGTTTACATCACAGCTGTCGTGATTTTTTTTTATATACTGTATGACTTTACTCACATAAAAACTGTGGATGGAAACATGATTAATTTCACAACAACACGAAAATATTGTATCTATCATCAACATTTAGGAGACCAGATAATGCACTGTGCCTTGAGTCTTACTAAAAAGCTTGAAAAGGATTTGAATGTTACGATAATAAAATGTTCAACCTACAGGGTCACCAAAAGGTCATTAAACACAAGACCTGTATTTGAGCCGTTGGAACTTGGGACATATTCCAACAAACGTATCTGTTGCCGTTTGCTTAAAGGGCAATTGTGAAATGTTTCAACCGCATATTCATTATCTCCTGCACCAAACCAGTGTCTACATATGTTAAAACAGCATGTTTGTATGATCTGTGATTAAAAAGATGAGAAGGTAGGTCTTAAAAATATGCTTCTGTGTCATCACAGGGTAGGATTAAAGGTTTTTTTTAAACGTAGAAATGTGCAGTTTTCACATATATTATGTAGACACTTATTTCCAACACACTGCTATTGTGCTGGAGATAATGAAAATGAGGTTGAAAAGTGGTTGAATTGTCCTTTAAAATGTCCCTCATGTTTTGCTTTTCAATAAATCTCGTGGGCATTTAAAAACATGCGGGTTTAGTTTCTCCTCGCTGACATTTTTTTGTTGTCGCACATTTTTATTGACCATTGGGAGTGCACCTTATGTCAGAACTCACTCAACCTTAGTTATTATATTTTACGTGTCCATGACAACAGCACATAAAGGTAGACAGGCTGGAACAAAGTGTATAATGTAGTTTATTTTTGCAATCAACCAAGACCATAACCTCTGTGTCTAGTCCCCTATGTCTGAGCTTGTACATTAACTCAATGAGCATGTAAGTTACATGGGGATCCTAATAAATGGGGATCCTAATAAAATACTGTACCAAAATACCATTCAAACCCAATTCCCTCTATCCCTTTTCAAAGGAAATGCAACGATGCATTTTGGTGCAGAAAGGACACCTCATGCCAAACCCACAGGACCTAACCAAAAACTATGGTTTTAACTTATTAAAGTTACAAGTCTATAACTACAGTCCAGAAGTCTTCTTGGTCAGGTCACTAAGTAAAATGACCGTGATCATGCTGTTTTGAAAGAATTTGACTGGTACTCACTGCACTCCTTCGCTGCATTGACACACAGTTGCTCGACTACGTAGTCCCCCGGTGGGTAGCTGAGGGGGGTTGAGTCTACCCCAGCCAGGCTGCTGTGGTAGAGGTGGACCCGCAGCACCGGAGCAGCGGCTGGCCTGGACCCCCGTGGCTCCCGGTGAGCAGTCCCGTTCTGGTGCACAGGGACCGGAGGGCATGAAGGCGTCTCCATGTCCAATACAGAGACACCGGCCATCCGCAATCAGCTGCCTGCATTGAACAGCAGACGGGGGAAAGAAGAGGAAAAGGGAAGGTGATGAGTTCTTTTGTCAGACAATACAAGACAGGTTAGTTAGAGCATTTTGAAAGCAGTACAGCCCAGTGTTGTTCCACCATACTGCAGAGCATCGCATGTTGTGATTAGCTTAGCAGGGAAATTGTGAAACAAATGTCTGCAGAGAACTACAATACAGAGGGGCCCATTGTCAGCACGAGCTACAACTGTCTGCAATCAAGATACCACCATTCCTCTCAATGACAGATAGTAGTGGCAGTCAAAGAAATTGAGCATAGAAGCACAACAGGCTAGCACACAACTTTTCAACTGCCCGGCAGGCAAGAGAGGGGTGACATGACAAACAAACATATAACCTTGAAACAAAGATGCCTTAGAGCAGAGGAGCGCCTTCTTCTGTTGATGACTGGATGTTTTGATCTATTGACTACTGTAAATCCTCCACCAGTACCACCGGAGTTCACACACACAACCTCCTGACACTGCCTGTGGGCCCGGAGATGAGCAGCTCATGATAAAACTGCCCTACTCAATTAACACAAACACTTCGACCAAAGCAGTTGTTTAGCCCTTGGCAAAGTTTTGAGCCGAGATGAAAAACTTCTGATCGGAAGAAGTAAATGACAAAAGCTGCCTCTGGGCAAAAGCTTGTAATATGATTACAGAGAGGAGCACAAGACCTTATAATGGGGCTGAATCAAAATCACAGAAGAGTGGTGTATAACACCATCAAGAGTTTGTATAAGGCTATTACTTAGCAACTCATCAAAGAAAAACCTTTGTTAGCAGCTTTGGAGTAACTGTTGTGAAGATGCAGGCCTAATCATTCCTTTACACAATATTACAACTTTCCACAGTATATCTGTGCTGGCTTGGAAGCAATCTGAACTGGCTACAGCCTACAGCCCATCACAGACACAAGGAGCAAATGTTCAACACACTGCAAAGTGAGTGCATGTAATGTGAGCTAAAGGGAGGTTGAAATAACTGTCAATTAGATTTTCAAAACATGGGCAATCCCAAATCCTTATGTTTACTTATGTTGCATGAGTACATGCAGAATAGGTAATGTCATTGACTCATGGTCTCTTGGATCTTCATGGTGACAGGGTGGTGTATTGAGTGATATCAGTGCCAACAGAAACTGTATTTGATTTAAATATTTTCAATGTGTATAAGATATTGCACTTCAATTCAATACATCGAATTTGTAATGCATAAATGTAATCATTGAATTCATAAAATTAACTTGTATTTCCTGATTTGAAACGGAATTGAATGAATATTGCATTCAGTTTTAGTGAAGTGCAAATTATGTTTGCACTTCTGCTGTGGCAGTGTGGGTGACCAAGAGACATCACCCAGGCCGACACTGCAAAGAATGTGTGAGTGACTCAAGGTGTCCAGATATATATTAATTACCTAATGTTACACCTATTCATTACTAGATGGAAAAAACTAAGCAGTCCATACTTTACTGGGTATATACGTAGCTAGCTAGTTATCGCGCAAGAGTTACGCCCCACTTCCGGTAGAAATGGGAGCAATAACCTCTACACCAGCACAGAAAACTTATGTAGAAACTGTTAACCACCATACAATTCAAACAGAAAACACATTATGCATAAAACCAAAGGAGAAATGTGTGCCCGACAACTTGCTTTCAAGCTTAATTAGTTGGCTAATGTTAGCGAAACAATTAGCTAGCTAACGTTAACTTAGATAACGCGTTAGCTAGTAGCTAAGTAACCTGTTGACGTCAGCTAGTTAACTACGCAAACTGGGCCTTGGTTGCTAGCTACTAGCAAGTATATGCTATTGTAATTACAAATTAGTTACTTTATGATATATAGCTAGTGGAACAAATGTCTTGCAATTCAACTTGAATATGGTGACAATATTCGCTTCGACTTTATCGTAACAACGTTAGTCAGCTAGCTTTCTAGCTAGCTTTTTGTAGCTTTCTATCTCGGGTCAACTCAATCTTACGGGCTACACCTACAACTTTAGAAAATACAAATCCATACCATGCAAAGTTACTGTACAGTGCGTGACATTTTTATAGCTACTAGCGTTAAAAGTGTTGCGTTAGCGTAACGCGTTATAGAACTTACTCGGTTGTTGACGCCAGTCAGCTACCGTTAGCCCACTTAGCTAGCTAGCAGGGCGAGTTTACAGCTTCCTTGTCAACGCCAGGTCCGATCCAATTCTTGTAAATCAATCTTTGCCAGATGAAAATTCATTTGTCAATGTATCTCAAAATAGTATCTCTCTCCATTCTTCCCCTTCACGAAACAAAAAAAAACTACAGTAGCGAGGACTAACGTTAAGCTAAGATGTTATGTTCTTGTCGTCAGGCTAACTAACTATCGATTCCATGTAGCTACACCACAGTTTACCTAAAACGATTTATCTAGCCTTAACAGTTAGCTAGCGAATATAGCTATCTAGTTAACCTGCATTGTTACAGTACCGTTAGCGTGGCCAATAACATTAGCCAGCTGACTGGTAGTAAGTGGCTAGCAAGCCAGCTGGTCAGCTCTCCGAGTCTGATCCCCAGTGCCCACTCCGGCTAGCTAAACTAGCTAACAGGCTAAGTTTTCAAAAGCAGGCACAACTTGTCAAGCTCCCACAGCGCTATCAAGCTCGTTTATAAAGACAACGTTATGTCGAAAACAGTTTCTAAACTACAATTTAGTTAACATCAGAATAATAAGAATACGGCATAAGGTAACGTTATTAGCTATCCCAGCAAGTCAGCTAGCAATATTATGTCAGTTCTAGCTACCACCCTTATGGAGATCTGCATAACAGTAACACCAGCCAATTGTAGCTTTAAACTAAACTAGCCAGAGAGGACGAAATTGACGAGCTGTGAGTGAAGGCCATCTATGTCAGTTATTTGCCCTGCTTTGAAGACTTCTATCTCGTAAGTTTTACTTTGTTTCGATTATAAACCCTTACCATTCAATTTCTATATCTATGTAAATTTCAATTTAGTTTTTTTCTTAGGCTGGCCAAATGTTGGAACACATTTTGTCCAAAATGTCCATTCAATGGAACTGATACCCATGGGAAGGAACCACAATTTTTCTAAATTGACAAATATGTTATAAAACAGTTTTGTTTTCATTAGCGTTCTGTGCCCTATATTACTGTGTTATATGTGTTATCCACTGTCTAACGTTGTAATTGTTTGTTTAGTTCAGGATAGAAAGGGATAGCTAAATGGCCTAATTGAGTTTCACAGTTACTGGCCTCTGACATCTAGCATCAACCAAGGTGTCTGGAGTCTAGACCTTTATAGTGTAAACTCAGTCATGCTCTATAACCTCAGATGAACTGTTCAAACCCTTATCCCATTCCCAGCTGTTCCCCATAATTTGGTGGAAAGTGCAACATGAGTGTCATCACAGTCACTCTGGCCTTGTTGGAAGCAAGACCCATTTTGTGTTGGTATTTTCAGCATACCACCTAAAAAGTGAAATAGTTGTTATAAGTTAGCCCATTAGTGCACTTGGTATAACTATGGATTTATTGGTTCAAGCCCCAGAACCAAGTTGTTTCCCTTCTACAGGTCCACTCTTTTTCACACAGTGTCTATGGATCTATTATGGGAGGACATTTCTTAAAAAACTAAAATCATGGGCTATACTGACATTGAATGAACACTGACAAAATTCTTAAATGGCTTTGTTAAGACCCACTAGAGGGAGCTGAAATGGTTTGGTAAAATGTGGGGCAGATCTGCTCAAGTACAATTAGACAAATACACAAGTTCCTTTTTTTGTTTTCACCAGGCAAGAAGTTCCCTCAAGGGAAAAATAAAGTTATTCTATTCAAAATCTTGTTTATTGTTGATTTCCGGACCTGTGTATACAGTATAAATTGTGTACATTTGCTTACAGAAAACCTGAGATTTAAATAGAAAGGTTTAATGATGTAAAGCGATGTTGAGTGGTTCAGCAATAATGTTAAGCAGGCCTCTGTTTTCCCTCAGGTAATAGAGTTATATTGATAGCTTCCAAAGTCAACCTTCAAGACATTTCAACCCACTATCCCATATTAAATACAACGTTTGTTGTATTAACAATCATAACCTCTGGTTTTAAAACAGATTCTTCATGTACAACACGTTAGGCAGTGACGTATATGAGTAATATGACTCAGACCTGTTATAGAGTATGGCAACAGTTCTCTGTGTATTCAATAGTGTTATTGTACAATACATGTATGTAAAGTAGAGAGTGAAACAGAAGACCCAGGATATGTAAGGGTGATGCGCTCCTATCTTGGTCCAGTATGATGGTGTGGAGTTTTTTTAACCAATGTTTGCTGTTAGGTCCTTAAAAAGTGAGCAGATTTTATTATATAAAAAGCAGAACATAGAAACGCTCAGAAAACCCTGTTGCTATAGAAATGTTATTCTCATTTAATGTAATTTCTACTCACTTAATGTCCGCAATCAGAGCAGGGATCTGTATAAGTAGTAGAATGAAAACATGAAAACAACAAAAGGTGAAATTTTAAAGCATAACATAACACATTTAGTAATTTTTTGAAACTGGGACAAAGATTATATACAGTTCAATGGCACCAGTCCAAGTCCTACGCTACTTTCATCTGACAGTTTGTACTGTGTTTGATCAGTCATATTTACCTACGAACGATGGGGTCAGAATGGAGTCTGCAGAGAATCCCAGAGACAGAGAATAGTTTCTAAATCTCTCCACCAATTCTTTTCTCAGCGTTGGTGAGCGACCTTTAGAAAAACAGAGTGGGAAATAGTGAGAAAAACATACTTTTTTGATAATGACTAGAATAACTGTAGGAGTAAGGTGATCCACATGAGACAATTCTGTATGTAAATTATCTTTACCATAAAGAGACACCTGGGAGAATTCTTTCACAATCTTCTTGTATTTCACCACCAGACCATATTCAGTGTAATTGCTCTCCACCACGGTGATGTCCTTCAATATCTGATGGCCTGTCAATTAGGTAATTTGTTAGTTAGAATACTTAATGGTTTGAAATTGTTTATCTTTATAGGCTCAGGACATGATACCAGCAACAAAAATAGCACAGATAATAGTGGATCAGCAACCTTCATCATACATTGAAACACAAATGGATTATAGGAAGGGTTAGGGTTAGAATCTAACATACATAAGAAACGGATGTCTGTACTCCCCCTCCCACTGCAGTGTCAACATCGGCGTGTCTATTTCTACATTTACCCCATGCTTCACTGTGTCTCCTCCCTCATACCATCTCCTCTAACCAGCTCGAGGAAGGAAGCATAACTTACGGTCACTAAAGTAGTTGAACTGGCCTGGGAGGTCAGTCTTCTGGTAGTAGTACACACGGCACATGCAACCTTTTAACCTGGCAACAGGAAATTGAGAAAGGGGTTATGGGTTTGTGTGTGCTGCAAGTATTTATAACATGTATTAATACACATTATAAATAGTGTGTACTTTTACTACTTGAGTATTTAAGCATTTATAAACATAAGCATCTATAAGCATTTATAAGCATTGATAAGCATTTACAATGGCCTATTACTGAAAGTCATAGTCAGTATAAAGTTTATCCCAGTGTTAACTTATTGACTGATGTGTAATGTTCCTATTAACTACAATGTTTTTATTTGTTGGAGTGTAGATCTCATTTAAAAAGCAAAATAGGGTAAATACCCTGTCCCCCATACGGTTAGGTTGGCATTGCCATCCATATCATAGGTTACATTCCCATTGGAGACCTGCACATAACTTCTCCATGGCACAAATTCTGGTGAGTCATATGCCAGGCCAACACGATACCACTGTCCTGAAAACTGAGCAAATCACTAAGAATGTTAAAGACAATACATTATTCCTTATGACATTAAATAGGGAAATAAAATCCTTCCATCAAAATCCATCAAGTATAGTATTAACACAATTGATTTTTTAAACATATATTGACGAGAGAACAGCATTGTTTAAAATGAAGAACAAATAATAATTGCTTTAAAATAATATTTCAGGGTACACGTTACAATAAATGTTCACAAAACAGGATTCAAAACACACAAAAAGACCAATCTTATGTAATGGTCTAAACAAACAACAACAAAGTTGAAATTCCGCTGTTCTTTGACCTCGCTACTGTTTGTTTTTCAATTCAGTAACTTTTGTTTCCAACAAGGTTTTCCATATACTATGGTTAGACAGACATTTACCATAGATACATGTAGTTAATCAGATTTCAGAGGATAAATAAAATGGTCTAAAGCAGGCATTTAACAAAGAGTAAAACCCATAATAAAGATCAAAGAACCACAGTGCTTTTATCAGAAAAAACAGCCTACCACAGCACATTGACAAATATACCATTGTTCTCACCCTTTGTAGATCAAAGTCCTGTTGTGGATGAATATCAGCATTGATACACTGAGTCCATAGCATCACGCTGAAGACGGTCACCACTAAAAACATGATGAACAAATAGAGAAACAGACCCTGTTGTGAGACCAAGCAGGTAGAATCAAATAGATAAGAGTGGGAGGTCTCCTGGATGTGGACCTTTATATCTTCCTCTAAGTACTTGGAAATGTTCCTAATGCCGCCTTCACATTCACCTGCCACCAATTAGGTAATTGCACATTCCTGTACCCTGTGGGTAATGCATAATCACTTTTCAAAGGATAAAGTAGTGTTGGGAATACTGAAACATACCCTATTGTCCAACAAAAAAAGATAACCCTTTTCAGAATGTAACTTCCACATTGTAATGATGCATCTAGTCTTTTAACAGAGGTGATAAAATATGCTTAACATAATGGAGACTCATTCCTAACGTGAGAGGCCAGGAAACAAAGCTGACTTTTCCATTCAAAGTTGAAAGGATTTAAAACATTATAGACGACATACTGCATAATCTCGGAAAATGTTAATGACATTAAAAGTGTATAAGTCACCAAATGGTCTTACAAGTTTATACAAATGTAAGATGTGAAGGCAGATAATTGCAGGTGTAGGCGATCAAAAGACCCACCAAGTTTGAGAAATGTCTCAAGGGTTAGTCACACACACTCATGTCATTGCAATAGCAATTTCATGTAGTCTTGTTAAAATCACTTTATTCATCAATTATACACAAAGTCGACTTATGCTTTTATCCCAACCCCGCCGACAGACACACAGGTTGGAGGGGGATGCACACTGGTTGCCCATGGAGCAGTTGTGCTCAAGGGCACAACAGCAGGCAATGGCATCTAGGATTTGATACCAGCAAATCTCCGGTTGCCAGCTCACTTCCCGCCAGAATTGTCCCGTCAGACCTGGGTTTCAAACTGGAAACCCTCTAACCGTTACGCTTCCATACAGTTGAGTGCCCACTGAACAGACCATAACCTCTAGAACTATTCAGAATTTAAAAAACAAATAGAATGTCTATGGGAGAGAAAAAAAATGTACAGTGCTAGTATGGATGAAATAGACAAGTCTTTTATTAACATATGACCATTCACTACTGTAGCACATTTAGTTTCATGTTTTGGCACCGGTAATAGTATACCACATATTACAGTGTGCATTGATACTTCATGTGTAGTCACACAGCCATCCTTACCAAATTACATACTTTTCTCCACCTTTCTAAAAATGTTTCAGTAAAAACATTGTTGTTATTTCAGAAGAAAAACATGACAAATAATTCCAACAGGACATTTGTGCACACTTACAAATGTATACCCCCATGGTACAAAGAGAACATTAAATCAGTAAACTATCTAATTATCAATATGGGCCAAATTCTTACTTACATGCACATAGCTTTAATTGTTCTCTCACATTTGAAAATGTTGTAAACTGTTCTTGTACTGTAAACAAAAAATACATAATGAAATGCAAGCATTGTAAGTAGAATTGACAAATATTTCTGGAGCACACATTTTGTGAATCTTCAAGTGTGATGTATGAACTGAACTAACCCAGCAAATTTTTTGAGGGGTAAAAAAGGGGGCTTAAGAGGTCCAGCATTCAATCAGGATGCCCAAAAGGCCAATGGCTCAGAATGCAAGGCCCACTATTAAGTCTGAGAGTATCAAATAGGCATAAGTCAGCTGCAACCATTTTACCTTTTCAAGTCACAGAATAAGATGATAATCTATCTCTAAGGACCATCCAGATAGGACTACCCAGAAAACTATTGACCACAAAGTATCATGAGATGCTTGAAACTCTAGTTCTGTCCTTGTTGATGTTATATTTGGGGTTGGCATTAAGTTTGTCTATTGTAGCTTAATTATTCTGGAGTCCCTTTGAATTGTGTCTGGATCTGCTCCAGAGTTTTGCCTTTGGTCTCTGGGACAAAGAGGATGGTGAAGACTATGTTGAGCGCACAACACCCAGAAAACAGCCAGAAGGTCCCAGCACTGGTTAGAAGGTCCTGAAATACATTTATCATGGATTGTTATTACAATTCCCAAATTCATCCTTACAGTTACCAGTATTACCTCAGACATCTTAGCTGATCCTCTAAACTGTTTTGTCTTGGACACTGCACCTGAACTGCAGCGTAAACTACCTTGTTCGACACATTTAGTGTCGAACTGTATACATAGCCATGTTTGTGTATCTGTAATAAAACATGTTGAAGTTTACATTGACATTTGTCTCTGCTATGCTAAGAACATGCAAACCATAACTGCAAAATGGCTTCCTGCCAAGCCCCCTGCCTGCTCAACATCCCTTTATCCCCCACACAATGCCCCAAATCAGCACTCACCATCAGGTCCTGGAAGGTCTTGGTGATGATGAAGGCAGAGCCCCAGTTGGTGAGGACACAAACAGAGCTGGCAAACCCCTTTACTCGCGAAGGAAAGATCTCAGACATCACCAGCCAGGGGATGGGACCCCAACCAAGAGAAAAACCTGAATGGACAACAGGGTATGCCGATGAGAAAACATATCACACGAGGCAAAATGTCAGATCTGAACTTAAAATATAAATTAGTATATGGTTAATAGTAATTTCAATATTATAACCAAAAGACATGGAACAACTTAAGTGACGAAACCCACTATACTCTAAAAACATTACTAAACACTCCTACAGTGCATTCGAAAAGTATTCAAAACCCTCAACTTTTTCCAGATTGTTACTCTACAGCCTTTTTTCTAAAATGTATAAAACTGTTTTACCCCACAACAATTATAAATGCAAACACAGGTTATACATTTTAGCAAAACTGAAACATCACATTTACATAAGTATTCAGAGCGAAATGATTGTGTTTCTAGTGCCGACAGTGCAGTAATGTCTAACAATTTCACAACATATACCCAATACACACAAATCTAAGTAAAGGAATGGAATTAAGAATATATAAATACGTGGACGAGCAATGTCAGAGCGGCATAGACTAAGATACAGTAGAATAGAATAGAGTTGTGGCCAAAAGTTGAGAATGACAAATATTAATTTTCAAAGTCTGCTGCCTCAGTTTGTATGATGGCAAATTGCATACTCCAGAATGTTATGGAGAGTGATCAGATGAATTGCAATTAATTGCAAAGTCCCTCTTTGCCATGCAAATGAACTGAATCCCCAAAAAACATTTCCACTGCATTTCAGCCCTGCCACAAAAGGACCAGCTGACATGTCTGATTCTCTCGTTAACACAGGACTGAGTGTTGACGAGGATAAGGCTGGAGATCACTCTGTCATGCTGATTGAGTTCAAATAACAGACTGGAAGCTTCAAAAGGAGGGTGATGCATGGAATCATTGTTCTTCCTCTGTCAATCATGGTTACCTGCAAGGAAACATGCGCCGTCATCATTGCTTTGCACAAAAAGGGCTTCACAGGCAAGGATATTGCTGCCAGTAAGATTGCACCTAAAACAACCATTTATCTGCTCATCAAGAACTTCAAAGAGAGCGGTTCAATTGTTGTGAAGGCTTCAGGGCGCCCAAGAAAGTCCAGCAAGCGCCAGGACCGTCTCCTAAAGTTGATTCAGCTGCGGGATCGGGGCACCACCAGTACAGAGCTTGCTCAGGAATGGCAGCAGGCAGGTGTGAGTGCATCTGCATGCACAGTGAGGTGAAGATTTGGAGGATGGCCTGGTGTCAAAGGGCAGCAAAGAAGCCACTTCTCTCCAGGAAAAACATCAGGGACAGACTGATATTCTGCAAAAGGTACAGGGACTGGACTGCTAAGGACTAGGGTAAAGTAATTTTCTCTGATAAAACCCCTTTCCGATTGTTTGGGGCATCCGGAAAAAAAGCTTGTCCGGAGAAGACAAGGTGAGCGCTACCATCAGTCCTGTGTCATGCCAACAGTAAAGCATCCTGAGTTCCTTCATGTGTGGGGTTGCTTCTCAGCCAAGGAAGTGGGCTCACTCACAATTTTGCCTAAGAACACAGCCATGAATAAAGAAAAGGTACAAACACATCCTCTGAGAGCAACTTCTCCCAACCACCCAGGAACAGTTTGGTGACGAACAATGCCTTTTCCAGCATGATGGAGCACCTTGCCATAAGGCAAAAGTGATAATTAAGTGGCTCGGGGAACAAAACATCGATCTTTTGGGTCCATGGCCAGGAAACTCCCCAGACCTTAATCCCATTGAGATCTTGTGGTAAATCCTCAAGAGGTGGGTGGACAAACAAAAACCTACAAATTCTGACAAACTCCAAGCATTGATTATGCAAGAATGGGCTGCCATCAGTCAGGATGTGGCCCAGAAGTTAATTGACAGCATGCCAGGGCGGATTGCAGAGTCCTTGAAAAAGAAGGGTCAACACTGCCAATATTGACTCTTTGCATCAACGTCATGTAATTGTCAATAAAAGCCTTTGACACGTATCAAATGCTTGTAATTATACTTCAGTATTCCATAGTAACATCAGACAAATATCTAAAGACAATGAAGCAGCAAACTTTGTGAAAATTAATATTTGTCACTCAACTTTTGGCCACGACTGAACAGTATATACATAGATGAGGAATGCAAAAATATGTAAACATTAAAGTGACTGGTGTTCCGTTTATTAAAGTGGCCAGTGATTAAGTCTAAGGCATTAGCCTCTAATGTGCTAGTGATGGCTATTTAAACAGTCTGATGGCCTTGAGATAGAAGTTGTTTTTCAGTCTGTCGGTCCCAGCTTTGATGCCCCTGTACTGACCTCGCCTTCTGAATGATAGTGGGGTGAACGGGCAGTGGCTCGGGTGGTTGTTGTCCTTGATTATCTTTTTGGCCCTCCTGTGACATCGGGTGCTGTAGATGTCCTGGAGGGCAGGTAGTTTGCCCCTGGTGATGCGTTGTGCAGACCGCAACACCCTCTGGAGAGCCCTGTGGTTGCAGGTGGTGCAGTTCCCGTACCAGGCGGCGATCCAGCCCGACAGGATGCTCTCAAATTGTGCATCTGTAAAGGTTTGAGGGTGCCAAGCCAAATTTCTTCAGCCACCTGAGGTTGAAGAGGCGCTGTTGCGCCTTCACACTGTGTGGTTGGACCATTTCAGTTTGTCAGTGATGTGTACGCCGAGGAACTTGAAGCTTTCCACCTTCTCCACTGCGGTCTCGTTGATGTGGATAGGGGGGTGCTCCCTCTGCTGTTTCCTGAAGTCCACGATCATCTTTGTTTTGTTAACTTTGAGTGAGAGGTTATTTTCCTGGCACCACACTCCCAGAGCCCTCACCTCCCTGTAGGCTGTTTCTTCATTGTTGGTAATCAAGCCTACTACTGTTGAGTCATCTGCAAACTTGATGATTGAGTTGGTGGTGTGCTTGGCCACACAGTCATGGGTGAACAGGAAGTAGAGGATGGGCTGAGCACACACCCTTGTGGGGGCCCCAGTGTCAAGGATCAGCGAAGTGGAAGTGTTGTTCCCTACCGTCACCACATGGGGGCAGCCCGTCAGGTAGTCCAGGACCCAGTTGCACAAGGCGGGGTGCAGACCCAGGGCCTCAAGCTTAATAATGAGCATGGTGGGTACTACGGTGTTGAATGCTGAGCTATAGTCAATGAACAGCATTCTTACATAGGTATTCCTCTTGTCCAGATGGGATAGAGCAGTGTGATGGCATCATCTGTGGCTCTATTGGGGTGGTAAGCAAATGTAAGTGGGTCTAGGGTGAAAGGTAAGGTAGAGGTGATATGATCCTGGACTAGTCTCTCAAAGCACTTCATGATGACAAAAGTGAGTGCTAAGGGGGCCAATAGTCATTTAGTTCAGATAGGGAGAGATTGAATATGTCCGTAAACACACCAGCCAGCTGGTCGGCGCATGCGCTGAGGACACGGCTAGGAATGCCGTCTGGGCCGGCAGCCTTTGGAGGGTTAACACGCTTAAAATGTCTTAATCCAGTAGGCCACGGAGGAGAGCCCACAGTCATTGGTAGCAGGCCGTGTCGATGGCACTGTGTTATCCTCAAAGTGGCCGAAGGTGTTTAGCTTGTCCGGAAGCAAGACGTCAGTGTCAACGAGTCTTCTTGGGTATGACGCTACAAGCGTGGCTCCCCTATATTTGGTGAGTTTCTCCCATTCTTCTCTGCAGATCCTCTCAAGCGCTGTCAGGTTGGATGGGGATAAATAAAATAAAAACAGGGAAGTGTTAAAGTTATCATTTTTATCCAATCAAGGAACTTGATCCTAATTTATATAATGTATAAATGAGAATCTACAAAAACTATTTTTTATTAGCTGCATAGCTATTTTTCAGGTCTCTCCAGAGATGTTTGATCGTGTTCAAGTCCGGGCCACTCAAGGACATTGAGACTTGTCCCAAAGCCATTCCTGTGTTCGCTTGTTTCATCAGACCAGAGAAGCTCGTTTCTCATGGTCAGGGTTCTTTAGGTGCCTTTTGGCAAACTCCAAACAGGCTGTCATGTGCCTTTTACTGAGGAGTGGCTTCTGTGAAACCACTACCATAAAAGCCTGATTGGTGAGGTGCTGCAGAGATGGTTGTCTTTCTGGAAGGTTCTCCCATCTCCACAGAGGAACTCTGGAAGCTCTGTCAGACTGACCATCGGGTTCTTGGTCACCTCCCTGACCAAGGCCATTCTCCCCCGATTGCTCAGTTTTGACGGGTGGACCGCTGTAGAAGAGTCTTGGTGGTTCCAAACTTCTTCCATTTAAGAATGATGGAGGCCACTGTTCTTGGGTACCTTCAATTCTGTAGAAATGTTTTGGAACCCTTCCTCCAGATCTGTGCCGCGACACAATCCAACAGCAATTCCTTCAACCTCATGGCTTGGATTTTGCTCTGACATGCACTGTTAACGGTGGGACCTTACATAGACAGGTGTGTGCCTTTCCAAATCATATCCAAACAATTGAATTCACCACAGGTGGACTCCAAATCAAGTTGTAGAAACATCTGAAGGATAATCAATGAAACAGGATGTACCTGAGCTCAATTTCGAGTCTCATTGCAAAGGGTCTGAATACTAATGTAAATAACGTTTATTTATTTTTTTACATAAAAGTACAAACATTTTTTTAAACCTGTTTTCGCTTTGTCATTATGGGGTAGTGTGTGTACATTGATGAGGGATAAAACAAAAAGTAATACATTTTAGAATAAGGCTGTATTTGGATAAAGTGGTCTGAATTCTTTCCAAATGCACATTGCCAACAATGTTTTCAATGTGTTTATCTAGTCAGGATAGTTTGCTGGGCAACAATAGTCACTGTTTTCTAGACTAGACAGAGCCCAATCTAAGTGTGGAGCTCACCTGTGATGAAGAAGCCCATGCTGGCCAGTGCGAGCCAGGACAGCCCAGCCGCAGGGTCCTCTGCTAGGGGACTCTCTACTAGGCAAAGTCCTGAGGAGTTACCATGGGTTTCACTGGACAACTTGAAGTAAACACCAAAGGCAGCAGTGCTTAGGCACATAGAAACTCCTTGATATATAAAGGGAGGGAGGGAGAAATTGACATTTCTTTTCACAATGGTGAACGTGCATAAAGATGGCAGAGTACAGACATGTCATAGTTCTAAAACAGTTTTTAAAACTGGCACGCGACACGGCTCAATCTACTTTTTCTTCTTCTTTTTGAATTGCTGGCGTCTTTGGAGACTTGGATCGTGTACTGTGCTAATGCCGATATAAAATACAAAAATTAGGGAGAGCAACCTACAATACAGCAAACGAGGCATTTGTGGTAAGTGCATGGAGGCCTCCATATTTATGCACGTCCGCCATTGAACAATTATTTTTAGGGAGTTGGGGCCCAGTTTGGGTGAGATAATCTGATGTCAAGCTTGACAGCGCCTTATTTCCACCCCCTACATTGAGCGGGATTGCCACAAAGGACTCAATTGATGCATTATAATCAGTGGTGGAGGAAAGTTAAGTATCCGATATTACACAGACACGCTTGTGAGACATATGCACCTGAGAGGATGAGGAGAAGCTTTCTTCCAGCGCGGTCCATGACCAATGCTGCTACTGCAGTGAACACTACCTGGATTGCTGCTACTACCACCGTAGCAACATTGCTGTTCTGAAAAACAAAATCACCATCTGCCATTTAATACATTTAACCCCACTGGCATGTCAATATCCATAGTATCGATATTATTTAGATAATCATATTACAGCTTATGAATAGTAATGTGAAAAGACAAACAAATTGAACCAATAAATCAACACTGAACAAAAACATAAACGCAACATGTAAAGTGCTGGTCCCATGTTTAATGAGCTGAAATAAAAGATGCCCAAAAAGCTGATCTCAAATTGTGTGCACAAATTTGTTTACATTCCTGTTAGTGAGCGTTTCTCCATTTGCCAAGATAATCCATCCACCTGACAGGTGTGGCATACCAAGAAGCTGATTAAACTGCATGACCATTACAGAGGTGCACTTTCTGGGGACAATAAAACACCACTTAAATTAGCAGTTGTCACAACACAATGCCACAAATGTCTCAAGTTTAGGGAGCGTGCAATTGGCATGCTGACTGCAGGAATGTCCACCAAAGCTGTTGCCAAATAATTGAATGTTAATTTCTCTACCATAAACTGACTCCAACATCGTCTTAGAGAATTTGGCAGTACGTCCAATCGACCTCAAAACCGCAGACCATGTGTAACCACGCCAGCACAGGACCTCCAGATCCGGCCATTTCACCTGCGGGATCATCTGAGACCAGACACCCAGACAGCGGATTACTGTGGGTTTGCACAACCAAAGAATTTCTGCGCAAACTATCAGAAACCGTCTCAGGGAAGCTCATCTGCATACTCGTTGTCCTCACCAGCATCTTGAGCCGACTGCAGTTCGGCGTCGTTACCGACTTCAGATGGCAAATGCACATCCTGTGAGGATCAGAATGGGTCAGATCAGCTTGGCAATTGCTGACAGTAACCAGGCCCGCTCTCACCCACAGAGGGTGGGGTGGAGCTGCTGGATGGTCGACAGTTCACACTGTTGTACATTACAGGAGAAGGACTCTTTATTGCCCTCCAGTATGAACAAAAGGAATGTCTTTGTAAACAGGCTTTTCCCACAAACTCTAAACACAGTCAAACGTGAATACTGGAACAATAATTCTAACATAGGGTGGGGAATGGTCTGTCAGGAGCTATAGAAAACTAATGTCATGTTTTTGTGACGTCATTAAAAATTGTATGGACGAAATACAATAAGTATATCCCCTTTATGTCAAGTTTCCATCCAATATGTTGTGCATATAATAGTAGCAATTATGAACTTAATTTTGTTAAGATAGGAATGTGATTTTAGGAGGTAAACTCATCATAAAAACCTGTCTTTCAAAGATAATTCATAAAAATCCAAATAACTTCACAGATCTTCATTGTAAAGGGTTTAAACACTGTTTCCCATGCTTGTTCCATGAACCATAAAACATTTATGAACATGCACCTGTGGAACGGTCGTTAAGACACTAACAGCTTACAGACAGTAAGCAATTAAGGTCACAGTTATGAAAACTTAGGACACTAAAGATGCCTATATACTGACTCTGAAAAACAGCAAAAGAAAGATGCCCAGGGTCCCTGCTCATCTGCGTGAACGTGCTTTAGGCATGCTGCAAGGAGGCATGAGGACTGCAGATGTGGCCAGGGCAATAAATTGCAATGTCCGTACTGAGACGCCTAAGACGGCGCTACAGGGAGACAGGACAGACAGCTGATCGTCCTCGCAGTGGCAGACCACTTGTCTGCTCGTTCTGTGCGTGATTTCCTGCAAGTCAGGAATGTCAGTATTCTGCCATGGCCAGCGAAGAGCCCGGATCTCAATCCCATTGAGCACGTCTAGGACCTGTTGGATCGGAGGGTGAGGGCTAGGGCTATTCCCTCCAGAAATGTCCGGGAACTTGCAGGTGCCTTTGTGGAAGAGTGGAGTAACATCTCACAGCAAGAACTGGCAAATCTGGTGCAGTCCATGAGGAGGAGATGCACTGCAGTGCTTAATGCCGCTGGTGGCCATACCAGATACTGACTGTTACTTTTGATTTTGACCCCCCTTTGTTCCGGGACACATTATTCCATTTCTGTTAGTCACAGGTCTGTGGAACTTGTTCAGTTTATGTCTCAGTTGTTGAATCTTGTTATGTTCATACAACTATTTACACATGTTAAGTTTGCTGAAAATAAATGAGGTTGACAGTGAAAGGGTGTTTCCTTTTTTGCTGAGTTTATAAGAGAATCTCTCCCCTATAAACTGCATAAGTAGCCAGAGAGCATATCAGACTAACAGAACCTTCCCCTTTGGCCAGAGTACATAAAAGGATTTCCAACAGAAATTAAAATTAGACCAGGAAATGTGAGGCGGGAGTTACACGTTTGAAATGGTTGGAACTTTAAACCTCAACACGAGCTGAAGAAAATACCTCACCTCCCAGACGAGACCAGAACATTGCCAGGTTGCAGCTGTTTGTGTAAAGTGGTCTGAATCCTGAACATCAACATGAGGTGTTGGTGAGAAGCTCACCTTCCAGACAATCACTGTACGCTAGTCTCATCACCCAGTGGGAACCATCGACACGGCTGGCTAGCTAGCTAGCTATCTTCCAGAGTGAATAACAGTAGAAAACGGGACAGGGAGACCCCTTTCGGACAATCAGAGCCATACAGCTTGCCACTGAAAGGCCAACAACCTTCCTAAGGAGGGCTGGTTCCGACAGATAAACGGCAAACTAAGGCACTCAGAAAAAAACATTCATGATTTCTTATTCCAAACGGGCGGTGGTTCGTGTGCAAACTATATGATTAAGGAGAATAGTTCTAAAATGTATCGACGATAAGTGTCTTTCTTTCTCTCCCCCTCCATGTTGTTGTGTAAAAAGCCATTGTAAAAGTCCGCTAGGGACCTTTGTTTCATGTATTAAGTGTGTATGTTATCCTGTTATTATTTAGTTCGCTAGTAAATAAATAAACCAATTTGTGTAGTACTGAATCATGAGTAAGGCTGTTTTTTTTTGCAGATGCATGAGATTACAACTGTTCTGAATGATGATATGAGGTAATAATTAATAAGATAACTGTTTATCAATGTAATAGATTTACCATCTCCCGAATTAAAGTCTATGGTATCTCTTAACCTCTTCCGTGGTGCCCCAAATTCCTTTTGAGTTAATTGTTACGTGATCATTTCAAATCGGGTAACAATTAAACATAGTTAGTGGATTAAATAAATAAGTCATCAGATGAATGAAAGTAAAGTCACAATGGCAAGCTGGAGAAGTGTGCTCTTCACAGATGAATCCCGGTTCCAATTGTACTGGGCAGATGGCATCATGTGGGTGAGGGGTTTGCTGAAGTCAACGTTGTGAACAGAATGCCCCATGGCGGTGGGGTTATGGTATGGGCAGGCATAAGCTATGGACAATGAAGACAATTGCATTTTATCAAATGGAGATTTGAATGCACAAATATACCATTACGAGATCCTGAGGACCATTGTTGTACCATTCATCCGCCACCATCACCTCATGTATCAGCATGATAATGCACAGCCCCACAGCGCAAGAATCTGTACACAATTCCTGGAGGCTGAAAATGTCAGTTTTCATTTATTTAAATTGACTAATTTCCTTATATGAACTGTAACTCAGTAAATTCTTTGACATTGTTGCATTTATATTTTTGATCAGTGTATTAAAACTGTAATCATAAAAAATAAAATAGCTCATTCCAGCAGCCAAAATACCTCAAATAACACATAACAATTCTTACCTTAAAATGGGCTTCCTCGAAGATAGTCTCAGCATAGAACATGATGGCGTTGATACCGGTGAGCTGTTGGAAGAGCATCAACATGATGCCCACTCCAAGGGGCTTGTATACTCCAGGGTTCTTAAGATCAGCCATCCCCAAACTACCTCCCTGGGTTTAACACAAAGCACACAGTCATCACACCCTCTTATTCCCATTAACATGAGTCAGATGTGGAAGCATGCTTCTTTGTTCCTGATTCTGCTCAGACTATATCCACTGAATGGATGACAACCGTTTCTCAGCTCTGCCAAGTTTCTCTGCTCTGCTTCCCTATAGTAGTGAGGCTGACCAGAATATACTCACTCAGATACAAAACCATGCAAGTAAAGACAGAGTTCCTTCAGCTAAAAGTTTTGGATTTTTCCCTCATGTTCTTATTGATTTGGTTAAGTGCAACACAGAGAGGTGACTCAATATTTCACAATCCATACCTTTGTCCCTTGTATTATGCCATTGCACAATGTCTTTCTCAAAGAAAGTCTTATAGCTCATGATTATTAGGGAATACACAAAGCTCACCTGGTCGTCAGAAGCATCCTCAATGCGGGCACACTCCCACTCTGCAGGGGCATCTGGCCCCCTCAGAAAGCGCACTGCCTCCTCGGCTTCCCTCCGTTTACCCTGAGACAGCAGGAACCTGGGGGTCTCGGGCATGAAACACATGAACACCATCATCATGGTGGGTGGGATGGAGCAGCAGATTGCCAGCCAGCGCCAGTCCAGAAACATCCCTGGGATGTTAGTAGAGTAGGGAATGTGAGAGGACAGTAGTGGGATGACCCTAGTTGGATCCTTCCCAGTGAAAATTAACCACTACTGACATTCTGGATTCCAGATACAGTGGTGTTGTTGATATTATGTAACTCCAGAAGATGAACAATGATAATCTATAATGTCGATTATTAGTATCCATCACCCCTCTTCACTAAATGGAAATAAATGCATAATTAGAAGAGCATATACAGACAATGGGATAATGAAAAGCCTCTGCCTTACAACATTCCTCAGCCAAAGACTATTCCTTCTAAACATAAGACACTACTGAGACAAAACAGCCTACCACGCCTGCAATAGTACTGTCTATTGAGGAAAGTATCTTGAGAAACAAGCATGTCATGTCAGTAACTTGATTAGGCATAGTGGTGGCTTGGGAGGCTGGCACAAATGAGAGCTCTCAGTTAGCAGGGTGGAATCTTGATCATTCCTGGTGATGATGATCACATGATATGATTATCAAGGTTCGGTTGCCAATATTGATTGGGATTGATAAAACCTTGCACCACATCATTAAAACATGAACCTCTACCCGTATGACTACTGTTGTAACCTCTGTCAAAGTTGTACAATACTGAGAAATCCTTAGTGACATTGTCAGAAATCCTCACCGCTGACCAGATACAGTATAAAAAAAATGTTCAAGACTTATGACTTTATCGTTTTGAATATCATAACATCCAAATACTGCTAACAAACAGACACCTGTGGCATACCTGCTATATATGCCCCCATGATTCCTGTGACCACCATGAGTTGAACACAGGAGCCCATTGTCCCACGGACACGCTCATGGGCAATCTCTGAGATGTACAGCTAGAGCACAGAGGAAGAGAAAAGTGAAAAACAATTTTCACACAGGAGGAGTATGCAGCATGGCATATCAATAGAAATAATTCAACATTTGAGGTGCCATGTAAAATAGGAATGTATGATGAAATAAGATCATTAGAATGTAGGCATTCACATAGTACACTTATCATGCATCTTGGTCAATTGTAACTCCCTCTGACCTTAAACTGATAGCATAAGAGTAGACATTCCATAGTACTTACTGGCACCACGAGTGACGTAACCCCACTTGCCAGTCCTGTGAGTACCCTCCCAAGATACAGCATCCAGACATTCTGAGCAGCAATAACGATAGTAAAACCAAAGATATAAGGTAGCGAGCAGAACATAAGACTCAGTTTCCTCCCGATCTTGTCCACCATCCAACCGCCGAGTAGACCTCCTATAGCAGCTCCTATTGTCACGATAGACTACCAAAAAAAATTCAAATAAGTGGCTAATATTCACTTTCATCCATTCAGGAATGATTAGGGCCCTGAGTTTCCCCCCAAGAGTGGGGTGGCCTGACCTAGAAAAACTCTGGGTCCTTGTTATAGCATGACAAGGATTCAAAGCATAGCCTAGTGGGATTATGAGAGGGGGGGAAAAACATTCTTGTCATGGGTCCCAGAATTTATCTTACCCCAAACCACGAAGCCTCGTCATCGTCTAGTCGTAATCTTGGGTCAGCGATTGTGCTTAGTTCAGGGATGGCAGGGGAACTGTACCCCAATACAAACCCAAAACTCAAGGGACCAAGGACAGCTGCAAGAGAGGCCAGGAACAGCTTTCCATTCTTCACCTTGCTGTTGAAAGACAGAACAGGTGGGGTTACAAATCAGCTTCTATTGTAACAATAACATTACATATAAGACTTCACCATCTCAACAAAACGAGACCATGGTTTTAGTAAAGAAAAACATGTTAGGTGGTATAGGGCCACCAAAGATATTGGGTTCAAACTTTTCTTGCAGACATGTTTCAAAAAAATCAATAACACAAACTTACTCAAGATATGCGTCCTGTTCCGACCTCACTCCTGTGTCTTCTCCATCTTCTGTATCAAGCAATCGTCTTGACTCATTTTGGATTTCAATCATGGTTTGTCCTGTTCGCAGTCACTTGACAACAATGAATGTTGGACATGCAGAGCCAGCGACAGATAATTTAGCAAACCTGTGCAAAAGAATATACGCGAAGGGAAAACTACCACCGCTCGTGAGACTAGAACCCCTTAATTCAAAACGGCAATGATCAGGAAAGAACGAAAATCATAATTATATTACCATTTTTAAAGCAATATATCCGTTTCAATGTTGTCAATTTACCGACCGACCAGCGGATTGGCAAATCTGGTTTTATGTTTTCATATAATCAGCTGATGCGCATGCTAGCAATTAATTGCAATTTCCGGTTTCGTTTTTCAAAATAAAAGTGCAGCTGTTCCCAGGACGTAGTTTGTTTCACAGGGAAGGCGTTCCCTAACGGAAATATGCAAATACCTGCTACAACGCGCCAATAGGATCTCGCTAGCTCGTACATGGCTTTGCCCACATGCTTAATTTGCTCCAACTGTAAACGACACAGATTAACTATTTGGCGTATACCACGGGTATGAGAAAACATGTATTTTTACTGCTCTAATTACGTTGGTAACCAGTTTATAATAGCGACAAGGAACCTCAGGGGTTTGTGATATATGGCCAATATATCACACTCGTGACTTATTGCTTAAAAATCCTCTATCTAGCTCTGACAACAGGCACACTTCTCATTTAAAGTAATGTTTTTTTATTGCCGAAATGCCACGTGCGTCCACTTGTATCAGTGTATTTGTAACAACCAAACTATTACGAAACGTAAATTCGATCAAATACGCCTCATGTAGGAAATTAGCAAATAATAATTGTTGTTTACCAAATTCACTATGAGAGGATTCGATTAATCTGACCCGGGTGAAAGTTGATTGTATTCGTTTCGAACCGAGCTGCCTCCTGGGCGTGTGCCAGGAGCCCCGTTCAGACCACGACGAAATCGCCTCAAAACAAAATGTACGTAATTAAGCACGAGGAGTAATGATAAGGATGCTATTTTCACATGATTGCCTTTGAAAAAAACACTTTATCTGCCTTCCCAATGAAAACTAGTTTTAAAATTCGAACATTTATTTAATATAAAATAAATATTGTGTGTTTCTGAGCGGAGCAGATTACTGTTCGATTTGAGAAGGGCGCGACTCCCGCTTTTGCACGCCACGAGCATTATTACAGGGGTCCCGGGGCTCAGCATAATCGAATCATCCCACTCTCTCCTTGACTGCCATACAAAAATTCCTCACTTCGTGTGCCTATTTTCATGGGCCGAGTAAAAAAAATCGCTTCTCCTTTGCCTTTCAGGTTAAAGTTCGAAAGACTTCTCAAAAGATTAAAATTGTCATTATTTATGCAACAAAAGCTTGTGATCAATCTGACAGAATGGGCGTGGTAAATCCACTAGCCGCTCATGCACATGTTGTTCGTTCCCTTGGTTACATGGCGCTCTCAACAGTGACTGAAAGCAAAGAGAGAAAAACAACTGTGCAGAAACTTTTCGCACTAATAGCTAAGTAACTAACTAGCCTGTTATATGCAAATACTTTGGTACGTTAGAATTATAAAGTAGGCAATTTTGCGATCCCCTACATTAGCTATGAATGCCAACAAATTGCTAGCTAACGTTAGCTGCATAATATAAGGCATGTCTGTTCCTGCTCTGAAGATGGACCAACAGGTCGACGACGACAGGGTTTTGTTCCCCACTGCTGTGTCGGAGGAAGTGCTCGTGGAGGCGCGGCGTAAACATGCCATCTGCCGTCTCTTTGGGTCCAGCAGCATTTTCCTATCATCTGAAAGCCGGAGAGGGGATCGGCCTGATCTCATTAACATTTTAACAAACAAAGCCATTGAACAGTGAGTTTGACATGGCAACAGGTTGATGCAGCTTCTTTGACAATGTATTACTTTGATCACATGCCAATAGGATCTCTGAAGATGAGTTTGCCAAGGGTCACTCACCTATATTTATCAATTTGCAGCTATGAGAATGGAGAAGAGGCAATGGCAGAGTCCCAATTTTCAAAGGCTGTGACATTCTTCACCAAAGCTATCAATCTTCAGCCGAAACAGGTACAGAACCACATAAATTGACATCAAGTACCAAATCATTCTGAATATCTACAGTAACTGCTGTTGGAAGGAGAACAGATGGGAGTGAGGTTGATTGTTTAACTGAAATATAGTCTGATTTGTCTGAAAGAATTGTCTGAAGTTGTCATACGTGTCCTGACTTCCAGACCCAGCTCTATGTGAGCCAGGCGGAGGCCTATTTACAGTTATGTGACTTCCAGTCTGCAGTCGTCAGCTACAGGCATGCCTGCCTCCTGGAGCCTCAGGCTAAGACCTTACACACACGTCTGGCCTTCATCTATTACCTACAGGTGAGAGTGAGGAGGGAGGCTGTCTCCCAAAGCGGCCTGCTGTGTGATGCAAACAGGATGATCATTCCTACAGTCAAGCAAGCATCCAGCACTATTGAAATATCTCTTGCTTTCACTTGAAAACAGTTTGTAATATATAAAATCTTGTCCACTCCACAGGGCCAATGTTTGTATGATAAGGGCATGTTCCTGGATGCTCTGGAGTCGTTTGCCAAGGCTGCCGAGCTCAAGCCTAGCTGCAGGTCATATCACATGAGGAGGTCAGTGTGAAATACAAGTTATTCACATGGAGAGCTATGTGCATAAAAATAATAGATGTGTTACTGTTTCCTCTATTTCCAAACACTTTCTTTGGCTTTATCCATATGTTATCTGCCTAACGCCTCGTGCATATCGGTTGCGTCAAACTGTAACCATTCCGGCAGACGTCCATTAATTTAATTGGGAGGCAATCTGCACCGCTGCGACTCATCTGCGGGACTAGGTTGTGTCGCATGCGTTGGATTTTTTAAACTTGTGTGTTGCTTTGCCGCGTGGTGTCAGTAGTAAACCACAGAAGAAGTTGCTAATGTGTGGTGTGAATCCTTTTGTTGTGATGCGGCACATGGATTGTGAAGACTACGTAAAATGTACCGTACGGCAATAACCTGTGTGGACACGGCGTAAGGAGGTCATGTGAGATCCTTTGACCTCAGCCGTCTCTACAGATAGACAGACGCCTTGTACAGCCATGTGATGGTGCTATTCACCTAATATTTAAAGTGTGAACCACTGAAGTGTCCCCCTTTGTTGCTGTTGTAGCCTGGCATGTCTGACGGCCCTGGGCCGCTATACTGACTGTCTGAGGCTGGTCAGTAACTGGCTGGAGGCAGACTCTCAGACCGCAGATCTGTTCACCCTCAGAGCACGGCTCCACAAACAGCTCAACCAGGTCAGTAGTACACTCTCACACTCCGTTACCTCTGTGTTAAACACTGGGCAATATCTGACAATACCATGCTAGAAAGAACAAAGGTGTGGGGATTTCTAGTTTTAACCCTAGGGATAAATAGCTTATGTACTAGCTCAACACATGTGACGTCATTGCCACTTTTATCTATATAAATGATCAAAAGTCTCATTTACATGCATTCTAATGTAATGACAGCACAATTATCTATACAGGTAAAAATGTGCTACCATGATCTGAGGTCCGCTTTGACTCTCAGTCCGTCGTGCCCAGAGGCAGGTGCCCTGCTGGGCCAGCTAGAGGAGGCCAGTGAAAGGGCCAGGCAGCAGGCCATCAGCAGGGCCCTGGCAGGGGAGCTCACAGAGGCCCTGTCCAAGATCAACACAGCCCTGGAGCATTGCCCTGAGACTGGGCGGCACTACCTCTTCAGGTGTTGATGGCAGAGTATTTATCAGGTTCTGATTCACCAAGCAAGGGCGTTGATTAGGCCTTTGGTTTATCTGATACATGCCTGACCCCATTTTACCATACCGTTCTCAGCTACCACTGAAGAGATATACATCTTGTTAGGAGAAGCTTCTCTACCAATCTATAGTAAATGAGGATACATACTGTCTATTATCCACTAAAGTGTAGTATTTTGCACCATAGGGGTATTCTGTACCGCAGGCTGAAAGAGTTTACTGCTGCCATTGAGGACTTGGTCCTGGCTGTGGAGCTGAGTGAGGCTGGAGACGAGGGAGACCAGGGGTCGGAGCTGAGCGGACACACCCAGGAAGACTGGAGGGCCGTGCAGGGGGAGGCCCAGGTCCAGCTGGTGCTCACTTACAACGACTTTGCTGTGCAGTGCTTCTCCCGTAGCTTCTACACAGAGGCAGTCCTGCTGCTCAACAAGGCCATCCAGGAGCAGAAGGAGGAGAGTGGCCTCTACATCAACAGAGGAGGTGAGAAGAAATGAGGGGAGGGGATAATAGAGGAGGGGAAGATCAGGGAAGTGAGGTATGTCTGAGGGGGTGGGAGGAAGTGGAGACGAAGGAGGTGAGTTTGGTTGAGGTGAAATTAGGTGAGGAAAGCCGTGGGCTCCCTCTTGAAAAAGGTGCAATTGAAGTCTGGCCCAGTGAAATAACAATATTGTGTGACTATAGATGGTGGGCAGGAGTCTCTGAGATCAAAAGAGAATGTGTTTGAAGTGACTGGTGATGGGATTTTATATCTCCTCATACAAATTGAATACGTTAATGCATAAAGTCAGTACCTATATCCATGGCCATGGGAGATGTTTAGAGGTCGGGGTGCTGAGAATTATTTTCTCCCTGCGCTGCTGAAGGCTATTTTTGTTCACTCATACCAGAGTAATAAAGGGCCAGGGCACTAATTTTGTGTATTTTTTAATTCGGATTATCAGGGGGCGTTGCAGCACCCTCAGCACCCCTACTTTCCGCGGCTATGCCTACATCCATAACATCCAATTTCAGGAATGAGTGCATCTGGGTAGACCGCACACATCACCTCTGATATTTATAAAGGTGGTTGTGGTTTGTGCAGACTGTTTCTTCAAGCAGGACGAGTGGGAGTTTGCCCTGGCTGACTACCAGCAGGCGAAGGAGATGTCTCCTGATGACCAGGTCATCTGGATCCGCCTCGCTGTCATCCACAACACCCTGGGAACACACTGCTACCAGGACCGGTGAGTCTCATCCACAACACCCTGGGAACGCACTGCTACCAGGACCGGTGAGTCTGTCTATCATCCACGCCACTGTTTCTTGTCTTCACCGCAGGAAGTACCAGGAGGCAGCTGACAAGTTCTCTGAGGCCATCAATTATAACCCTGGAGTTAGCCGGTACTATGAGAACCGAGCCAAAGCCCACAGTAAACTGCCCAACGTTGAGGGGGCCAAGCAGGATGCCATCAGTACCCTCATCCTGGACCCCACTAATGATCAGGCAAGAGCCTTAACGCCTATATGTCTCATCCACTCTATCCATAAAACGAACATTGGCCTGTACAAAAACTATGGACCAGATATTCTGAGCTTTTATGGCAAGGGCTTAACGTGACTTTGTCAGGAAATAGGAAGGGCCCTAGTTATGCAAGTACAAAGCTCTCACTACTTGTTTCCTATGCAGATTGGGGGGGAAACCAAACATGTTTTTTTATAAATACATGAATGGTTGATTCTTTCTTTTAACCAACGTTTCATTTTATGTAATACATGTTTCATAAAGTGGTGCGGAACTCCCACGGTGCAGAACTGACTGCTGTAGTAAATCTGTCCGTGTGTGTGTGTGTGTAGGTGGTCCCTCTGCTGCTGAGTCTATTCCCAGGCTGCTCCGTGTCAGATGTTCTGTCCAGTGAAACGGCCAGGATGGTCAAAGCCCAGCTGATGGACAGCATCCAGGCCTGCAAACAATCTGCATCCTCCGTGCTAAGGTTAGGCTAGCACTGTTTGTCTGCAACCCCTCCCTGTTACTGCTGAACAGGTCAGACCTGAGTCAGAAAGATATACAGTATGTCCAATACTTAATCTTCACTTGGTTTAGTTTGCCAGGTACAATATAACCAGTGGAATAGTTCCCAAAGTGCAGAATCCAAGCTAAATTAAGCACACCTCAAGTACTTTAATTTTTTTGACATATTTTGTTTAAAGGGCAGTTGCACAGGTCCAGATGAAGCCTTCTCCTGGACTACAAATAAGCTTTTTCAACAGAGAGTCTCAATTGGAAGTAGGCTAAATATGGGTGTGTTCATCAGTCCCAAAGTGTACAAACTAACTGTGGTGGATGCTAATTACAGATTTCCTTAACCTGTTTCCCCAGAATGTGCAGTGGGCTTGACAAGATAACCCTGTCGCATGACGCAGACAGCCAGTCTGACAGCCAATCCTCAGAGGACCAGTTCGATCAGGGGGCGGAGCCTCTTAAAGTCTGTGTGGCCCCGCAGGAGGTATACCAGCAGATTGTCAGGATCAACCAGCAGGTACGAGACCAGGAAGACATCCAGACACTGGGACAGACAAACTCAGCTAACCTCATCTGAGGTCACTCAATAAAGCCCTTCAATTCAAACTCTCTTTTCCATACCTCTTATTCACCAAATCACATAAAACGCTCATGCTTTCCACTACCATTCACCATTGATCAGTATTTGTTTTAGTTGGATCTTCTACCCGTTGAGAGCATCTCTCATACTGACCAAAGGTGCACTTCCTGTGTTGGCTGTGCCAGGTGAAGCGAGCAGTGCGATTGGCCCTCGAATGGCGGCAGCCTCTACAGTATGACGGGCCCCGTATGGCCCCCGCCTGCACAGTGGAACAGGAGCAGTCTGCACTGGGCTCAAAGGACAGGCCATACCACTGGAGGAAGTTTGGGGGGTTTGGAGTGAATTCCAAATGAGCAGCAACACTATGGCATTTACTACTGTTCAGTTGACATGGTGGAACTGTTGGTCCACTGTTGCTCTTCAGCCCTCTGAGCTTGAGTGTGGCCATAGTAATGTAGAGGTTGTGATTGTACCATATTGTTCTTAATCCAATAGGTGTCAGTAGAGGCACACATTTCCATAGTTCCACCTCACCTGTTTGGATTTAATTGATCCATTAATCTAGATTGTCAGGGCACAACGATTTTGTTATGGTATTTTCCTCAAGTTTTTGTATTGTTTATGTCCATAGATTAACAGGCATATGGAGACATGTGAAGGGTGTATGACAAAAGGGAATAGGTGGGGCAGTTCAGTGATATGACAGACATAAAGGATGGAGATACTATAGCTCTATTGTGTCAGTTCTATAAGTTTGAGAATTTAGTTGAATGGTAATACCATTGTCTATTTAGCAATTGTTTTTAACAGTATACAGTAAATCTTTATTTTTAACAGATTGTTTTGCATTGAAAATTTGTCTGAAAAGTATGTTTTGCCAAATTAAAAGATATATAGACAATTGTATAGATTGAAATCATACTGGTCCTGTAAATAGATCTAGAGTTGAAAACATTTTATGCATGGCAATAAAGTGGTTTACAGTGTGTAATAGTTGGGGATTGTAGCAAGGATTGTAGCATATTGTACATGGGAGACTGGAGAGAAGTTGTCGTTTTGAGAGCGAAGCAGCTGCCCCCTCCCTGCACTGTAGTAACATCTGAGGAGAAAGGAGTTGTGACACTCAACCCTGTAGAAAACACCCCAGCAGTAGCTGATCACATGCACTCCATCCATCCATACCAGCTATTTCAATTGCTGAACAAACAATACTTCATTTGGCTTCATTTGTGACCAGAATGAACGAACAGTACAAAGTCTCCTCAAGCTCCCCTTGCCGGTATAAGAATGAGAGCAGTGGCATAGTCACATGCGGCGTGGAACAGTGGAGAAAGTAGTATAAAAGTACATGTTCATACACCGTACGCCAGGTACCACCCAAATCTTCTCAATGGTGTCTGTCCAATGTTGGTGCAGATGACCACGGAGCCCATGCCCAGACTGATGTCAATCCTCAGATGTGTTGACTTTCAGTCGCTCCATTTGGAGAGCGTGGTCGGGCCGCCGCCTTAAAATGTGGTGTCTCAGTGGGGATGGTGCTTGGTGCCTGGTTCAGCTCCCTCAGACAGTGTGTGTGGGCTGCAGCCACTGAACAAAGTGGTCTGGGACAGACGGTGGTCGTAAAGGAGCTGAAAAGTGTTTCACACCCGCGTAGTAAAAGTTTCAGGTTACTGTCCTGTCAGGAATGGGAAATGCGTCCAGGAGATCCCAGTGGCCGTCAGGTTTTACCCCAGACAAAAACACCTCTCTCTGGGCACAGGAGCTGGTGGCTTGGCACCCTGTCAAAGAATTCATGGTGAACCGGAGAAGTTTCATTCACATTTGGCTGGAAACTGTTTTGTCTAAGACATTCAGAACACGTTTGAACTCTTTGGGTAGTGTTGGGAGCAGGTGACGTGCAGCTAATGCACGCCATTATGTCGTCCTGAAAGGGAAATGTAGGAGTCTTTCCGTTTTATGATTTGTAGGGCTTTAAGTGGATTAGTGCCGCTTCATTTATTTGCCAGTCATGGTGTGCATCAATGGTGATACAAAATTACTCAAATACAGGTAGTTATTTTCCAGTCACATGAGGTGTCTTTGCTCAAGGATGCAGAATCAGATCAAATGAAGCATCAACATTTTATTTTCAAATATTTCTTACAAAAAATATTTACATACGTGATACACAGTTAAATACAAACCTTCCCATTACAATAAGCATTATATAAAGTATAGTTCATCATGGTTAAAGAGAGTGAGGCTACAAAGTAAGGAAATAAAGTGAAAGTTGGTCACTCACTTTACTGGAATAAATACCTGCCGCCTCAAAAACATTCAACATTCTAAAGCGTTGCAGTTGGTTTACAGCCTAGTGTCTGGACCGGATTCCGCTACACTCAAAAGTCTGATGCACCAGATGACATGTTTGGCACCTAGGGGATATATTAAAGCGAGTAAAATGTGCTTTCACAATCTTGTAATTTTCATAACCAAATTGAACTGCATATTTCCTTTCTCAGAAAGAGGAGCAGACATTAGGTCCTTCTGAGAAATGTTTGAAAGACAATTTATTCATCTTGGAGAGATAAAATGTCTGCCGGTTTGTGCTACTCACAAATTTTCCAGTCAGTTTTACTGGCTTGCCTCAGGAACCCTCTCCCTGTCAGTCTCCCCGTGTTTCGAAGTAGAGGGCTGATCGCCTGTTTTCTGTACAGGGGGAAGAGACAGCCATACTCTTCAGGTCCTTGAGGGCACAGTACAGGGCTTGACCTTTGCAGATGATGTCTGTTTTCCCTGTAACCCTTAATTGTATGACATCTTTCTCTATTTGCTCTCTCTCTGGACATCACCAAGACCAATTTACTTATAAAAGTTTATCTGTCTTGTGGGGTCACTTCCAGCCATTCTGTTCTTTGAGCATGCTGAGATCCAGTCCTTTGTGAACAGTTTTAGTGCTGCTGAAGTCCAGTCCTTTCTTAACAGGTGTACTAGGTGCGTTGTACAGAGAGAGAGTTGGTGAGCTGCAGGCCCGTGTCCAAGGCCGTTCAGTGGGAATGGTCCAAATGGTTAGAGACGGGGTCTTCTTGTCCTTCTCCTTCATAGAAGCAGGAAAGGGTGGCTGATAATAAATGACAGAGTGAGAAAAGTTAGAGCATTGTTTCCCAAACTCGGTCCTGGTGACCCCTAGGGGTGAACATTTTGTTTTTGCCCTAGCACTGCACAGCTGATTCGAATAATCAAAGCTTAATGATGTGTTATTTGAATCTGCTGTGTAGTGCTAGAGCAAAAACCAAAACGTGCACCTCTTGGGGTCCCTGGGACCAAGTTTGTGAAACACTGAGAGAAGTCAATAAGAGAAGTAATATTTTTCAGTGCTGAGTTTAGAAACAAAGGTGTCTATTGGAGTTTACAGCACATTATATCTGACTAGCAATTTAGCAAGTATGTTTGTTCAACTGTAGACATGGCAGCTCCGGTACAAGCACCATTGAAGTCACTGTGAATTATTATCTAAGTCAGGGCTCTCCAACCCTGTTCCTGGAGAGCTACACTCCTGTAGGTTTTCACTCAAACCCCAGTTGTAACTCACCTGATTCAGCTTATCAACCAGCTAATTATTAGAATCAGGTGCACTAGATTAGATGTGTGTGTATTAGGGAGTTGTTGTGGAATTGTTAGATTAGATGTTAGATATTGCTGCACTGTTGAAACTAAAAACACAAGCATTTCGCTACACTCACAATAACATCTGCTAACCATGTGTATGTGACTAATAAAATGTAATCTGATTTAGATTAGGGTTGGAGTGAAAACCAACTGGACTGTAGCTCTCCAGGAACAGGGTTGGAGAGAACTGACCTAAGTGCAGTATAGGCACAATTCAACTACTCATTGAACAAGCTGAAATTAACTTGTTCTGTGCTTCCTGCAATATGTTTCCAGCACTGAAACCATGTGCATTGTTGAGGTAAAAAGGGTGTAGCAGCTGAGCGTGGCAGGGTTGTCTGTCCCTGCATAGCGGTTCATCTTGGGTAGCAGCAACACGAAGAACACAGCCATAGACAGGTGGTAGAAACTGTGGACATAGGCATATTCCCACTCGTGTAAAACTAATAAAAAAATTAAAAAAACTTTTTGATGTCAATGTGTTCAAACTTGTGCAAGCCGAACACATCTCAACTAGGTTTGACATTTACTATTGCCTTCATTGTGAATGGAAAGGGGAAGGAGGGAGATTACGTTGTGATGATACCTGAAAGTAGAAGCGGAGCATCAGAGCCGAAGCAGCATCCTGGTCCCACCAGTTTGGTGTATACAAGTCTCTGGTAGAGGTCCTTTATCGCTTTCATTTTCTGTAACTGAAATATGATACAGTACACAGGATCAGTTTAGAATAACAGGTTCAGTTGAAGAGATAATCAATGCAATGTTGCGTGTGTGTGTGTGTGTGTGTGTGTGTGTGTGTGTGTGAGAGTGTGTGTGAGAGTGTGTGTGAATGAGTGAGAATGAGAGACAGACACAGCACATTCTTCCAAACAATTGTTCAGTGATACTGCATGCAGAGCTCACTTGCCCTCTGAACATAGTTTTATGCCACTTAACAACGCACCCTGAGGATGGGCCATTACAGTGTCACGATACAATGCTGTTTACATTCACCTATCAGTGCAACCCAGATAGAGATGGCTGTTCCGTACACGATGAAATCCTCCAGGACACTTAATGATACATATGATGGAGAGGCCTGGCCCGTCACATGCATGGTAAATCTAGGTATGTCATGGTAAATCTAGGTACATCATGGTAAATCTAGGTAGGTTATGGTAAATCATGGTAGGTCATGGTAAATCTAGGTGCATCATGGTAAATCTAGGTAGGTCATGGTAAATCTAGGTGCGTCATGGTAAATCTAGGTAGGTCATGGTAAATCTAGGTGCGGCATGGTAAATCTAGGTGCGTCATGGTAAATCTAGGTGCGTCATGGTAAATCTAGGTGCGTCATGGTAAATCTAGGTAGGTCATGGTACATCTAGGTAGGTCATGGTAAATCTAGGTAGGTCATGGTACATCTAGGTATGTCATGGTACATCTAGGTAGGTCATGGTAAATCTAGGTAGGTCATGGTAAATCTAGGTAGGTCATGGTAAATCTAGGTACGTCATGGTAAATCTAGGTAGGTCATGGTAAATCTAGGTACGTCATGGTAAATCTAGGTGCGTCATGGTAAATCTAGGTAGGTCATGGTAAATCTAGGTGCGGCATGGTAAATCTAGGTAGGTCATGGTACATCTAGGTAGGTCATGGTAAATCTAGGTAGGTCATGGTACATCTAGGTATGTCATGGTAAATCTAGGTAGGTCATGGTAAATCTAGGTAGGTCATGGTAAATCTAGGTGCGTCATGGTAAATCTAGGTAGGTCATGGTAAATCTAGGTGCGGCATGGTAAATCTAGGTAGGTCATGGTACATCTAGGTAGGTCATGGTACATCTAGGTAGGTCATGGTACTTCTAGGTAGGTCATGGTAAATCTAGGTAGGTCATGGTAAATCTAGGTAGGTCATGGTAAATCTAGGTAGGTCATGGTAAATCTAGGATTAAACAGATCCCATACATTTTAAGTACCATTGTATTACACGATAACTTAATTTCTGTCCATTTCAATTCTGACAGGACACAGTGCCATCAACAAATACTGTCTCTGGTAGGTTAGCAGTGATAGAAACGCAACATAAAGGTAGACCCACACTTCAAGTTGTAAACATACAGTGGGGCAAAAAAGTATTTAGTCAGCCACCAATTGTGCAAGTTCTCCCACTTAAAAAGATGAGAGAGGCCTGTAATTTTCATCATAGGTACACTTCAACTATGACAGACAAAATGAGAAAAAAAATCCAGAAAATCACATTGTAGGATTTTTAATGAATTTATTTGCAAATTATGGTGGAAAATAAGTATTTGGTCACCTACAAACAAGCAAGATTTCTGGCTCTCACAGACCTGTAACTTCTTCTTTAAGAGGCTCCTCTGTCCTCCACTCGTTACCTGTATTAATGGCACCTGTTTGAACTTGTTATCAGTATAAAAGACACCTGTCCACAACCTCAAACAGTCACACTCCAAACTCCACTATGGCCAAGACCAAAGAGCTGTCAAAGGACACCAGAAACAAAATTGTAGACCTGCACCAGGCTGGGAAGACTGAATCTGCAATAGGTAAGCAGCTTGGTGTGAAGAAATCAACTGTGGGAGCAATTATTAGGAAATGGAAGACATACAAGACCACTGATAATCTCCCTCGATCTGGGGCTCCACACAAGATCTCACCCCGTGGGGTCAAAATGATCACAAGAACGGTGAGCAAAAATCCCAGAACCACACGGGGGGACCTAGTGAATGACCTGCAGAGAGCTGGGACCAAAGTAACAAAGCCTACCATCAGTAACACACTACGCCGCCAGGGACTCAAATCCTGCAGTGCCAGACGTGTCCCCCTGCTTAAGCCAGTACATGTCCAGGCCCGTCTGAAGTTTGCTAGAGAGCATTTGGAGGATCCAGAAGAAGATTGGGAGAATGTCATATGGTCAGATGAAACCAAAATAGAACTTTTTGGTAAAAACTCAACTCGTCGTGTTTGGAGGACAAAGAATGCTGAGTTGCATCCAAAGAACACCATACCTACTGTGAAGCATGGGGGTGGAAACATCATGCTTTGGGGCTGTTTTTCTGCAAAGGGACCAGGACGACTGATCCGTGTAAAGGAAAGAGTGAATGGGGCCATGTATCGTGAGATTTTGAGTGAAAACCTCCTTCCATCAGCAAGGGCATTGAAGATGAAACGTGGCTGGGTCTTTCAGCATGACAATGATCCCAAACACACCGCCCGGGCAACGAAGGAGTGGCTTCGTAAGAAGCATTTCAAGGTCCTGGAGTGGCCTTGTGAAGACTTACAGAAAACGTTTGACCTCTGTCATTGCCAACAAAGGGTATATAACAAAGTATTGAGAAACTTTTGTTTTTGACCAAATACTTATTTTCCACCATAATTTGCAAATAAATTCATTAAAAATCCTACAATGTGATTTTCTGGATTTTTTTTTCTCATTTTGTCTGTCATAGTTGAAGTGTACCTATGATGAAAATTACAGGCCTCTCTCATCTTTTTAAGTGGGAGAACTTGCACAATTGGTGGCTGACTAAATACTTTTTTGCCCCACTGTATGTGCCCCTAATAAATGACACATATGACTGTACAATGCATTTTCCTCAGTATTAAAATGATAATCATAACTTTTTCTTAGTATGTATTGTATGGCTCAATGTTTTTCCAGAGGCAGTTGTGAAGTAGTGAATATAAATAGTGCATGGATCTAATTGAGTTAATAGAGAGAATGGTAGAGAGGGTGAGTCCTTTAATTACGGCAGGGTGCTAAATCAGGGTCACAGAGTGTTTCTTGGTAGTCTTACACAAATCTACTTTCAAACAAAAGTATACACCTCACACACATGGTTATGGGCTTACAAAAAATAAGACACCTGTACCATGTCAGATAGAGTTTAAACGTATTCAATTTTGAGTTTACATCTGAATATTACACTTTAAATATATCACAGAACACTGAAATATAACCAAAACGTTTGACAAAGAAACACCAGATTTTGGGCTGTTTTTCAAAATAATGTTTATTAATTATGAAATTATGAAAAATATTAAACACACTCCCCCCATGAGGCCACTCGAGGGCAATTTGGTCATTTGATTGCAGGAAAAGGCTACGCCCTTAGAACTAGCTGGTGGTGGTCCTCATCTCTCCTCAACGGTTGCACTTGCCCTGTGGGGCTGATGAGAGAACACAAAGGGGTGCAGTGTAGTTGGGAACACACCCTCATGCCTCAGATTCCAAGAGGGGAGGTAACATTAGCACTCGGCACACGACCAGAACGCCACTCAGGCTTAGCTTGGGGACCCCAGTGGGCGTTCAGTGCCTCTGGTCTCTGTTCTCCCCATACCAGCCCATTGTACAGCCTTTCGAATTTGTAATGGCCCCTGGAAAGGGGCTGACCCCAGAATTCTGAGGTTAAAGGTCATGGATTGAGCCTGTTGAGAGTGCAATGTGAGAGGAGGGGGAAAGCAAACAAAATGAAAGTGTATCATGCTTACTTTCACCTCAACAGGCCCATACCCCTGCCCTGTCCCTGTCTAAACATAGTCATGGACAGTAGTGTGGGAATGTGGCTGCCAGGGACTTCCTGTAAGCATCTGAGAAACCACTGGGCTTCCTTTTGATTAGCTCATAAATAGTTCTGCCTTCTGCCCTCCAGTTCTTTTACAAATAATAAAGAAGATGTTTAGTCAACTCTGTGAACGCATAATACAAAAAAAAAAGTTTTAAAGCTGTGGGAATATATCCAAAGTATATTTGGAAAGTGACTTGGAGATACATTGAGTATACAAAACATTGAGTTGAACCCCCTTTTGCCCTCAGAACAGCCTCAATATGTTGGGGCATGGACTCTACAAGGTGTCGAAAGCGTTCCACAGGGATGATGGCCCATGTTGACTCCAATACTTTCCACAGTTTTGTCAAGTTGGCTGGATGTCCTTTGGGTGGTGGACCATTCTTGATACACACAGGAAACTGCTGAGTGTGAAAAACCCAGCAGCGTTGCAGTTCTTGATACACTCAAACCGGTGGGCCTGGCACCTACTACCATACCCCGTTCAAAGGCACTTAAATATTTTGTTTTGACCATTCAACCTCTGAAAGGCTCACATACACAATCCATGTCTCAATTGTCTCAAGGCTTAAAAATCATTTTTTAACCTGTCTCCTCCCCTTCATCTACACGGATTGAAGTGGATTTAACAGGTTACATCAATAAGGGATCATAGCTTTGACCTGGATTCACCTGGTCAGTCTATCTCATGGAAATAGCAGGTGTTCCTAATGTTTTGTACACTCAGTGTACATACTGTATGAGTATAGAATAGTTATCTGTTAAACTCCCATGTAGAGAATATATCCAGGGCACATGCATACTTTGTGTGTGTGTGTGTTGGTATGTAGGTATGTAGTTATATTTTGTGTGTGTGTCTGTCTGTCTATGTGCTTGATGATGTGTAGGTCTGCCAATCTGTCTGGCTGTCTGTCTGTGAGCATGAATGTGTCTGTTTAAGAGCAGTACCAGCTTGAATATACTTGGGCTGTGAGCCAAGAGGACATCAGAGAATGTTATGGCAGCTCCTCTCCTCTCCTGCTGAAGAGGAGCAGTCACTGTGCTTCTGAGCTCAGAGGAAGTAGGTGAGAATTTAAAAAGATAAAACTATAACCATTGAAATGGACTAAAATGAATTTATCAAGTACCTCAATAGCTTACATCATTTTAAGAGAAGTGAGGCAGTTTAAAATAAACTGTTAAAGACACCTCAGAAATAAATAGAGCTTAACAATTCAGATAAAATGTGTTATAATTCAGATTTCAGACATATAAATGATGACTGAAATGAATGTAAATAAAACCCAAAAAATGCCAGTATTGTTTATATCTCAGTTTGGGAATACACCTTTTTATTCTAGAATCTCTCTCTCACTGAAAGAGCGTCATTGACTGAAACAGTATATATTTATTTTCCAACATCTGTGGAGGGGAAAAAAACTCTAATGTTTCCTCTTGTCTGTGTGTACTATCCATACTGTCTCCAGACCGTTTCTCGACAGACAGACAGACAGACAGACAGACAGACAGACAGACAGACAGACAGACAGACAGACAGACAGACAGACAGACAGACAGACAGACAGACAGACAGACAGACAGACAGACAGACAGACAGACAGACAGACAGACAGACAGAGAGAGAGAGAGAGAGAGAGAGAGAGAGAGAGAGAGAGAGAGAGAGAGAGAGAGTCGGCTTTCCATTTCATCCCAAAGGTGTTCGATGCAGGCCAGAGCCCTGACCGATCTCAACAAACCATTTCTGTATGGACGTTGCTTTGTGCATGGGCATTGTCATGCTGAAACAGGAAAGGGCCTTCCCCACAAAGTTGCAGCACATAATCATCTAGAATGACATTGTATGCTGTAGCATTAAGATTTTCCTTGACTGGAACTAAAGGGCCTAGCCCGAACCATGGAAAACAGCCCCAGAACATTATTCCTCATCCACCAAACTTTACATTTGGCACTATGCATTGGGGCAAGTAGTGTTGTCCTGGCATCCGCCAAACCCAGATTTGTCCGTCGGACTGCCAGATGGTGACGCGTGATTCATCCCTCCACAGAATGCGTTTCCACTGCTCTAGAGTCCAATGGTGGCAAGCACTCCAGCCGACGCTTGGCATTGCGTATGGTGAACTTAGGCTTGTGTGCAGCTGCTCGGCCAAGGAAACCCATTTCATGAAGCTCCCGACGAACAGTTCTTGTGCTGACGTTGTTTCCAGGGGCAGTTTGAAACTCGGTAGTGAGTGTAGCAAACGAGGACAGACGATTTTTACACACTACGCGCTTCAGCACTCGGTGGTCCCCTTCTGTGAGCTTGGGTGGCTTACCACTTTGCCGCTGAGCCGTTGTTGCTCTTAGGCGTTTCCACTTCACAATAACAGCACTCACAGTTGACCGGGGCAGCTCTAGCAGTGCAGAAGTTTGACAAACTGACTTGTTGGAAAGGTGGCATCCAATGATGGTGCCACGTTGAAAGTCACAGAGCTCTTTAGTAAGGCCATTCTACTGCCAATGATTGTCTATGGAGATTGCATGTCTGTGTGCTCGATTTTCTACACCTGTCAGCAACGGGTGTGGCTGAAATAGCCAAATCCACTAATATGAAGGGTTGTCCACATACTTTTGTATATATTGATTATCTGTGTGATTGTATGGAGCATGTGATTGAAGCCTAGCAGTGTAGTGTAGTAGAGGAATCCTAATGCACGTAGCAGACACAGAGGCAGCGTAGCAGAGAGAACATGTGGCTGCTGGGTGCAGACGTTGTGGGCAGGCATGGTGGTCCTCCCAGTCTCAGTCTCTCACTCTCTCTCTGCTGCTTGAGATATTCTAGAGACTCAATCTATCTCACTTTCGCCTTTTTGTTTCTCTCTCTCTCTCTCTCTGTGCTGCTCAAGACATTCTAGAGACTCAACCTCTCTTACTTTCTCCATCGTCTTTCTCTGTTTCGTTCACTCTCTTCGTATCTGTAACTTTGATATGCATAATGCTTTCTAATTTAAATGTTTGTTTATGTATAGGGCCTTAGATATTCTGGATCCACCTCAGTGATAGGTAGGGTCCTGCTCTGAAACTCATCACGAACTACTTCCTGGTGTGTTCTCTCCACATGGAAACAAGCACACAGGGCAAGATATCAGCACCTGAAGAGGAAATGGGAGAAAGGATGTTCAGGGGACTGAGAAGATGAGGGGAAGGGGTGATGGGAGAGGAGGTTGGGGGTTTAGGGGAGGGGGTAGGGGCTAGGGGCTAGGGGGGTTTCCCACTGTTGGAAACAGCAACATCCTCCTCTGTCTGACCTGCGAGTGGAGTGGAGCGAAGTGGAGTAGAGGGCGAGAGCAGAGAGAGAGTTGAGCTGCCAGGCTTGCGCTGGCCTGTAAATAGGACAGAGTCCCCACCACATACAGCAGCATCAGAGGCAAGAGAGGCAGACCCCAGTGCTTGGCACCGTTCGGGAGCCTGCTGCTGGGCTCCTCCTGCTGCTGGGAGGAGAATGGGGTGTAGGGGAGGAGAGGGGGTGAGGGAGGAAAGGAGGGAGGGAGGGGAAGAGGGATGCAAGGCACACACCTTACCTCTCTCCCTCTCTCTCCCTCTGCACACACATCTCCACAGCAGCAGCACCACCACACCACCCACTCTGACCCGGCATCACACAACTCAGCGGCCCCTGGACTGCAGCTAGGTAAGTGGGTAAATATTTAGACTCCTCCAGCCTGTCTGTGTGTAAAAGTGTGTGTGTGTGTGTATATAATGTGTGTGTGTGTGTGTTCATAAGTGATTCTGTGTGTGTGTGTGTCTACCGTGAAGTATGTTTTGTGATGTGGTATTCGAGCCAATGAGACTTGTCTCCTGTTCCTGGCCAAAACAAATGTGTGTGTGTGTGTTTGTGTCTGTGTGGTTGTGAATGTGTGTGTGGTTGTGAATGTGTGTGTGCTGATGGAGAGCTCTCTACTGCTGTGGGAGAGACTGATGAGGGGGAGGATCTTTTTCATGCTAATTCAAGTTCTGAAACTGCACAATGAAAAAGTGATTTGAACAATAAAATATATAATGTGTTATATAGCATACTAAATGCATTCGTTTTGATGATGTCATAGGTATTCTGTTAAACGTGTGAAGATGATCAAATCTAGTTCTCATCAACTGCAGCAGAATTAGGATCTTGAGTAGAAATCTACACAAATTATTACTCAATGATTGTGGATCAATATTGTGAAAAGCACCAGTCTAAGATAGTCAGTGTACATTCTGTAATTATTATTTCTTAAACAATAGTGAAATTAAGTCAATTGCTTGGCGTTAAGAGTGGTGATTGTAGAGATTGCAGAATTCTGCACTTTCTTACATTTAAAAATGTTAGTCATTTAGCAGACGCTCTTGTCCAGAGCAACTTACAGTAAGTGCATTCATCTTAAGCTAGCTAGTGACACAAAGTTTACCTGATAAAGGAGAAATCCCCACCAGCTGCTCTGAGGATGGTAGGCTCAGCTGTTTGAAAGTGCCTCAGTGTGAAGGAGAAGGATTTAGTAGCTAGACATTTACTCACAAAGAACACATCAATTATGGTTAAGGTCACTGAGGAAAAACAATGCACACAGAATGAGGCGTGGAACAAACTACTTGAAGGCACTCTGGCACAAAGATGGCGGAGTCCCCAACGTGGTGGTTATTAGAAACCATGTCTAAAGTGTCACTCATTCCGCAAAGACAGACCACATGCACTCTCTCTCCACTCCAAAACGTGAGTGACCTCTTCTTAACTTCTCTCAGCCTCTATGTGTCTGTCTGCCTGCGCTCCTCTCTCTGCACTTGGTGTAAGCAGAGCGAGGTTGAGGACTCGTGGAGAGCAGCGGACAATTGAGTTGGAGCAACATACCTTTTCCATTTCACATATGAACGTGAGAAGGCTTGCTAAGAAAGGAGGTAGTAGGAAGGAGGAAGGAACCCCAGTCTGGTTAAACAGCTCCTCCAGAAAGGATGAGTCTGCCTGGGCCTTCCATCCAGACCAGACAGCCCTGGTCGGAGCAGCCCCAGCTCCCCACAGCCTCTCTAAGGACTGTCCGCTGTCTGTCTGCTGCCAATGAAGGAAAAACACACCTCCTCCCCTGAGCAGTGGGCCCCAGGGGGACAGAGGGGAGGGGGATGCTGGGGGTGTGGCTATGGGGAGACACACAGGGCTGTGTTTACTCTTCTCTGTGGCCCTGGGACGCCTTGTGAGGAGGAAGGCCTGTCTCGCGGGCGACAGACTGAGGGGTCTGTGAGAGACTGCGTTGTCTGTGTGGGGAGAGAGAGAGTGAGTGTGTGTTTGGCAGCTGGACGTACTCCAGCTGTGTCTGGGAGGATAATGAACTCCAGGTGTTCCAGTGGGTAGTTTAAGACACCTGTCACCAATATATAGTGCCAGAAAAAGCCAGACTGCAAATAGGGCTAGACGATATGTTTGCTTATTTTAAGAAGCCTACCTAAGTGGAGCTGTGGGGCTGATGAGGAGGAGAGACGGGACAGGGGGATGTGCAAGGGGGCCTTTCCTAGAATCGGAGCGTGACTGGATGTTTATGTCACTGGTGTGTGTGTGCTTGCATGAAGGTATGTGAGTGTGTGTTTGAATGTGTGTGTTTGTGTTACCTTAGAGTAAGCACCTGGGCCAGACGGTGCATTCACACTGAGGTGGAGGAAACAAAGGCCTACCTGCGTGGAAGCCTAGGCCTTGAGTCAGGAAACGTACCTTAGTCAATCCAGTACTGAGACTTGTTTAACTTTTACATGCTGCTTTCATGGTCCAAGTCTCCAACACCTGTGCTCACTCAACAGCCTGCCTGTGTCACCACCTGACTATCTCAAGGTTTTATCCAAGTATACAGTGATTGCCAGTGCACTAAAATGTTTCAAGACATTTACGTTGAAGCCTACATGGGTCTGGCATGAATATGTTTCCTCTGAAACACCTGTAAGTGCTCTAATTTGGTCTGTTTAACACATTTGCATGGATAGTTGACCCCTGATATATGTGATAGCTAAGGACTGTTATAAAAGCGTGTTTTATACCGCAGCATACGGATATCTGGAGTAAGTAAAAATGTTGTGTTTGAACTGGGACTGGTGAACTTCTGTGAACAGAGTTTGCTCTTATCTTATAGTGCATCAGTACATCACGGTGGCAAGCTTCCTGCTATCCAGGACCTATATACTACGAGGTGTCAAAGACTCCAGTCACCCAAGTCATAGACTGTTCTCTCTGCTACCACACGGCAAGCGGTACTGGAGCGCCAAGTCTAGGTCCAAAAGGCTTCTTAACAGCTTCTACCCCCAAGCCATAAAACCGCTGAACAATTAATCAAATGGCTACCCAGACTATTTACATTGACACCCACCTTTGTTTTTACACTGCTGCTACTCGCTGTTTATTATTGATGCATAGTCACTTTACCCCTACCTACATTTACAAATTACACTGACTAACCTGTGCCCCCGCACATTGACTCTGTACCGGTACCCCCTGTATATAGCCTAATTATTGTTATTTTATTGTGTTACTTTTAAAATATATATTTTTTACTTGAGTTTATTTAGTAAATATTTTCTTAACTATATTTTCTTAAAACTGCATTGTTGGTTAAGGGCTTGTAAGAAAGCATTTCACGGTAAGGTCTACACCCATTGTATTCGGCGCATGTGACAAATAACGATTTGATATGATTGTGCCCTTGTTAAGAGTCGACTGTATCAGATATACAAAGTGTTTATTGAGGATGTCTTTCGAAATCAAAGTGTTTTCCCGCTCTGTTTGTCAGTACCTGATGTAGGATCTTAATTTGAGCCAGTCTTATACAGCAGGAAAATAAGGAAATTATAATTATTATGTGTCTTATAACTTTAGAAGCCTTTTTAAACCTCACATGTTAAATGTTCTCCTGCAACAGGGTGATCAAATTAAGATCTTACATCTGTAGTTAACGTTTATGGGTGTGAGTCTTCAGCTCTTACTCTTCTGTCCCATCTGTATATTTTCTCTTGTCAGGATGTGGATCTGGTCGTGGGAACAATGTGGGGAGTCTAGCCTGGTGCTACTGCGGTTCCTCACCCTGACTTTGTCTGTAGGGAACCTCTCAACCAGGGGACAGGTACGCTCTCCACCTCTCTCTTACTTTGTCTATGCATATGATGGCCCATCTCCGGCCTCTCGCTTACACACACACACCTTTCTTTCTCTCTGTTTTCTCTATTTGCCAGTTGTTCACTCACGCACTCTTGCTCCGTCTTTCTGTCCCTCTCATCTTCTGACTGGTCCTTCTTACATTAGTTCTCTCATAAAAACCCACAGCTGTTTTCTCTCACTCCTTTTACAAGGGGAGCACAGTAGATATCATTTGTCTCCACTTCACTCAGATTGTCAGAGTGGCTAGACATGCTTATAATTAGTCACACTGTGTGTACAGGGCCCTGTTCTGCTGTTGTTCTCTAAGGGTGCTGTGTTGTGTCTAGGAGGAAGGGGCAGCCTCCAACAGTCTGGAGGATGAGCTGGAGTCCACCACATACTGGTGGGGGGAGTGGGCCAAGTGGACCGCCTGCACGCGCACCTGTGGAGGTGGGGTCATGTCCCAGGAGAGGCACTGTCTCAAACAGAGGTCAGTCCACTGAAAGAAATATCCTATACTGTTCTGTTCTATTGTTATTCTATTCAATTATATTCTAACCTGTTATTTTCTATTCTATTATACTCCATAAAGTTATTCATTTAGCACATGTATTAAATGTATGTATTTTCTATCCAAAGAAAGAAAGCAGCCGCTGGTAGAGACAACATGACCTGCACTGGCACTAAGAAAAAATACCTCCTCTGTAACACCAAGGTTATCATCCATCTAGTACTGCCATCCCTTTTCCTGTCGTTAGCAAAATGCATGTTGACACATTACCCCACAACCCGAAGTACATGATGCAGAAGTTAATACCGCTCTTTTTCTTATCAATTGAGATATAATTAGCTTAAAGGGGTAATCTGCAGGTATTACATACATTTCTGGACTTATAAAGTAGTGATATGTACCCACTGATTTTTGAAGAATATAACTTATTATCAGGGCACAAGGCGAGACCCAGATGCAGATGGTTGGAGTCTTACAATGTTTATTAATCCAAAAAGGAAGAGCAAGAGAATGGTCATGTACAGGCAAATGGTCAAAGCCAGCTCAGAGTCCAATAGGTACCGAAGGGCAGGCAGATTCAAGGTCAGGGCAGGCAGGATGATCAGGCAGGCAGGAAAGTAGTCCAGAGTCAGGCAGTGGTCAAAACCGGGAAGACTAGCAAAAGAGAATAGAAAAGGAGTATGGTGAAAACCACACTGGTTGACTTGACTAAACATACGAGACGAACTGGCGCAGAGAGACAGGAAACACAGGGATAAATACACTGGGGGAAATAAGCGACACCTGGAGGGGGTGGAGACAATCACAGGGACAGGTGAAACAGATCAGGGCGTGACACTTAGAAATGCTTCAGGAGCTTAGTTCAACTGTCGTACCAATCAGAACCCCAAATATAACATTGTTTAACTCCAATGTTTGTAAACAAAGTAAATGTAAACAAACACTGTCAGCCTATAGCCTCAACACATGATTAAAACTATAATCTATGAATATAGTCTATGAATTTGAGTGGTTACATTTTTCCAGCCCCATCCCTCAGCTTTTTACTGAAACAGTGGAGGGGAACCCCTTTGTTATTGTTTCAACAGCGGATTGCCCCTTTAAGGTTTAGTGCTGTGGCCATAAACCCTGGTCCTGAAGAGCAACAGGGTGAACAGGCTTTTGTTCCAGAGTTGCCAGACCCTGTCACACCCTTTTATTACATATTGTAAAACCATTATAAAATAAAAAACACATGGAACAGATAGAAAAGTGTGTGTATATTTTCTGTCTTGTGCAGGACTGCCTTTCCTCTGGGAGAAGCTTCAGGGAAGAGCAGTGCTGGTCGTTCAACTCACAGGTCTACAATGGCAGGAACTACCACTGGAAACCCCTGTATCCGGGTAAAACAACCATATTAAACCTACTCAGCTCTGTGTCATTCCCTCCTGTGTGGCCTGTCCTCGAGGCTCGTTATTACACTGTGAACGCTGACCTTTGTGTCCATCCATCCATCCACAGATGACTATGTCCATATCTCCAGTAACCCATGTGACCTGCACTGCACCACAGCCGACGGCCAGAGACAGCTGATGGTTCCTGCTCGAGACGGAACATCCTGCAAGTACAGCAACTACAGAGGGGTCTGTGTGGACGGCAGATGTGAGGTTAGGGAACGCTTGTTTCTTCATCTGCCGAGGAAATGGCTTTGCATATTCTGTGAGAATGGCCGAAAGGCTTATTTTCCTGGTCACATGATAAAAGTGTATCAATACTTCTTCAACTGGCTTTGCATGAGCTGAAATGATTCAAGAAGATAATGATCTTGTTTGTGTTAACATAATTTCTGCAGCCAATCGGGTGTGATGGAGTGCTCTTCTCGCCCAATACACTGGATACGTGTGGAGTGTGTCAGGGGGATGGCAGCAGCTGCAGCAGGGTCAATGGAAACTTCCGCCGCGGGGCCACCAGTTTGGGTACGAGTGTGTACGAGTGTGACAAGCCCCCCAAATATGTCACTGAAAGATAACTACAGACAGTTCAGAGCTGAGTCTGACAACAAGGTCTATGTGATTCTTAAGCCGACTCCTCTGATGTCCAGGCTATTTAGTTGCAGGTAAAATGGAGTCATCATAATGTTTCCTGTCTCCAAGGTTACTCCTTTATCACAACAATCCCTGAGGGCTCCTGGGACATCCAGATCATTGAGAGGAAGAAGTCAGCTGATGTTTTGGGTGGGTACTTCCTTTTTATCCTGCTCCCTATGCCATCTATACAAACATTTCTAATGTCTCCTGTTGGTACGGTGTGATGTCATTAGGATCCATATAATTTAATGACAAGAAGAAGGTGTAAAACATTTTATTCAAGATTTTCAGCAAATACAAAGGGTATTTTCTCCCCCGCAATGGGATAACCATTAATCTTGATAGTGGGAAGTTGGTAAAGGAAGTACATTAATCAACTGAAATTAATCAGATCATCTATATACTTTAATTTCCTTCGTGATCTCTTGAATTGACTTTATAGTATTCATTTATGGTCATGTATGGGGAGTAGAAATTCCAGTTTACATCAAAGATATGACCTTTCCATAGAGTCAACCAACCCGTCCTCCTCCAATGGTCCTCCATCCCCTCCATGAGACTATGTTCTATCCTATCTCCCACACAGCTGTGACTGATCAGGCGGGGAACTTCTTTTTCAATGGAAACTACAAGGTGGACAGCCCCCAGAACTTCCATGCGGCGGGTACTGTCTTCAAGTACCGGCGGCCCATGGATGTGTATGAGACGGGAATCGAGTACATCGTAGCCAAAGGGCCCATCAACCAGGCCATCAATGTTCTGGTACTGTATCCTGCTGAGGTCTGCTCTGCTCCCTCCCCTCGCCGAGCAGCCAGGGCCTCTGGGTAATCTCTAATTTAGAAGTAGTGTACACGTATCCAGTAACTTGTAGGTGCAGGGTACAAAATCCCACGTAATTTCAACAAAAAAATAATATGTGATGACGTTTAATCAACGTGGAAAACTGATTGGATTTGCAAAAAGTCATCAACGTAAGGGAATTGCTTCCTTTATATGTGCAATTGACTGAGTTTGGTAGGAGAGAGCAGGAGGGAATGGGTGAGCTCTCTGGTGCTATTTTGTCTGCTCATAGGTGTGGAACCAGAATGGTCGTATCCCTTACATTACGTACGAGTACACCGTCCTACGGGAGCTCCTGTCCCCCGTCCCTCAACCCCCTGTCTACACCGGTCCCGACAGCACCGCCCCTGGGGTTTCCGTGGAGATGGGCAGTATGGTGGCCCCCAACGGGAGCACGTATGACAAGGCGATACCTGAGACTCAGCAGAACCGTTTGTTGAAGAAGGGGGCCGAGGGCCAGGAGACCAATGAGGTGTATGAGGAGACAGCAGCCATTGACTGTGACCAGGACAGCCCAACCCCACCACAATACACAGGTAACAACAATATACTAGAAACCAATATACCAATACAATAACTTAGAGGGAGAGGGAGAGAGAGAGAGAGAAAACAACACTGAGCTGCTGATGCGGGCCCCCGACCCTCAGGACTATCGCTATCTGTAGCTGATATGAGTAAGTTATTTAAGCATTTTAACCCTCGCAAGGCTCCCTGGCCATACGGCATCCCAATCCGCGTCCTCAGAGCAAGTGCAGACCATCTGACTAGAGTGTTTATGGACATATTCAATCTCTCCATATCCCAGCCTGTTGTCCACACTTGCTTCAAGATGTCCACCATTGTTCCTGTACCAAAAAAGTGAAGGTAACTGAGCTGAATGACTATCGCCCCGTAGCGCTCACTTCTTTCATCATGAAATGCTTTGAGAGGCTAGTTAAGGATCATATCACTTCCACCTTACCCCACACCCTAGACCCATTACAATTTGCATATCGCAGCAACTCATCCACGGACTACGCAATTGCCATTGCACTACACACTGCCCCATCCCACCTGAACAAGATAAATACCTATGGAAGAATGCTGTTCGACTACAGCTCAGCTTTCAACACCATAGTGCACTCCAAGCTCATCACTAAGCTCAGGGCCATGGGTCTGAACCCCTCCCTGTGCAACTGGGTCCTGGACTTCCTGACAAGCCGACCCCAAGTGGTGAAGGTAGGCAACAACAACTCCGACACACTGATTCTCAATACGTGGGCCCCGCAGGAGTGCGTGCTCAGCCCCCTCCTGTACTCCCTGTTCACCCATGACTGTGTGGCCTCGCACATCTCCAACTCAATCATCAAGTTTCCTGACGACACAACAGTGGTAGGTCTGATTACCACCAACGACGAGACAGACCACAGGGAGGAAGTGAGAGCCCTGTCGGAGTAGTACCAGGAAAATAACCACTCCCTCAACGTCAACAAAACGAAGGAGCTGATCGTGAACTACAGGAGACAGCAGAGAGAGCACGCCCCCATCCACATCGACGGGGCCTCATCGGAGAGGGTCAAAAGCTTCAAGTCCCTCAGCATGCACATCACTGACAACCTGAAATGGTCAATTCACACAAACAGGTGCAACAGCGCCTCTCAAGCTCAGGAGGCTGAAGGAATTATGCCCCTAAGAAACTTAGGGAAACTTGCTTCTTTAATCAGCACAACCGTTTTCAGCTGTGCAAACATAATTGCAAAAGGGTTTTCTAATGATCAATTAGCCTTTTAAAATTATAAACTTGGATTAGCTAACACAACGTGCCATTGGAACACAGGAGTGATGGTTGCTGATAATGGGCCTCTGTACGCCTATGTAGATATTCCATAAAAAATCTGCCGTTTCCAGCTACAATAGTACTTTACAACATTAACAATGTCTACACTGTATTTTTGATCAATTTTATGTTATTTTAAAATGGACAAAAAAAAATTTGCTTTTCTTTCAAAAACAAGGACATTTCTAAGTGACCCCAAACTTTTGAACGGTAGTGTATAACAAATACATACTGTACAAATAAAAATGTTGAAATTAAGAAATATCAGAACGAGCTCGTTCTGTAACCAGAATAAATATATTTATTCCGTTTTCTGACCTTGCTCGTTCTGATATTTCTTAATTTCACAATTTTTATATGTATGTATTTATTATTTTTATTGCTAGGTATTACTGCACTGTTGGAGCTAGAAACACAAGCATTTCACTGCACCTGCTATAACAGCAAATCTGTGTTCGCAACCAATAAACTTTATTGATTCTCCGCTCAGATATCAGATGAGATAAAAAATAAATAAATGTAAGAGCATCCTCTCTGCTGGCCCACATACAAAGATGAGCTAGGATAGATGAAAACTTCAGGGAGCCCCGGAATTTCCTCCTTTTTAAAAATGGCTGCATCACAAACATGAGTGGTAATAGGTGCAGGCCTGCCTGCTTACCTGCCTGCAGCAAGGTCTCAGACAGCCCCTCTACTCGGACTGTGGGACAGTGTAACGGTTTTGACTTGAGGTTATTTATAGGGGTGCCAGGTAGGTTGTGCCTACCAGAGAAAGCATGGGTTTCTCCTTTTAGTTTGGGAGGGAATGAGTCCCATCTGGTCCGTCAAGTCACACCAATACAAAGGACTTATGTAAAAGTCAAGATGGAAATATACTTTTCATAAACCCCTTAAAACATTGGAAAGAACTTCAAACAAGTGTATTCTTTTGCGTGGTTGTATTAACAACATAAATGATCACACACACAACAATATAACAAATCAATGCACTTATGTTCATTTAGAAATGTCCTGTACCTCGGGCATAAAAAGAGTCCAGCCCGGTAAATAAGTTCAGTGACTCAAGTGACCTTAGTCACGCAACGTTTGTCCGTAGCATAAACCCAGTATATTCATACACTCAAAATAACACTTATTTTGTAACACAACTATAAAGCGTATCAAAGACTAACCAAATAATAATACGTCCTCACAACTACATAAATCACAGTATACATCACCCCAAACAAATGAAATACCGTGTACAAAAAGTTGTAGTCAGTCGGTCAGTCAGACAATCCGCCAACAGCTCTCCAGCGGAGAAAAGGCCACGAAAACCAACGGAGAGTTGTAGTCCACAGACGCACAGAGTGGATCCAATCCTGGGTAAACTCGTTTTAAGGCTACAAAACACACTGCAAGGCAACAAAACAAACGTAATGGCGAAGCTTCATGAACTGAAGGTAGTACACATCCTCATTCATGTCTCAATCACAACTTCACCTTTGCGCAGCTGATGCTGGCTATTTAATGGCGAATTAAAGGGGAAGCGCCCTATTAGAAGGAGAAGCACTGAGACGGTTCAGAAATATTCAGGGCCGTCACAACAGTTCTGCAGGGTGTTTGGCCACTGGGTGAGACTGACACGGAACCCAAACCGGCTGCGCGCTTGCGCCATCGTGCATAAATGTATTTTGTCCCCCTACACCAAATGCGATCATGACATGCAGGTTAAAATATCAAACAAACTCTGAACCAATGACATTAATTTGGGGACAGGTCGAAAAGCATTAAACATTTATGGCAATTTAGCTTGCACTTGCTAGCTAATTTGTCCTATTTAGCTAGCTTGCGGTTATTTGACCTGGGATATAAACATTAGGTTGTTATTTTACCTGAAATGCACAAGGTCCTCTACTCCGACAATTAATCCACACATAAAAACTTTCAACCGAATCGTTTCTAGTCATCTCTCCTCCTTCCAGGCTTTTTCATCGTTTAACTTATATGGTGATTGGCATCTAAACTTTCATAGTATTACCACGACAACCGGCAACAGTTCGTTTTTCAATCACCCATGTGGGTATAACCAATGAGGAGATGGCACGTGGGTACCTGCTTCTATAAACCAATGAGGAGATGGGAGAGGCAGGACTTGCAGCGCGATCTGCGTCAGAAATAGAAAGAACTTCTATTCTAGCCCTTGGCAACGCAGACGCGCGTGAGCAGTGTGGGTGCAATAATTGAGTACCGCGAGTGGTGTAGTCAGGGTATGAGGCACTCTCTACTACCGTTTGGAATGTGCAGAAAGGCTTTGTGTGTTGTTTTGTTGTTGTGTACAAACTGCACATAAAATGTCTCTTTACATACTCCATAAAAAGCACCAGGAGTTCTTCTTGACCACCTGACCAGGAAACACCTCTTGTTCGGCTTAGTAAACTCTGCAAAAAAGAAACGTCCTCTCACTGTCAACTGCGTTTATATTCAGTAAACTTAACATGTGTAAATATTTGTATGAACATAACAAGATTCAACATCTGAGACATAAACTGAACAAGTTCCACAGACATGTGACTAACAGAAATGGAATAATGTGTCCCTGAACAAAGGGGGGGGGGGGGGGCGGGCAAAATCAAAAGTAACAGTCAGTATTTGGTGTGGCCACCAGCTGCATTAAGCACTGCAGTGCATCTCCTCCTCATGGACTGCACCAGATTTGCCAGTTCTTGCTGTGAGATGTTACCCCACTCTTCCACCAAGGCACCTGCAAGTTCCCGGACATTTCTGGGGGGAATGGCCCTAGCCCTCATCCCTCCGATCCAACAGGTCCCAGACGTGCTCAATGGGGATTGAGATCCGGGCTCTTCGCTGGCCATGGCAGAACACTGACATTCCTGTCACGCACAGAACGAGCAGTATGGCTGGTGGCATTGTCATGCTGGAGGGTCATGTCAGGATGAGCCTGCAGGAAGTGTACCACATGAGGGACGAGGATGTCTTCCCTGTAACGCACAGCGTTGAGATTGCATGCAATGACAACAAGCTCAGTCCGATGATGCTGTGACACACTGCCCCAGACCATGACGGACCCTCCACCTCCAAATCGATCCCGCTCCAGAGTGCAGGCCTCGGTGTAACGCTCATTCCTTCGACAATAAACGCGAATCCGACCATCACCCCTGGTGAGACAAAACCGCGACTCGTCAGTGAAGAGCACTTTTTGCCAGTCCTGTCTGGTCCAGCGACGGTGGGTTTGTGCCCATAGGCGACGTTATTGCCGGTGATGTCTGGTGAGGACCTGCCTTACAACAGGCCTACAAGCCCTCAGTCCAGCCTCTCTCAGCCTATTGCAGACAGTCTGATCACTGATGGAGGGATTGTGCATTCCTGGTGTAACTCAGGCAGTTGTTGTTGCCATCCTGTACCTGTCCCGCAGGTGTGATGTTCGGATGTACCATCCTGTGCAGGTGTTGTTACACGTGGTCTGCCACTGCGAGGACGATCAGCTGTCCGTCCTGTTTCCCTGCAGCGCTGTCTTAGGCGCTCTCTCCGATCCAACAGGTCCCAGACGTGCTCAATGAGATTGAGATCATGGCTCTTCGCTGGCCATGGCAGAACACTGACATTCCTGTCTTGCAGGAAATCACGCACAGAAGAAGCAGACACGTGGTCTGCCACTGTGTGGACGATCAGCTGTCAGTCCTGTCTCCCTGTAGCACTGTCTTAGGTGTCTTACAGTACAAACGTTGCAATTTATTGCCCTGGCCACATCTGCAGTCCTCATGCCTCCTTGCAGCATGCCTAAGGCACGTTCACACAGATGAGCAGGGACCCTGGTCATCTTTTTTTTGTGTTTTTCAGAGTCAGTAGAAAGGCCTCTTTAGTGTCCTAAGTTTTCATAACTGTGACCTTAATTGCCAACCGTCTGTAAGCTGTTAGTGTCTCAACGACCATTCCACAGGTGCATGTTCATTAATTGTTTATGGTTCATTGAACAAGCATGGGAAACAGTGTTTAAACCCTTTACAATGAAGATCTGTGAAGTTATTTTGATTTTTACGAATTATCTTTGAAAGACAGGGTCCTGAAAAAGGGACGTTTATTTTTGCTGAGTATATAAGGCTTTCTCCCACTTTAATAATTTCTCTAACTTTCCTCTCCCTTCCTGCCATCCCAACAGATGGCAACAGCAGTCACACAGGCGGTGTAGCAGTCCCTGCCCCGGCAGCCAGCAGGCCTTTAGAGGAGAAGCCAGACCCAGAGAACCTCATCTGGAGAGTCTTGCTGGGCGAGCGGATTGGTCCAGACGTGGGAGAGGGACTGTTCTCGTCGGAGGTGGGGCCATTGGAGGTAGACCATAGCAACGTGAAGTTCCCCCTCAAAAGCTCACTGGGGGAGTTCAGTCTGGACCGGCGGAGGAATGATACTGGAGACCTGCTGTTCCCCAACAGGACGTTGCTGACAGGGATGAGGAGCAACAACCGTACCAACAGAACCAGGTAGAGTAAGGAGAGATCCACACAATGAGCAGAAATAAATAGGCACATATCGTTATAGTTATAGCAGATATAGTTGAAAAGGAAAACTGATAAGAGAATTATGTTCTCCAGGTACATAACCCAATTTAATTATATTACTCAGTCTGCAAACCAGAATTTGTAAGATCCTGTTCGAATGAAACAGACGGAGGCCCAGCTAAAATAGTCAAAAAGGTTTATTCACGGGGACGTTCTAAAGTCAAGAATACAAAACAATTCATTTTATACTGACTTCCCACGCACACACATTCACACAACCATACGCACACAGATACACACAAACATACGCACACACTGTCCTGCTACGCACACACTGTCTCACTACCCAGCCGACAGAGATTAGGGAGACCTTGTCCTTGAGACGTACTCCCCGTTCTCTCCCAAATCTCTAGTCAGGTCGGCACCGAGCTCAGACAGTCTGTGTTTAAAATACCATAAAGACATATTGTTTTACCCTAATTCTGACTAGGACTACACATTTATTGATTATGATTTTATACATTCTAATCAATTCCCTACAATTATATGTTTCAGGGCGGAATATTCTAATCATTCAATTAACAGATAATTCTCAACTAACAAAAACCCAACGCTGAGCCAATGTTGGCCCAACATCAGCTTGTTATCAGGTATAGGAACCCATCCAAAAAAAGCACTCCACAACCCTTCTGATCTTCCTCTTCCATCTACCAGACACTACCTTTCTTCACTAAGGGATCCTGCTGCTGAGGAGTTAGAGTGAACACTACTCTCTCTAAGTGAGGACCAGAGTGAGTCATTTCAAGGTCCTGAGCAGAGGGGCATTTAAAAGTGCTGTATAGTCTCGCCGGGGACAAGGGCCTGTGCTGCTGGCTGGGCTGGCTAGGGGAATGGAATGTGCTCCATGCTGGCTTCTGGACCGATCCAATGCTAGCTTCTTTTTTCCTTCTGAGACATCCCAAGAATCGCATGGAGAGGAGACAGCTAAAGCTCAGAGCTGGCCGGGATTGCATTCCATCATATTTATAATTCATGTTGGCTTCCCTGCGCTGTGTCCAAACACCACTTTGCCAGTTCCTCTGCCAGTGCCCCATAAAACACATCATATGACCCGCCCTGTCTTCCCCTGCACTGGGGAGAAGAACGGATTGGATGAGGAGAAGGATAGGAGGTGGAGGAGGGGGGGAGTAGAGGAAGTGAAGGACAAGTAGGAGAGGAGGGGGACAGATTATTTGAACATACACAGGAACTTTGAATCATACTTTACCGGCATATCTCAGTGTAACTGTGACTAATTTCTGCACATTTCTCCCAGAGGTGAATACAGTCTGACAGTATGTTTCTTCCCAGTCATATTTTCACTTCGCCGCAAATACCTTGAATTATTTGTTTAAATGAAAGACTGTTTCCCTTTTTCTCTTCTTCTCTGCCTCCTCCTCTTTCTTTCTTTCCGCACCCAAACTCTTCCTCGTCCTCGTCCTCATGCTCTTCCTCCTCTCCACCTACACCTTCTCATTCTCCTCCTACCTCCCTCTCCTGGTCCCCTTTTCCTCTAAACATCTCTGCTCTGGTAATAAAAAACAGACAGTGATATTTTTTGGTATTTATTTTATTAGGATCTCCATTAGCTGTTGCAAAAGCAACAGCTACTCTTCCTGGGATCCACACAAAACATGAAACATGAGATAATACAGAACATTAGTAGACATGGACAGAACTACATCAATAAAAAATTGTAAAAGGCACACGTAGCCTACATATCAATACCAATACATACACACAAACTATCGAGGTCAAATAGGGAAGAGGCGTTGTGCCCTGAGGTGTTGCTTTATCTGTTTGTTGAAACCAGGTTTGCTGTTCATTTGAGAAATATGAGATGGAATGGAGTTCCATGCAATAATGGCTCTATAAAATACTGTACACTTTCTTGAATTTGTTCTGTATTTGGGGACTGTCAAAAGACGCCTGGTGACATGTCTGGTGGTGTAAGTGTGTGTGTCAGACCTTTGTGTAAGTTGACTATGCAACAATTTGGGATTTTCAACACATGAATGTTTCTTATAAAAAGAAGAAGTGATGCAGTCAGTCTCTCCTCAACTCTTAGACAAGAGAGACTGGCATGCATAGTATTTATATCAGCCCTCTTATTACAATGAAGAGCAAGACGTACCGCTCTGTTCTTGGCCAGCTTCAGCTTAACTAGGTCTTTCCTTGCAGCACTCGACCACACGACTGGACAATAATCAAGATAAGACTAAACTAGAGCCTGCAGGACTTGCTTTTTGGAATGCGGGGTCAAAAAAGCAGATAATCTCTTTATTACGGACAGACCTCTCCCCATCTTTACAACCATTGAATATATATGTTTTGACCATGACAGTTTACATTCTAAGGTAACGCCAAGTAATTTAGTCTCTTGTACTTGTTCAACAGCCACACCATTCATTACTAGATTCAGCTGAGGTCTAGAACACAGGGAATTATTTGTAGCAAATACAATGCTCTTCATTTTAGAGATGTTTAGGACCATTTTATTACTGGCCACACATTCCAAAACAGACTGCAACTCTTTGTTAAGGGTTTCAGTGACTTCATTAGCTGTGGTTGCTGATGCTTATATGGTTGAATCATCAGCATACATGGACACACATGCTTTGTTTAATGCCAGTGGCAGGTCGTTGGTAAAAATAGAAAAGAGTAGCGTGCCTAGAGAGCTGCCCTCCGTTACACCACACTTTACATGTTTGACATTAGAGAAGCTTCCATTAAAGAAAAGCTGTTGAGTTCTATTAGATAGATAGCTCTGAATCCATGATATGGCAGAGGTTGAAAACCCATAACACATAAGTTTTTTCAACAACAGGTTATGGTCAATAATATTAAAGGCTGCACTGAAATCTAACAGTACAGCTCCCACAATTTTCTTATTATCAATTTCTTTCAACCAATCATCAGTCATTTGTGTCAGTGCAGTACATGTTGAGTGCCCATCTCTATAAGTCTGTGGTTGATTTGTTTACAGAGAAATAGCATTGTATTTGGTCCAACACAATTCTTTCCAACAATTTGCTAAGAGCTGGCAGCAAGCTGGTAGGTCTGCTGTTAAAACCAGTAAAGTCCGCTTTACCACTCTTGGGTAGCGGAATTACTTTGGTTTCCCTCCAGGCCCGAGGACAAATATATTCCTCGGGGCTCAGATTAAAGATATGACAGATAGGAGTGGCTATAGTCAGCTACCATCCTCTGTAGTTTTCCATCTAAGTTGTCAATGCCAGGAGGTTTGTCATTATTTATAACAATAGTTTTCCCACCTCTCCCACACTAAGTTTACAAAATTCAAACTTGCAATGCTTTTCTTTCATTATTTGTTTTTTTTATGAATGAATACAATGGCTCACTGTTCGTTGTTGCCATTTCCTGCCTAAGTTTGCCCACTTTGCCAATGAGGTAATCATTAAAATAATTGGCAACATCAAATGGTTTTGTGATGAATAAGCCATCTGATTTGATAAAAGATGGAGTTGAATTTGTCTTTCTGCCCATAATTTCATTTAAAGTACTCCAGTTTTTTTCCATCATTCTTTGTATCATTGATCTTGGCTTTATAATACAGTTTCTTCTTTTTTTTTTGTTTAGTCATATCATTTCTGAATTTGCAGCAAGTCAGATGTGCAGCCAGACTTATTAGCCACTCCTTTTGGTACATCTCTTTCAACCATACAGTTTTTCAATTCCTCATCAAACCATGGAGCCTTAACAATTCTAACAGTCAGTTTCTTAACAGGTGCATGTTTATCAATAATTGGAATAAGCAATTTCCTAAATTCATCAAGTGCAGCATCTGGATGCTCCTTATTAATCACATCAGACCAACACATATTCTTAACATCATCCACATAAAATCTTTTGTATGATCTCGTATACACTATTTTAGGCCCAGCTTTGGAACTTTGGCCTTCCTGGATATAGCCACAATATTGTGCTCACTGTATCCAATGGGTAAGGATACAGCTTTAGAACAAAGTTCTAGAGTATTAGTATAAATGTGATGGATACATGTGGATAATCTTGTCCCTGTAGTGTACGTAAACACCCTGGTAGGTTGATTAATAACCTGAACCAGATTTGTAAGTCGCTCTGGATAAGAGCGTCTGCTAAATGACTTAAATGTAAATGTAAAAACCACGTTGTTCTGCATTGATTGGCCCTCGAGTCTGATTTATCCATCATTGTTATCATGGATTCACACACAGCACTGATGTCCTCTCTCAATGATTTACAGTTTGCTGTCATCTTGCTCTTCTCCTGTTTCAACTCATTGAGCTGGCCCCACAAACCAGGCACAATCCGCGGTCCCAGCCACAATGGCTAACCGCGTCGCAGGCTGCGTTCAAGCCCTCAAGAAACCCCCCTAGCTTGATAGGCAGCTAACTAGCAGCTAGGCTAACTGCTACGCCAAATAGCTCCTCAGACCCGGCCTTGGTCAGCAGGATCACTGGACAAAGAGAAGCAGTCCCAGCAACTGATGCCAAATGCGTCGCGGGATCCAAACTAAAAAGTTATCTAGCTACTAAGAAACTTTCAAAACAACAAACTTTTCAAATCAACAAACCGAGCTCTCTGGATTGGACACAGCAGTTCCAGTACACGTATGACAAGAATGTCACTTTTATGTGAATGTCGCTGGTTGTTATGATTTTGATGTTGAGGTTAATCAGCCGTAGCAGTGATGCAGCAATGTGTGTGTGAGAGAGAGAGCTGGGGTTCAGTGGGTTCACTGTGAAGGCATGGTTATGTCGTGTTTGACAGGACTAATTGTTTGAGACCTTGTTGTCATGTCATGTTTGACAGGACAAATCGTCTGAGACCTTGTTGTCGTGTTTGACAGGACAAATCGTCTGAGATCTTGTTGTCATGTTGTGTTTGACAGGACTAATCGCCTGAGACGTTGCTGTAATGTTGTGTTTGACAGGACTAATTGTCTGAGACCTTGTTGTCATGTTGTGTTTGACATAACCAATCGTGTGAGCCCTTGTTGTCATGTCATGTTTGACAGGACTAATCGTCTGAGACCTTGTTGTCATGTTGTGTCTGACAGGACCATTCGTGTGAGACCTTGTTGTCATGTTGTGTCTGACAGGACCATTCGTGTGAGACCTTGTTGTCATGTTGTGTCTGACAGGACCATTCGTGTGAGACCTTGTTGTCATGTTGTGTCTGACAAGACCATTCGTGTGAGACCTTGTTATCATGTTGTGTCTGACAGGACCATTCGTGTGAGACCTTGTTGTCATGTTGTGTTTGACAGGACCATTCGTGTGAGACCTTGTTGTCATGTTGTGTCTGACAGGACCATTCGTGTGAGACCTTGTTGTCATGTTGTGTCTGACAAGACCATTCGTGTGAGACCTTGTTATCATGTTGTGTCTGACAGGACCATTCGTGTGAGACCTTGTTGTCATGTTGTGTTTGACAGGACCATTCAGAGGTTCCTGCAGAAGAACTTCAAGCTGAGGCCTGCAGACATGTACCGCTGGAAACTGTCTTCTCAGGAACCCTGCACCTCCACCTGCTCTATAGGTAGACACACACACACACACACACACACACACACACACACACACACACACACACACACACACACACACACATTTATTTGGATAAATTATGACATTTTAAGTTATTCCTTAGCTTGCCTGTAATAATTTCCGCTGCAGGAGTGTCAAAGTCCTTTGCCATGTGTGTGCGCTACGATGGAGCTGAGGTAGATGACATGCAGTGTGACAATATGACCCGACCTGAGCCTGTTCATGACTTCTGCATTGGGAGGGAGTGCCAGCCCAGGTATGCACCAGAAAATAACACACTTACCAGAAAATAACACGCTTTCAGCTTGATTCACTTGGTCAGTCTATGTCATGGAAAGAGCAGCTGTTCTTAATGTTTTATATACTCAGTATATAAGGACTGTTTACCAGTTAGACGATGTGGCAATCAAAGTTCATTGAGAACAATGTTTGTCTCTTTTCCACATTTAACCAGGAACTATAAACTGGTGTTGGCCGCTACCATACCATTTACAGTAATAATATTTGATTTAATTGACTTCAGAAGATCACTAACTATACCTGAACTCTACTCTGTGTGCATTCCCTCACCCTCAGGTGGGAAGCCAGCAGCTGGAGTGAGTGTTCTCGTACCTGTGGTGAGGGCTTCCAGTTCCGTCTGGTGCGCTGCTGGAAGATGCTGTCCCCCGGGCTGGACAGCTCTGTGTACAGTGATCTCTGCACCATGGCAGAACTGGAGAGGCCCCTGGAGCGCCGCGCCTGTAAGAGCCCCACCTGTGGCCCCCAATGGGAGGTGGCCGAGTGGACTGAGGTGGGTGGAGCTATACTGTGGGAGTTGACGGTGGGACAGGGGTTGTGTGTGTGTGTGTGTGTGTGTGTGTGTGTGTGTGTGTGTGTGTGTGTGTGTGTGTGTGTGTGTGTGTGTGTGTGTGTGTGTGTGTGTGTGTGTGTGTGTGTGTGTGTGTGTGTGTGTGTGTGTGTGTGGTTTATATTACAGGAATTACTGCGTGGGAACACTGTAGTAAGTACATTGTTGCATCCTACTTACAACTGTTTGGGCAGCTGTAGATGATATTAAAAGTGAGTCTGTCCTGTGCCCTCTCCTCTCTCCTGTCCAGTGTCCAGCCAAGTGTGGCAGCAGGGCCCAGGTGACCCGGGAGGTCAGGTGTTCAGACGAAACCAAGTTATGTGATCCCCTGACCCGCCCCCCTAACATTAAGAACTGCACAGGCTCGCCCTGCGAGCGCCAGTGGACTGTGTCAGAGTGGGGGCCGGTGAGTACACTACTTTCACTACACTACTCCATCTCGTTGGTACATTGATGACGGATAGGAATAGTGATTGCACTGGCTGTAAGTTGCTCTTGATCACTAATACTTTTGCTGTGTCATTCCTGTTAACCTTTGACCTCTGCAGTGCTCGGGGTTGTGCGGCCAGGGGAAGATGGTACGCCACGTGTACTGTAAGACACCAGAGGGCCGTGTGGTGCCTGAATCCCAGTGCTCTCCGGAGAATAAGCCCCTGGCCATCCATCCCTGTGGGGAGAAGGACTGTGCCCCACACTGGCTCACTCAGGACTGGGAGAGGGTAACTGGGTCCTTCTGTTGATGTTCTCTTAATGCTCTGTTGGTGTTCTATTTATGTTTTATTAATGGTCTGTTGATGTTATGATGAGCATTTTGACAATGTTTACCTGATGTTCTCGTGATGTTTTATATATGTTCTCTTGATGTTTTGTTTATGTTCTCTTGGTTAGAGATTCGTTAGCTGAGAGCAGTCTTATTTTCCTCTCAGTGTAACACGACATGTGGCCGCGGTGTGAAGTGGAGGATCGTGCAATGCGCCGGCATCACCGCTGGGAAGTTCCAGACCCACGACGACGAGGACTGTGGTGCCAGTGAGAGGCCAGAGGACGAGAACTCCTGCTTTGAGAGGCCCTGTTTCAAGTGGTACACCACACCCTGGTCTGAGGTGAGATACAATTTCAACCATGACATTGTATCTGAAAACATCATGACATGAGCAATACATTGTATTTACACACCTCACATATATGGTGTCCTATCAAATCGCAACCGTGAGCAGTGCTGCTGTGTTCATTCCTCAGTGCACTAAGATGTGTGGTGTGTTCATTCCTCAGTGCACTAAGATGTGTGGTGTGTTCATTCCTCAGTGCACTAAGATGTGTGGTGTGTTCATTCCTCAGTGCACTAAGATGTGTGGTGTGTTCATTCCTCAGTGCACTAAGATGTGTGGTGTGTTCATTCCTCAGTGCACTAAGATGTGTGGTGTGTTCATTCCTCAGTGCACTAAGATGTGTGGTGTGTTCATTCCTCAGTGCACTAAGATGTGTGGTGTGTTCATTCCTCAGTGCACTAAGATGTGTGGTGTGTTCATTCCTCAGTGCACTAAGATGTGTGGTGTGTTCATTCCTCAGTGCACTAAGATGTGTGGTGTGTTCATTCCTCAGTGCATTAAGATGTGTGGTGTGTTCATTCCTCAGTGCACTAAGATGTGTGGTGTGTTCATTCCTCAGTGCACTAAGATGTGTGGTGTGTTCATTCCTCAGTGCATTAAGATGTGTGGTGTGTTCATTCCTCAGTGCACTAAGATGTGTGGTGTGGGTGTTAGGATGAGAGATGTAAAGTGCTACCAGGCTAGGGAGATCGTGAGAGGGTGTGACCCCCTGACCAAGCCTGTGGCCAAGCAGACCTGCGCCCTGCAACCCTGTCCCACTGAACCCCCAGGTATGTAAGCAATGGCATGGTCTCAGATAGATATGTTTGTGCTGTCTTCCAACACCAATGACCATAGGAGTTGGAAAGACCGCACAAACAGATCTGAGATCAGGCTATACAAGTAGCACCTAACCACAGCCTCTGGCAACTTTAGGAGAGTTACAGTAGCTTATGTCTAGTCACAGGCAAAAATAGACCGGAGAACACGGCATCGTCAAAGCACTTGTTTTTAATTGTATTATTTGCAGTACTTTTTTGCTTTTCACAACTGAGATAATTATTAGTGTGGGCAAGCACCTCTTTCTTTCATAACAGACCAAAGTCCTGAGCGTTTAGATTATGGAGGTAAAAAAGCAGATTGATTGATTAATTGATAGATTTGTCATTACAGTATTTCCTGATTGTGATGAGGCTACTTTTTCCATATGATTGAACATATCATAAATGTCTCTGTCATGCAGATGAGAGCTGTCAGGACCAACCCACCACCAACTGCTATCTAGCTCTGAAGGTGAACCTGTGCAGTCACTGGTACTACAGCAAGGCCTGCTGCCATTCCTGCAGGGCCCAGCACACCTCTTAGTATTGCCTGACACCCCCAAAGCCTTTCCCCCATAGAGCCTTTACTCTACTACACCACACTAGGCTACTCTACTACACCACAGTAGACTACTCTACTACACCACACTAGGCTACTCTACTACACCACAGTAGGCTACTCTACTACACCACACTAGGCTACTCTACTACACCACACTAGGCTACTCTACTACACCACAGTAGGCTACTCTACTACACCACACTAGGCTACTCTACTACACCACAGTAGACTACTCTACTACACCACAGTAGACTACTCTACTACACCACAGTAGGCTACTCTACTACACCACAGTAGGCTACTCTACTACACCACACTAGGCTACTCTACTACACCACAGTAGACTACTCTACTACACCACAGTAGACTACTCTACTACACCACAGTAGACTACTCTACTACACCACAGTAGACTACTCTACTACACCACAGTTGGCTACTCTACTACACCACACTAGGCTACTCTACTACACCACACTAGGCTACTCTACTACACCAGAGTATGCTACTCTACTACACCACAGTAGGCTACTCTACTACACCACAGTAGGCTACTCTACTACACCACAGTTGGCTACTCTACTACACCACACTAGGCTACTCTACTACACCCCAGTAGACTACTCTACTACACCACAGTAGGCTACTCTACTACACCACAGTAGGCTACTCTACTACACCACAGTAGGCTAGTCTACTACACCACAGTAGGCTACTGTACTACACCACAGTAGGCTACTCTACTACACCACAGTAGGCTACTCTACTACACCACAGTAGACTACTCTACTACACCACAGTAGACTAGTCTACTACACCACAGTAGACTACTTTACTACACTACAGTAGACTACTCTACTACACCACAGTAGACTAGTCTACTACACCACAGTAGGCTACTGTACTACACCACAGTAGGCTACTCTACTACACCACAGTAGGCTACTGTACTACACTACAGTAGACTACTCTACTACACCACAGTAGGCTAGTCTACTACACCACAGTAGGCTACTGTACTACACCACAGTAGGCTACTCTACTACACCACAGTAGACTACTTTACTACACTACAGTAGACTACTCTACTACACTACAGTAGACTACTCTACTACACCACAGTAGGCTAGTCTACTACACCACAGTAGGCTACTCTACTACACCCCAGTAGACTACTCTACTACACCACAGTAGACTACTTTACTACACTACAGTAGACTACTCTACTACACCACAGTAGGCTAGTCTACTACACCACAGTAGGCTACTGTACTACACCACAGTAGGCTACTCTACTACACCACAGTAGACTACTTTACTACACTACAGTAGACTACTCTACTACACCACAGTAGGCTACTCTACTACACCACAGTAGGCTACTCTACTACACCACAGTAGGCTACTCTACTACACCACAGTAGGCTACTCTACTACACTACAGTAGGCTACTCTACTACACCACAGTAGGCTACTCTACTACACCACAGTAGGCTACTCTACTACACCACAGTAGACTACTCTACTACACCACAGTAGGCTACTCTACTACACCACAGTAGGCTACTCTACTACACCACAGTAGACTACTCTACTACACCACAGTAGGCTACTCTACTACACCACAGTAGACTACTCTACTACACCACAGTAGGCTACTCTACTACACCACACTAGGCTACTCTACTACACCACACTAGGCTACTCTACTACACCCCAGTAGGCTACTCTACTACACCACAGTAGACTACTCTACTACACCACACTAGGCTACTCTACTACACCACACTAGGCTACTCTACTACACCACAATAGGCTACTTTACTACACCACAGTAGGCTACTCTACTACACCAGAGTAGGCTACTCTACTACACCACAGTAGACTACTCTACTACACCACAGTAGGCTACTCTACTACACCACAGTAGGCTACTCTACTACACCACAGTAGACTACTCTACTACACCACAGTAGGCTACTCTACTACACCACAGTAGACTACTCTACTACACCACAGTAGGCTAGTCTACTACACCACAGTAGGCTACTGTACTACACCACAGTAGGCTACTCTACTACACCACAGTAGACTACTTTACTACACTACAGTAGACTACTCTACTACACCACAGTAGGCTACTCTACTACACCACACTAGGCTACTCTACTACACCACACTAGGCTACTCTACTACACCACAGTAGGCTACTCTACTACACCAGAGTATGCTACTCTACTACACCAGAGTAGGCTACTCTACTACACCACAGTAGGCTACTCTACTACACCAGAGTAGGCTACTCTACTACACCACAGTAGGCTACTCTACTACACCACACTAGGCTACTCTTCTACACCACAGTAGACTACTCTACTACACCACAGTAGACTACTCTACTACACCACAGTAGACTACTCTACTACACCACAGTAGGCTACTCTACTACACCCCACTAGGCTACTCTACTACACCACAGTAGGCTACTGTACTACACCATAGTAGGCTACTCTACTACACCACAGTAGACTACTCTACTACACCACAGTAGGCTACTCTACTACACCACAGTAGGCTACTCTACTACACCAGAGTAGGCTAGTCTACTACACCAGAGTAGGCTACTCTACTACACCAGAGTAGGCTACTCTACTACACCACAGTAGACTACTGTACTACACCACAGTAGACTACTCTACTACACCACAGTAGACTACTCTACTACACCACAGTAGACTACTCTACTACACCACAGTAGGCTACTCTACTACACCACAGTAGGCTACTCTACTACACCAGAGTAGGCTAGTCTACTACACCAGAGTAGGCTACTCTACTACACCAGAGTAGGCTACTCTACTACACCACAGTAGGCTACTGTACTACACCACAGTAGACTACTCTACTACACCACACTAGGCTACTCTACTACACCACAGTAGGCTACTCTACTACACCGCAGTAGACTACTCTACTACACCACAGTAGGCTACTCTACTACACCACACTAGGCTACTCTACTACACCACAGTAGACTACTCTACTACACCAGAGTAGGCTACTCTACTACACCAGAGTAGGCTACTCTACTACACCAGAGTAGGCTACTCTACTACACCAGAGTAGGCTACTCTACTACACTACAGTAGACTACTCTACTACACCACAGTAGACTACTCTACTACACCACACTAGACTACTCTACTACACCAGAGTAGGCTACTCTACTACACCACAGTAGGCTACTCTACTACACCACAGTAGACTACTCTACTACACCACAGTAGGCTACTCTACTACACCACAGTAGACTACTCTACTACACCAGAGTAGGCTACTCTACTACACCACAGTAGGCTACTCTACTACACCACACTAGGCTACTCTACTACACCACAGTAGACTACTCTACTACACCACAGTAGGCTACTCTACTACACCAGAGTAGGCTACTCTACTACACCACACTAGGCTACTCTACTACACCACACTAGGCTACTCTACTACACCACAGTAGGCTACTCTACTACACCACAGTAGGCTACTCTACTACACCAGAGTAGGCTACTCTACTACACCACAGTAGGCTACTCTACTACACCACACTAGACTACTCTACTACACCCCAGTAGGCTACTCTACTACACCACAGTAGGCTACTCTACTACACCACAGTAGGCTACTCTACTACACCCCAGTAGGCTACTCTACTACACCACAGTAGGCTACTCTACTACACCACAGTAGGCTACTCTACTACACCACAGTAGGCTACTCTACTACACCCCAGTAGGCTACTCTACTACACCCCAGTAGGCTAGTCTACTACACCACAGTAGGCTACTCTACTACACCACACTACGCTACTGTACTACACCACAGTAGGCTACTCTACTACACCACACTACGCTACTCTACTACACCCCAGTAGGCTAGTCTACTACACCACAATAGGCTACTCTACTACACCACACTACGCTACTCTACTACACCCCAGTAGGCTAGTCTACTACACCACAGTAGACTACTCTACTACACCACAGTAGACTACTCTACTACACCACAGTAGACTACTCTACTACACCACAGTAGGCTACTCTACTACACCCCAGTAGGCTAGTCTACTACACCACAGTAGGCTACTCTACTACACCACAGTAGGCTACTGTACTACACCACAGTAGGCTACTCTACTACACCACAGTAGACTACTCTACTACACCACAGTAGGCTACTCTACTACACCACAGTAGGCTACTCTACTACACCAGAGTAGGCTACTCTACTACACCACAGTAGGCTACTCTACTACACCACACTAGGCTACTCTACTACACCACAGTAGGCTACTCTACTACACCACACTAGGCTACTCTACTACACCACAGTAGGCTACTCTACTACACCAGAGTAGGCTAGTCTACTACACCAGAGTAGGCTACTCTACTACACCAGAGTAGGCTACTCTACTACACCACAGTAGACTACTGTACTACACCACAGTAGGCTACTCTACTACACCACAGTAGGCTAGTCTACTACACCAGAGTAGGCTACTGTACTACACCACAGTAGGCTACTGTACTACACCACAGTAGGCTACTGTACTACACCACAGTAGACTACTCTACTACACCAGACTAGGCTACTCTACTACACCACACTAGGCTACTGTACTACACCACAGTAGGCTACTCTACTACACCACAGTAGGCTAGTCTACTACACCAGAGTAGGCTACTGTACTACACCACAGTAGGCTACTGTACTACACCACAGTAGGCTACTGTACTACACCACAGTAGACTACTCTACTACACCAGACTAGGCTACTCTACTACACCACACTAGGCTACTCTACTACACCACAGTAGACTACTCTACTACACCACAATAGGCTACTTTACTACACCACAGTAGGCTACTCTACTACACCAGAGTAGGCTACTCTACTACACCACAGTAGGCTACTCTACTACACCACAGTAGACTACTCTACTACACCACAGTAGGCTACTCTACTACACCACAGTAGACTACTCTACTACACCACAGTAGGCTAGTCTACTACACCACAGTAGGCTACTGTACTACACCACAGTAGGCTACTCTACTACACCACAGTAGACTACTTTACTACACTACAGTAGACTACTCTACTACACCACAGTAGGCTACTCTACTACACCACACTAGGCTACTCTACTACACCACACTAGGCTACTCTACTACACCACAGTAGGCTACTCTACTACACCAGAGTATGCTACTCTACTACACCAGAGTAGGCTACTCTACTACACCACAGTAGGCTACTCTACTACACCAGAGTAGGCTACTCTACTACACCACAGTAGGCTACTCTACTACACCACACTAGGCTACTCTTCTACACCACAGTAGACTACTCTACTACACCACAGTAGACTACTCTACTACACCACAGTAGACTACTCTACTACACCACAGTAGGCTACTCTACTACACCCCACTAGGCTACTCTACTACACCACAGTAGGCTACTGTACTACACCATAGTAGGCTACTCTACTACACCACAGTAGACTACTCTACTACACCACAGTAGGCTACTCTACTACACCACAGTAGGCTACTCTACTACACCAGAGTAGGCTACTCTACTACACCAGAGTAGGCTAGTCTACTACACCAGAGTAGGCTACTCTACTACACCAGAGTAGGCTACTCTACTACACCACAGTAGACTACTGTACTACACCACAGTAGACTACTCTACTACACCACAGTAGACTACTCTACTACACCACAGTAGGCTACTCTACTACACCACAGTAGGCTACTCTACTACACCAGAGTAGGCTAGTCTACTACACCAGAGTAGGCTACTCTACTACACCACAGTAGGCTACTGTACTACACCACAGTAGACTACTCTACTACACCACACTAGGCTACTCTACTACACCACAGTAGGCTACTCTACTACACCGCAGTAGACTACTCTACTACACTACAGTAGGCTACTCTACTACACCACAGTAGACTACTCTACTACACCACAGTAGGCTACTCTACTACACCAGAGTAGGCTACTCTACTACACCACAGTAGGCTACTCTACTACACCACACTAGGCTACTCTACTACACCACAGTAGACTACTCTACTACACCAGAGTAGGCTACTCTACTACACCAGAGTAGGCTACTCTACTACACTACAGTAGACTACTCTACTACACCACAGTAGACTACTCTACTACACCACACTAGACTACTCTACTACACCAGAGTAGGCTACTCTACTACACCACAGTAGGCTACTCTACTACACCACAGTAGACTACTCTACTACACCACAGTAGGCTACTCTACTACACCACAGTAGACTACTCTACTACACCAGAGTAGGCTACTCTACTACACCACAGTAGGCTACTCTACTACACCACACTAGGCTACTCTACTACACCACAGTAGACTACTCTACTACACCACAGTAGGCTACTCTACTACACCAGAGTAGGCTACTCTACTACACCACACTAGGCTACTCTACTACACCACACTAGGCTACTCTACTACACCACAGTAGGCTACTCTACTACACCACAGTAGGCTACTCTACTACACCAGAGTAGGCTACTCTACTACACCACACTAGGCTACTCTACTACACCACAGTAGGCTACTCTACTACACCACACTAGACTACTCTACTACACCCCAGTAGGCTACTCTACTACACCACAGTAGGCTACTCTACTACACCACAGTAGGCTACTCTACTACACCCCAGTAGGCTACTCTACTACACCACAGTAGGCTACTCTACTACACCACAGTAGGCTACTCTACTACACCACAGTAGGCTACTCTACTACACCCCAGTAGGCTACTCTACTACACCCCAGTAGGCTAGTCTACTACACCACAGTAGGCTACTCTACTACACCACACTACGCTACTGTACTACACCACAGTAGGCTACTCTACTACACCACACTACGCTACTCTACTACACCCCAGTAGGCTAGTCTACTACACCACAATAGGCTACTCTACTACACCACACTACGCTACTCTACTACACCCCAGTAGGCTAGTCTACTACACCACAGTAGACTACTCTACTACACCACAGTAGACTACTCTACTACACCACAGTAGACTACTCTACTACACCACAGTAGGCTACTCTACTACACCCCAGTAGGCTAGTCTACTACACCACAGTAGGCCACTCTACTACACCACAGTAGGCTACTGTACTACACCACAGTAGGCTACTCTACTACACCACAGTAGACTACTCTACTACACCACAGTAGGCTACTCTACTACACCACAGTAGGCTACTCTACTACACCAGAGTAGGCTACTCTACTACACCACAGTAGGCTACTCTACTACACCACACTAGGCTACTCTACTACACCACAGTAGGCTACTCTACTACACCACACTAGGCTACTCTACTACACCACAGTAGGCTACTCTACTACACCAGAGTAGGCTAGTCTACTACACCAGAGTAGGCTACTCTACTACACCAGAGTAGGCTACTCTACTACACCACAGTAGACTACTGTACTACACCACAGTAGGCTACTCTACTACACCACAGTAGGCTAGTCTACTACACCAGAGTAGGCTACTGTACTACACCACAGTAGGCTACTGTACTACACCACAGTAGGCTACTGTACTACACCACAGTAGACTACTCTACTACACCAGACTAGGCTACTCTACTACACCACACTAGGCTACTGTACTACACCACAGTAGGCTACTCTACTACACCACAGTAGGCTAGTCTACTACACCAGAGTAGGCTACTGTACTACACCACAGTAGGCTACTGTACTACACCACAGTAGGCTACTGTACTACACCACAGTAGACTACTCTACTACACCAGACTAGGCTACTCTACTACACCACACTAGGCTACTCTACTACACCACAGTAGACTACTCTACTACACCACAGTAGACTACTCTACTACACCACAGTAGGCTACTCTACTACACCACAGTAGGCTACTCTACTACACCACACTAGGCTACTCTACTACACCACACTAGGCTACTCTACTACACCACAGTAGGCTACTCTACTACACCCCAGTAGACTACTCTACTACACCACACTAGGCTACTCTACTACACCAGACTAGGCTACTCTACTACACCACAGTAGACTACTCTACTACACCACAGTAGACTACTCTACTACACCACAGTAGGCTACTCTACTACACCACAGTCGGCTACTCTACTACACCACACTAGGCTACTCTACTACACCACACTAGGCTACTCTACTACACCACAGTAGACTACTCTACTACACCACAGTAGACTACTCTACTACACCACAGTAGACTACTCTACTACACCACAGTAGGCTAGTCTACTACACCACAGTAGACTACTCTACTACACCACAGTAGACTACTCTACTACACCACAGTAGGCTACTCTTCTACACCACAGTAGACTACTCTACTACACCACAGTAGGCTACTCTTCTACACCACAGTAGACTACTCTACTACACCACAGTAGACTACTCTACTACACCACAGTAGACTACTCTACTACACCACAGTAGACTATGGTATATCCAAAGGGATATGATCTAAATAAGGAAAAAACAGTAGAATATGAAAGGCTTCAGTCTGAACCACAACCACATACCTTTCTTTCAGAGGTTGTCAATTGGGCACATGCAAAGACTGAAACCCTGAAGTATTAAGAGTCAAGGGGGGAGACGAGAGAGCAAAGAGTGAACTGGTGCATCTATTTGTCTTTTGAAGAGAGAATCCTACATCAGAAATCTCTTAAACCACACTTAAGGGCCATACTTAAGTGGAAAGATTCATCAAATTATTTCCTGGTTGACTATACTGCATGTCTAGACTGTATTTAAGGTAAATATTGATTATGAATATTATTTAATTATATTTTAATTAGTTTCTGGCACAAGAAAGGTGGCCTTACTGAGTGTTATCCTTGGCTATGCTATAAGAAATAGTACAATATGTCAAAGAAAAGTTTTAGAAAATGTCTCAAGATTCATTTCTGCTTCATCTCTTGTAACTGCCCCATTTTATTCTGCCCATACTGCTATTTCTATATTATTAGTTATTTTTGCAGGACATACAATTTATTTATTGCTCATCACACATGATTTTATCAATCATGGCATATAATTCTTGAAGTTACTAAATGGCAGTTAGCTAAATGTGAATGAGAGAGTGAATTGAGAGGGTAAGACTAAAGACATACAGTATGACTATACAGGTATCCCATTTATGAACTGAAAGATTCCTGACACTTGAGAAGGTTGAAATACATTCAAGAGTGTGTGTCTCATTTTGACAATATCTTTATCTAGTTTACTGGTTTTGTTAACTGATACCTCTTTGTACAAAAAAGTTATCGTTGACATTTTGTACTGTTATTAACTGAAATGCTCAATGTATCTACCTGTATTTCCATTAAAAGGTCTAAATTATAGCTGTTTCTTTGATTGCTATGTTGGGTTCAGAATATCAGGCACACAAAAAAACACTTATTTTTCCAACAGTTTATTGTTGACACTATTTCACATATGGTTCATCCAAAGTAGTAGTATCTACACTGCTCAAAAAAATAAAGGGAACACTTAAACAACACAATGTAACTCCAAGTCAATCACACTTCTGTGAAATCAAACTGTCCACTTAGGAAGCAACACTGATTGACAATAAATTTCACATGCTGTTGTGCAAATGGAATAGACAAAAGGTGGAAATTATAGGCAATTAGCAAGACACCCCCAATAAAGGAATGGTTCTGCAGGTGGTGACCACAGACCACTTCTCAGTTCCTATGCTTCCTGGCTGATGTTTTGGTCACTTTTGAATGCTGGCGGTGCTTTCACTCTAGTGGTAGCATGAGACGGAGTCTACAACCCACACAAGTGGCTCAGGTAGTGCAGTTCATCCAGGATGGCACATCAATGCGAGCTGTGGCAAAAAGGTTTGCTGTGTCTGTCAGCGTAGTGTCCAGAGCATGGAGGTGCTACCAGGAGACAGGCCAGTACATCAGGAGACGTGGAGGAGGCCGTAGGAGGGCAACAACCCAGCAGCAGGACCGCTACCTCCGCCTTTGTGCAAGGAGGTGCACTGCCAGAGCCCTGCAAAATGACCTCCAGCAGGCCACAAATGTGCATGTGTCAGCATATGGTCTCACAAGGGGTCTGAGGATCTCATCTCGGTACCTAATGGCAGTCAGGCTACCTCTGGCGAGCACATGGAGGGCTGTGCGGCCCCACAAAGAAATGCCACCCCACACCATGACTGACCCACCGCCAAACCGGTCATGCTGGAGGATGTTGCAGGCAGCAGAACGTTCTCCACGGCGTCTCCAGACTCTGTCACGTCTGTCACATGTGCTCATGTGCTCAGTGTGAACCTGCTTTCATCTGTGAAGAGCACAGGGCGCCAGTGGCGAATTTGCCAATCTTGGTGTTCTCTGGCAAATGCCAAACGTCCTGCACGGTGTTGGGCTGTAAGCACAACCCCCAGCTGTGGACGTCGGGCCCTCATACCACCCTCATGGAGTCTGTTTCTGACCGTTTGAGCAGACACATGCACATTTGTGGCCTGCTGGAGGTCATTTTGCAGGGCTCTGGCAGTGCACCTCCTTGCACAAAGGCGGAGGTAGCGGTCCTGCTGCTGGGTTGTTGCCCTCCTACGGCCTCCTCCACGTCTCCTGATGTACTGGCCTGTCTCCTGGTAGCGCCTCCATGCTCTGGACACTACGCTGACAGACACAGCAAACCTTTTTGCTACAGCTCGCATTGATGTGCCATCCTGGATGAACTGCACTACCTGAGCCACTTGTGTGGGTTGTAGACTCCGTCTCATGCTACCACTAGAGTGAAAGCACCGCCAGCATTCAAAAGTGACCAAAACATCAGCCAGGAAGCATAGGAACTGAGAAGTGGTCTGTGGTCACCACCTGCAGAACCATTCCTTTATTGGGGGTGTCTTGCTAATTGCCTATAATTTCCACCTTTTATCTATTCCATTTGCACAACAGCATGTGAAATTTATTGTCAATCAGTGTTGCTTCCTAAGTGGACAGTTTGATTTCACAGAAGTGTGATTGACTTGGAGTTACATTGTGTTGTTTAAGTGTTCCCTTTATTTTTTTGAGCAGTGTATGATGGGAAAAGCATGGATTAGGACCTGATGCCACCTGCTGGTTTCTGTGTGTCGTTTTCCTTCTCACATTTACTGCTGAAATAACAAACAAATATCCTCAACACTAAGAAGACAAAACCCTGTTAAAGCAAACAAGACATGCCATGTTACGTTTCTTCGCAAATCAAAAAGGGCCACCCATACTTGCCAAGTGAACATTACAGACATTACTGGAGAAACCAACTCAATTGACGTATGTCAAATGTATTGTGGAACTTGAAGTATATGACTTGACAATGAACGACATGAAAATCCCTTCAAATACATATTTAAGCATATTTTCCCTTTAAATTGTCACCAAATTAGCTCTTAAAATAGTTCAGTTTCCACACTCTATTAAGAAGCTGTTAAGAGGACACTCAGAACTTTAACCAAAACACTTCAGGCGATTGGGGAATCAGGTCCTTTTCTGTCTACTCTAGTGGGACTAAAATATTACTTAGGGTTCTGGACTTATTTTAGCAGCTTACTGTAGCTTATGTATCATCACCTGCATAAAACCCAAGAGAATGTACAGTACAGGTATCACACAACATACACACTACCAAAGTTATTAATCTGCCTGCTTAAGCTTCTCTTGAGAAAAAATGTCTCCCTCATAATCACAGATCCTATATGCTTATGATATTAAGCCCTTTAAAAAAAACTGTTCATGTGAATTCAGGAGTAGGTGTCCATACATCTGCATGTGACACCAAAAAACCTCTCTACATCATGTGAGTGAGTGAACGTATCCATCGGTTTGGTGAGGTGGAAAATATCTACAGTAAGTAAGAGTGCAATAAAATTCCCTTCAGCCAGGTCAGGTCCCTGACATTAGTCCTCCCAGCCACCATGGGGCTACACATCGGTGCTGACACCGTGGCTGTGGGTGACCACCTCCCTCATGGTGACAGAGCGGATGAGGTTGAGCTTGTGGTTGAAGCTGGCCAGGTCCATTGGCAGGTCCAGCTCCTGCTGCTGCACAGTCCTGTAGCTGATGCGGCCGTCACCGTTATGCAGTCTCTCAGAGGAGTGCTGCAGGTAGAAGGGCAGGGAATAGCGAGTGCAGGATGGGCAAAACCTATGGGAGCGTGTCATTGGTTTGCGGATCAGGGGAGGAGTGTAGACAAAGGTGGGCCCGTTGGGCTCAGAGGGGTGCGTGGCCATCATGTCCTGGTCATCAGCCGTGTGCACTGGTGTGGGGAGAGAGGACATGATGGCGAGGTCCGGTTGCTCCTCCTCCTCCATCTCTGGCTCCTCCCTCTTACAGCAATAATACTGCCAATGGAGCAGAGAGAAACATGTGACAGAGTGATCAAGCTGGTCACCGTAAAACCTTATGCACTCATCACAGCTAAGATAGAAAAAAACATGGCTACTTCACAAAATCGAATTTTTCATGGCAAGACTTTAGCCTACCTGCAACCTACAGTAGCACAGTACTGCAACGATAGTCAGTAAGATGACCGTAGCTAGAATTCCACCACAGATAACCACTGTCCCGGCTGACATTCGAAGTCCTCTCCATCAACACTCTACAGAGAGAAAAGAATAGAAGGAGAAAGGGGGCCAGATTGAAGGGGGGAGTAGTGCTTAAACGTACATAATCTCTCTCTGTTATATAGATTTGTATCCTTGACAACAGACCTCATTGGGAATTTGATGTTGCTGCTTTTAATGATCACTTCCACTCTTTGAAACAAAGGACAAGGGCATAGTGCAGAAATGACAAATTCCTTAAAATCATCAGAATATTTCACGGAAATATGTACATTAGAGTGGTATTGAAAAACCATCGATTTACTTGTTTTGGAGAGAAAATCCAAGCTCAAGTAATGACGAATTTCAAAAGAATCTACTGGTCTACGCAGTGACATGGTAAAAGAGACAAATGAACTGCGGCACATACTATAAATGCACACATTGTATGTTTTTTAAATCAAAAGCCTCCTAATAGGTTGAGTCCATCTTAGTTTGCTTTCCTTCTTGTTGAGACTGTTTGGTACTGTGGGAAAGGTCCCAGGAACGTGTCATTCAGTGTAGTAACATACTGGAATAATACATGGGAGTTACACAGCAGACATGACATCAAACCCAGAAATAGCCTCAACACTAAGGCAGAGACAGACTTCCAGTGAATTTCAAGTAGATACAGTGGAAAGAAAAAGTATGTGAACCCTTATGAAACACCTGGATTTCTGCATAAATTGGTCATAGAATTTGATCTGATCTTCATCTAGGTCACAACAATAGACAAACAGTCTGCTTAAAATAATAACACACAAAAAAGTATACGTTTTCATGTCTTTATTGAACACACCGTGTAAACATTCACAGTGCAGGGTGGGAAAAGTATGTGAACCCTTGGATTTAATAACTGGTTGACCCTCCTTTGGCAGCAATAACCTCAAACGTTTTCTGTAGTTGCGGATCAGACCTACAGTACACAACGGTCTGGAGGAATTTTGGACCATTCCTCTTTACAAAACTGTTTCAGTTCAGCAATATTCTTGGGATGTCTGGTGTGAACAACTCTCTTGAGGTCATGCCACAGCATCTCAATCCGGTTGAGGTCAGGACTCTGACTGGGCCACTCTGGAAGGCGTATTTTCTTCTGTTGAAGCCATTCTGTTGTTGATTTACTTCTGTGTTTTGGGTCGTTGTCCTGTTGCATCACACAACTTCTGTTGAGCTTCAATTGGCAGATAGATAGCCTAACATTCTCCTGCAAAATGTCTTGATAAACTTGGGAATTCCTTTTTCCGTCACTGATAGCAAGCTGTGCAGGCCCTGAGGCAGCAAAACAGCCCCAAACCATGATGCTCCCTCCACCATACTTTACAGTTGGGATGAGGTTTTGATGTTGGTGTGCGGTGCCTTTTTTTCTCCACACATAGTGTGTGTTCCTTCCAAACAACTACACAGTAGCTTCATCTGTCCACAGAATATTTTGCCAGTAGCGCTGTGGAACATCCAGGTGCACTTTTGCAAACTTCAGACGTGCAGCATGAACACCATTCTTGTTTAGTGTTTTACGTATCGTAGACTCGTCAACAGAGATGTTAGCATGTTTCAGAGATTTGTGTAAGTCTTTAGCTGACACTCTAGGATTCTTCTTAACCTCATTGAGCATTCTGCGCTGTGCTCTTGCGGTCATCTTTGCAGGATGGCCACTCCTAGGGAGAGTAGCAACAGTGCTGAACTTTCTCCATTTATAGACAATTTGTCTTACCGTGAACTGATGAACATCAAGGCTTTTAGAGATACTTTTGTAACCCTTTCCAGCTTTATGCAAGTCAACAATTATTAACCTTAGGTCTTCTGAGATCTCTTTTGTTCGAGGCATGGTTCACATCAGGTAATGCTTCTAGTAAATAGCAAACAAACATTTTGTGAATGTTTTTTATAGGGCAGGGCAGCTAAAACCGACATCTCCAATCTCATCTCATTGATTGGACTCCACGTTAGCTGACTCCTGACTCCAATTAGCTTTTGGAGAATTCATTAGCCTAGGGGTTCACATACTTTTGCCAACCTACACTGTGAATGTTTAAATGATATATTCAATATAGACAAGAAAAATACAATCATGTGTGTGTTATTAGTTTAAGCACACTGTGTTTGTCTATTGTTCTGACTTAGATTCAGATCAAATTTGATGACCAATGTATGCGGAAACCCTGGTAATTGCAAAGGGTTCACAAACTTTTTCTTGCCACTGTAGTTGTTTTTTTCCACTGATTCTCACCTCCATCTAAATAAAAGCAATCAAAGGCTAAAGCAACCAGTCACACGTAAAAATAATAATAAGAAATATGAATAATATTGCAGAATATATCATCAGACCAAAGTAGATACATATTATTGATGCTGTAGACGTCCACTAAATAAGGCAGGAAGTAACCAGGTGTCTGGAATGTTTTAGTAAAAGTCCCCTGCTCCAGCAAATGCTAATGGAATTGTCCATTCCAAAGCAGTTAGAAGTGATGTGTGATAGGTTTGATAGTCATAAACTCAGCTGGTATCACATCTGAATGGCTATGAAAGACTAGCTTGCATGACGAGCTGCACAATTTCTCACGATGACCACACAGATACGGTATTCTGTAACAGCAAAATGTCTAACCGAGCTGAAGCTATCTTGTGGCAGAAAAGGAAAATGGAGGCCACCACAAACACTCAGACCATTACTTCTCCTGTCCTCCCTGTGCGTGGCAGCTACAGGATACGGATAAGGACAGGATAAGTAATGGTCTGAGTGTTTGTGGTGGCCTCCATTTTCCTTTTCTGCCACAAGATAGCTTCAGCTCGGTTAGACATTTTGCTGTTACAGAATACCGTATCTGTGTGGTCATCGTGAGAAATTGTGCAGCTCGTCATGCAAACATATTGCATTCTGTTCCCATGACGACCTGGCCTGGCATCAGTGTCCCTGCAGGAAGGGAGTCATTTACACCGAATGCTGTGATTCACCATAATACACAAATCACTGGCCATCCACATGCAGCCAGGATTTAAAAGTTCATCATGATCCATATTGCAGTACACACACAACTACTTTCAGCTGGGGTTACAACTCTCCATGGCAGGCTGTCCTCTAGATCTACATAATTATCAAATCAAATCACATTTTATTAGTCACATGCGCCGAATACAACAGGTGTAGACCTTACAGTGAAATGCTTACTTACGAGCCCCTAACCGACAGTGCAGTTTATACAAATATGGATAAGAATAAGATATAAAAGTAACAAGTAATTAAAGAGGAGCAGTAGAAAATAACAATATATACAAGGGGGGTGCCGGTACAGAGTCAATGTGCGGGGGCACCGGTTAGTTGAGGTAGTATGTACATGTAGGTAGAGTTAATTAAAGTGACTATGCATAGATGACAACAGAGAGTGGCAGTGGTGTGGAGAGGGGAGGGGGGGCAATGTGAATAGTCTGGGTAGCCATTTGACTAGATGTTCAGTAGTCTTATGGCTTGGGGGTAGAAGCTGTTTAGAAGCCTATTGGACCTAGACTTGGCACTCCGGTACCGCTTGCCATGTGGTAGCAGAGAGAACAGTCTATGACTAGGGTGGCTGGAGTCTTTGACAATTTTAAGGGCCTTCCTCTGACACCGCCTGGTATAGAGGTTTTGGATGGCAGGAAGCTTGGCCCCAGAGATGTACTGGGCCGTTCGCACTACCCTCTGTAGTGCCTTGCAGTCGGAGGCCGATTTGTTGCCATACCAGGCAGTAATGCAACCAGTCAGGATGCTCTCGATGGTGCAGCTGTAGAACCTTTTAAGGATCTGAGGACCCATGCCAAATCTTTTCAGTCTCAAGAGGGAGAATAAGTATTTTCGTGCCCACTTCACGACTGTCATGGTGTGCTTGGACCATGTTTGTTAGTTTGTTGGTGATGTGAACACCAAGGAACTTGAAGTTCTCAACCTTCTCCACTGCAGCCCCATTGATGAGAATGGGGGCATGCTCGGCCCTCCTTTTCCTGTCGTCCACAATCATCTCCTTTGTCTTGATCACGTTGAGGGAGAGGTTGTTGTCTTGGCACCACACGGCCAGGTCTCTGACCTCCTCCCTATAGGCTGTCTCGTTGTTGTCAGTGATCAGGCCTACCACTGTTGTGTCATCGGCAAATTTAATGATGGTGTTGGAGTCGTGCCTGGCCGTGCAGTCATGAGTGAACAGGGAGTACAGGAGGGGGCTGAGCACGCACCCCTGAGGGGCCCCTGTGTTGAGGATCAGCGTGGCAGATGTGTTGTTACCTACCCTTACCATCTGGGGGTGGCCCGTCAGGAAGTCCAGGATCCAGTTGCAGAGGGAGGTGTTTAGTCCCATGGTCCTTAGCTTATTGATGAGCTTTGAGGACACTATGGTGTTGAACGCTGAGCTGTAGTCAATGAACAGCATTCTCACATTGGTGTTCCTTCCACCTTACTAGTTTATTTTGTATCTATTAAAAAATAAATTTAATATCACTTTGGTTACATTACACACACGCACGCACGCACGCACGCACGCACGCACGCACGCACGCACGCACGCACGCAGACAGACAGACAGACAGACAGACAGACAGACAGACAGACAGACAGACAGACAGACAGACAGACAGACAGAGCCCATGATGCATCCTAAACAAGAAGTGCAAAGGATATTCTATTGACTATCGTTACACTATAGCATTAGAGTACTGGCTCTCAGGTTAAAATCTATCTCTCAGAGAACAATGTCTGACATGACCTCGAGGCTCTAAAGGCATTGGGCCAACTCTCAAAGTCAATGGACAGGCCATTAGACGTGGTATTCTATCATCAACAAACCATGACAGTTTCCCTAGACTTACAGAATGCTATTTGTTTGGAGAGAGTTCAACTATTTTTTCGTTTACCACATTTTTACAAGGCATTTAACCATACTAAATAATTGCAGTGTTGACCCATTGATAACAAAATTGCAAAAACCTCCACAGCACATTACACATCACATCATACATCACATCATATAATCGCTGGGTCCAAGACAGAGATGCCTATCCCCCTCACGAACGACCAAAAAAACATAGGCTATGTACTTTAGCCAATCTACCCATTTGCACAAATCACACAGGCTACAATTGTCTCCGGTTTCAACCACCCCGCCGCATGGAGAGCATATCAGCACCATGGACAGCCGCTCAGTGCCAAGAGCACGCGACAAGTGTACTGAATTTATAAAACATGTCATAGGTATTCAATTATCATGCAGATTGTCTCACTTTCACTCTCATGACACATTTCACTTTCTATAACTGTCTCATCGGATATCTTTATCCAGTTTCATAATCCAAATTTCTGTCTTCAGTCTTTGCTCCCTTTAGGTGGTCTTTTATTTATTTTAAAAACGCTCATAGTCACCAAAATATGAGAGATCCATGAAATACAAACTTTTCTCAATATCTAATAAACAAAATTAAGCATATAGGGTTTTATAAAAGGCCTAAATTAACCAAGCCTAGCCTACTTCAGGAGTACGAGCAATACTCTAAATTACTTGTTTGAAATGTGTGTGAAAGCAAAAACACAAAACTACTTAAACAATAAACGACTCGCACGCAGGTTATAATCTTACCTCTATAAGTATTTGAATCGTCCCATGTCGCGTCCTGGGTGCCTCCGGCTCGCGCAGCCCCGGTTCTGGGCATCCGTGTTGCAGCCACGTGACGCTCAAAGGCAGCCGCGCCTGAAGGTAATTAATAGGCTTTCAATGTAGATTAATGGGATTATCATCAGGTACGCTACTCTTCAGAGCGCACATTTGTTTTGTACCTTTAATACCGAAAACGACAAAAGTGACTATCCCTGTAGCTATTCTGTGGTAAAGCACTTATTTCCTTGGAAAAAACGTGTCGAATCTAAAAGAAACCAAACACTTCAATTAAATTCCCATCACAATTTCCCAAGTTTATCTCCATCTGTCTTCACTTCGAAAAAGGGTTAAAAAGATGGGTCCTTGCAAGCACAATTTGAAGATTACTGAAGTAGTCCTACAAGTTGCTCTGTTTATTTGGATGCTTATACGATAATGGTATGCACAGCTGAATTATTTCCCGCACTCCCAAGTTACTTTTCTCCTTCCCGCTCAATTCTATCATATAGTCTACATTTGATAGGGGGACGCTGAAGAATGGCACTAATGATGGAAAACACATTACTCCAAATATCTTTATGTTAAGAAAAAACCCTCGTTACATTCCTAATGCAATGTGTGGCCTTATCCTGGCAGGAAATAATAAGAAAAATTACTCCCCAAAATTAGAAAAAAAGATTGGTGATTGGTACAGTGGATACAACGTTTTTATTATATTTTCCGAGCCCGTTGTCCTGTCCGGTCCCCTCTGTATTGCACCTGAGCATGACAGCGGACCTCCACGCGCGCATTAATTTTCTCTGCTGATCTGACGAAATGTGGCCATGTGGCAAAGCAGCGGTGAGTAGTCGCGCTTTTACTGAAGGGCATACAGTTGACTTTCATGATAGAATAACCGTACATCTACTGTCATCGTTCTTGCCAGACAACGATATGGAGTAGCATGTAATTGATTAAAGCATCCTTGGTCGGTTTCCCAGAAAAAAATTGCCATGAGTTGAACAGTTATTAGGGCCACTGGAAGAGTTATGGGCTACAAAAATAGGACAGTTCACCTTAGTACAGTAGTGAAACATTTACAAAAAATATATAAATACCAAATCCCTTATGATTATTAATCATAGAAACCTTTCAATATCTGTAATGATTTGAACTTGATTTGAACTTCGTATGCAGCAAACACTGCCATCATGGAGTCTGATATTGACTATGCAATTAATCAAATTGTCAGCCTTGAGAAGCATTGAGTCAGTGTCATGGACTTATTTTCCACAAGTATTATCTAACCTGTTTCTATAATGACCCCCCCCCCCCCCCCCCCCCACACACACACATCCTTCAGTCACTTTCTCCTCCACTATCTTCCAGCTCTTTGCCTGGCTCTGAAGTCCTGTTCCCCACTGCTACCAGTACAGCCAAGAAAATGAGGGAAGCGAAAAAACAGATTTTATTGCATTAATTATTCAGATGTTGAAGGAGGCTGAGATTCCACTGTATTGTACAGACAAGGCCGTGTAATATTTATTAGTGGAGATGTGGTGCGATGATGGTTGGGTTATTTTCCTTCTTTTTCTGTTCTGGTTCGTCTTCCATTCAGGTGTGTTGGAGATGTATAACTGTATAGTGTCTGATGCCTTGGTTTCAGCAATATGATTTGACATGATAGAACAGTGTAGGCATGCAGGGACAGCCGATACTAAAATCTGATGAACATGGTCCCTGTCAAATAAACAAATACAATAAATACACTGTTTTGAGGTTCAGGGGTCAGGGCAAGCAGGCAACCAATCAAGGGGTCTTTGTTCAGAAGTTGTCAGCCATTTCCAGTCAAGGAACGCTTTTCTACTCCTGCCCTAATGAATTCAAACCTAACATGAAATACAGAAACTAGTCTCTTGCTGTTCACTTGACTTCCTTTCCCTCCTTTTTTCCTCTCCTCCTCATCTGTCTGTACTTGCTAATAGGCCTCTATGTTCGGGCATCTATCCACCCCATTACCCCTCCCTCTCTCCCCCACCCCTCTCTCTTTCCCTTCCCTTTTATTTGATTGCATGTCTGATACTGTTGGCTGTGCTGATAAAAGTTCAATACCACAAACATGGCTCCAGTGTTGTCATCTACTTATCACTGATTCAATCGGTAATGTCGTACATTGGGACACTTGTTGTCAAGTTCACCTAACAAGTTCAGTTGACAGATAGCAACCCTGTCTACTATGTGGTTCACTAACTAACCGTCTCCTCTGAATTTAATAGATACACAGTATCAATGGCTGTTCTCTCAATCTGAAATAGGAGTCTGGAGTTGCTTGTGGAATGTTACTTCTATAGAGAGCCAATTTGACCATTTTGACTTAAGACTTTTTTCGAAGGTTTGTAAAACTGCTTATATTGTTCAATGCAAACTATCGATGTCACTATTTCTACATTACTCTTTCTCAAACTACGTTGTTTCCTTATGATTTTCTTTCTCCGCTGCCTATGAAAATGTGAGGTTCAAAAGAGCTCCCTCCATCTGGGTTTGTGTCATTCCAAAGCTCATATTTATCTGTGACTTACCTAACTTACTAAAATGGAGAAGAAAGATAGAAAGGCATGAACAAGCTGGTGAATGCTGAGTGTGGCTTGGTATGATGATACCCACCAACTGTTATTGTGCTTCCTGTATCTCTCATTCTGACAAGTCCCCTGTTCCAAAGCACTGCTGTGGTTGTACAAGCATGGGCTCATTAAGAGTGACATGTACAACAGGATTTTAAACCCAAAGCATCTCTGAATTCTCATACAAGAGACAACAAGAGCAACAGCAGGCTTGCTACAGTAGAGTAGCCTACAAACACAGCTGAAAGCAGGATGCTTCAACCCACCGCCTCCCTGTGCATCTGTGCTGCTGCACTTGAGGGTTATTTTCCATAATTATAGCAATAAACATTTATGCATAATCCATCATAATAGATAGCGGGTGCTCAATATGGGCTTGACAGAACCCTACACTGAACCCTCTCCCTGCGGCAGCTTTTGATTTGCGGAGCTGCGGTGCTGAGTCTATGGACACCCGGGGCTCATAAAACTTTCCTCTGGGTAATGACTGCCCATCCCACCTGATCACTCATACTGAATGACTGAATGAGAGGGGCTCCTGGGACTGGCAGATGTTGACTAAGAAGCCCAAGGCAGGCTCTACAAACTGCAGCTTTGTGACAGATTAACATCCAGATAACCCATACATGAGGCATATGGAAAAATGGCATTTTGGAATATATTTCAATAAAATATAAATATATTTAAATATATTGGGGAATGTATTTATCAACTATATAAATAATTAAAATATTCACTCACACCTCACAACCTTCTCTACTCCGATGATAATGTTGAGACTTCTGGTATTGTAGCATTCCCAAAGTACCATTTTGCATGTAAAAGTTGGATCATTGAGTTGTTGAAAATGTATCTGCAGCTATAGAGGGATTGCATACCTGCCACTTATATTATGAAAAATAGTCCAAATAAATGAGGTGTTTATTTCGAAAAGAAACTTGAACATAGAACATACAAACCTGGTTCAGTCTGTTTTCCACCAGACACTGGTAGACAAATTCATCTTTCAGCAGGACAATAACCTAAAACACAAGGTCAAATATACACTGGAGTTGCTTACCAAGATGAAATTGAATGTTCCTGAGTGGCCTAGTTACAGTTTTGAGTTAAATCGGCTTGAAAATCTATGTCAAGATTTGAAAATGGCTGTCTAGCAAGGATCAACAAACAGAGCTTGAAGAATTTTTAAAAGAATAATGTGCAAATATTGTACAATCCATGTGTGCAAAGCTCTTAGAGATTTACCCAGAAAGACTCAAAGCTGTAATCGCTGCCAAAGATGATTCTAACATGTATTGACTCAGAGGGTTGAATACTTATCTAATGAAGATATATTACATTTGCTATAAACGTGAGAATTCTTCTTCCACTTTGACATTACAGAGTATTTTGTGTAGATCGTTGACAAAATATGACAATTAAATCCATTTGAATCCCACTTTGTAACACAACATTTTGGGGAACAAGTAAAGGGGTGTGAATACTTTCTGAAGGCACTGTAGTTCTTTGAAGAGAGAGGTCACATTGCAGGGACAACCAGACCAATTGGCCTTAGTCATATACTTCTATCTGAACTCTCCATGGGTTGATTTTACTGGTGTATTGATGTATAGATTTGGAAAATAGGCCATTATGTTGCATTACATTACATTTTAGTCATTTAGCAGACGCTCTTACCCAGACAAACTTTCAGGAGAAAATAGGGCTAAGTGCCTTGCTCAAGGGCACATTGACAGATCTTTCAGCTAGTCGGTTCAGTGATTCGAACCAGTGACCTTTCAGTTGCTGGCCCAACGCTTTTAAGCACTACTATACCTGCCACCCATTGTATGTTTGCTATGTACATTTTCCTGACTGACTGAATCCATACAGATGTCAACTAGTGCCTTAGAAAGTTCAATATAAGAAGTTCAGGGACCAACACCGACCTGCTGGAAGTTCTTAGAGATCTTTATCTTTTTGTTACCTTCAGGGGGATAGGAGTAAGTCCATTAAAGGTCAGGTTCTTGGCTAGACAGTGACTTTAGTGTGAAGGTTTCAGTATTGTGGGTGTATAAGGCTTCAGCTGAATTCGCCAAAAGTGCTGCGGGCAAGGAAATGTGATGTTAGAAGGATCCAGTGCATTAGCCTTAGTCGCGGCTCTCTACCAAACCTCATAGCTGCCCCCAAAACCCCAAACCCCAATGTTTATAAAATATATAGAGTTAGCCTCGAGTTACTGCCTCTGATGTCAGAATGCACGGGAGGCTACCACTTAGCGCCCGCTCCATGCGTCACCAATGGGTCTGGGTATGAGGGTTCAGAGTCTGGATTCATTCAAACATCTCTCAGCTCTTGGACATTAGAAAAACACCCTCACCTTTAGACAAAACAAAGTAAGAGCCTGTCTTCTGCCTGTCTTTGGGGATAAGGGTGGGGTGCTTTTTTCCTTCATTCTTTTCATTTGTTTCCAGTAATTTTCTAGGTCTACATCTTCAGGACCACTCAACATGGTTTTCTGTTTTGGGTCAACAGTTTCAATTCACTGACTGGAGTACAACACTGCAAGTGCGCTGTCTCTGACTTCACCCTGAATGGCCTTGGAGAACTTCACTTCGAGCAGGACAATGACATTTGACCCTCACTTACATAAATAATATGTACTAACAAAGCAACCCTAAATACAGTGTGTGTGTTGGTTTGTCGTTTTTACTATATAATCGATGATATACTGTAAACAAGCTGGAACAGCTACTCAGAAATGGGCGAAATGCATGCTTTTGAAACACATGTACCATAACAGCCAGATGAACAAACACAGCTTTTGAATCCATGAGTTACATGCCGAGCTACATGACTTTAGTCAATCTACTATACCATCAATGTCCCAACTGATTACAAATACCCCAAACCCACTCAGAGCATATACAGTGCCTTGCAAAAGTATTCATCCCCCTTGGCGTTTTTCCTATTTTGTTGCATTACAACCTGTAATTTAAAGTTTTTTATTTGGATTTCATGTAATGGACATACACAAAATAGTCCAAATTGGTGAAGTGAAATTTAAAAAAAAATTGTTTCAGAAAATTATAAAAAATAAAAAACAGAAAAGTGGTGCGTGCATATGTAGTCACCCCCTTTGCTATGAAGCCCCTAAATAAGACCTTCAGAAGTCACATAATTAGTTAAATAAAGTCCACCTGTGTGCAATCTAAGTGTCACATGATCTGTCACATGATCTCAGTATATATAAAGCTGTTCTGAAAGGCCCCAGAGTCTGCAACACCATTAAGCAAGGGGTACCACCAAGCAAGCGGCACCATGAAGACCAAGGAGCTCTCCAAACAGGGCAGGGACAAAGTTGTGGAGAAGTACAGATCAGGGTTGGGTTATAAAAAAATATCTGAAACTTTGAACATCCCACAGAATACCCTTAAATCCATTATTCAAAAAAGGAAAGAATATGGCACCACAAAAAACCTGCTAAGAGAGGGCCGCCCACCAAAACTCACAGACCAGGCAAGGAGAGCATTAATCAGAGAGGCAACAAAGAGACCAAAGATAACCCTTAAGGAGCTGCAAAGCCCCACAGCGGAGATTGAAATATCTGTCCATAGGACCAATTTAAGCCGTACACTCTACAGAGCTGGGCTTTATGGAAGAATGGCCAGAAAAAAGCCAATGCTTAAAGAAAAAAATAAGCAAACACATTTGGTGTTTGCCAAAAGGCATGTGGGAGATTCCCCAAACATATGGAAGAAGGTACTCTAGTCAGATGAGACTAAAATTGAGCTTTTTGGCCATCAAGGAAAACACTATGTCTGGTGCAAACCCAACACCTCTCATCACCCCGAGAATACCATCCCCACAGTGAAGCATGGTGGTGGCAGCATGATGCTGTGGGGATGTTTTTCATCGGCAGGGACTGGGAAACTGGTCAGAATTGAAAGAATGATGGATGGCGCTAAATACGGGGAAATTCTTGAGGGAAACCTGTTTCAATCTTTCAGAGATTTGAGACTGGGACGGAGGTTCACCTTCCAGCAGGACAATGACCCTAGCATACTGCTAAAGCAACACTCGAATAGTTTAAGGGGAAACATTTAAATGTCTTGGAGTGGCCTAGTCGAAGCCCACACCTCAATCCAATTGAGAATCTGTGGTATGACTTGAAGATTGCTGTACACCAGCGGAACCCATCCAACTTGAAAGAGCTGGAGCAGTTTTGCCTCGAAGAATGGGCAAAAATCATAGTGGCTAGATGTGCCAAGCTTATAGAGACATATCCCAAGAGACTTGCAGCTGTAATTGTTGCAAAAGGTGGCTCTACAAATTATTGCCTTTGGGGTGGTGAATAGTTATTCTGTTTTTTTGTCTTATTTCTTGTTTGTTTCTCAAGAAAAATGATTTTGCATCTTCAAAGTGGTAGGCATGTTGAGTAAATCCAATGATAAAACCCCCCCAAAAATCTGTTTTATTTCCAAGTTGTTAGGCAGCAAAATAGGAAAAATTCCAAAGGTGGTGAATAATTTCGCGAGCCACTGTAACTAGGAACCAACAGGAGATAAATAATGAATCAAAATGTTTCCGTTTGAGGGTGCACTCCTCCAAGTTGTTCTGCGACCCCACTTTGAGAAGAGGCTTTTTCAAAGAATTCAGGCCAATATCCATTGAAGCACATCGGAAAGCATCCCAGGAGTAACCTTTCTTTGGAGAGGAGGAACTGGAAGTCTATTAAAGGGTACAGAGCTTAAAAGCACCGGGCCTATAGTACACAGCCTCGATCACCACTACATACATCTCAGTACCAATAACATGCTTTCTATGACTTACATACACATTCCATACTTTGCTGTTTACTTATATTATTTTGTTATAGTCAGGGGTGGGTTCAACTTGGACTTTTAAAATGGTGGACCTTATTATCCACATATCAAAGTATTCTTGGCATGTTAGTAATTGTAATGCTACTATTAGAGTACAGTGGTACACTGTAACGGAAAACTGTAATTTATATGGTAATTTGGGGTATTATCAACAATAAAATACCGTAACAGCATTATACTGCTGCATACTGTAAGTTATGGTGCATTGTGGGAAAATGTTGTTGGCGGGGAAAGAATTGGTATGTTTCGAATGGTACTTTAATTTTATCCCACAGAATACAGTACTGTACTATATTTTTGACCACGTGTATTGTTGTTTCCCGGGCCATTAACATAATTTTGAGACACGTTTTGTAAGAGGCTATATTTGCTGCACCCCTTAGTAAGAGTGCTGTACCAATTTAACTGGTATGTGGTAGTAGTGCCCATCAAATTTAAATATATAGCGGACAGATTGGAGTGTCAACAAGTCTTAAACCTTTAATGGTTGATCATTTTGCCATGTCCTTTTGGTCTGTTTTGCCCTGTAGTCGCTGCCAGGTTAGAAGCCTTTGTTAAGGCCCCTAGAAGTGGAAGTGAAATAAAACACCAAATATTTATTGATATGCTGTGATATGTAAACACATTACCTAGCAGCCAACCAACCTGCTTGCAACTCCAATCCCCTCAATTAATTGAATTAATTCATCCGTTCATTAATTCATTAGGATTACGGTAGCATTCACTTTTTAACAGTATAATTCAGTCAATTCTACGGTAATATACTGTGTCATAACACAGTACTCTATACATTTAAATTACATTAGGTATACTATATGAAATACAGTAACTTACTTGACAATGAGCTGCCTGTAAATTACTGTGAAATTCACGGCAACCCCTTTACAGTATGAATTATGCTGCAGCTGTTGTTAAGCAGTAATTCTGTCCAGCAGGTTCAGACACATGTCCGCCTCATCAACCGATCGCTGCCCACACCTGCCCGCCCGACTAGCATCACTACTCTGGACGGTTCTGACTTAGAATATGTGGACAACTACAAACACCAAGGTGTCTGGCTAGACTGTAAACTCTCCTTCCAGACTCATATTAAGCATCTCCAATCCAAAATGAAATCTAGAATGGCTTCCTATTTCGCAACAAAGCCTCCTTCACTCACGCTGCCAAACATACTGCCACGACTTCTACCGAAGTCGGTTCCTCTCCTTTTTCGGGCGGTGTTCGGCGGTCGACGTCACCGGTCTTCTATCCATCACCGATCCATTTTTCATTTTCCATTTGTTTTGTCTTGTTTTCCCACACACCTGGTTTTCATTCCCTCATTACGTGTTGTGTATTTAACCCTGTTCCCCCCATGTCTTTATGGGGAATTGTTTGTTGTAAGTGCTTGTGCACATTGTTGTCTGGTGCGCGAAGGGTTTTGTACCCATACGTTGTTATTCTGGATGCCAGTGGTTTTGTATATTAAACTGCTCCGGTTATTACCCAGTTCTGCTCTCCTGCGTCTGACTTCTCTGCCACCAGTTACGCACCCCTTACACATACCCTCGTAAAACTCACTATTCTACCGATCCTCGACTTCAGCGATGTCATTTACAAAATAGCCTCCAACACTCTACTCAGCAAACTGGATGCAGTCTATCACAGTGCCATCCGTTTTGTCACCAAAGCCCCATATACCACCCACCACTGCGACCTGTATGCTCTCGTCGGCTGGCCCTCGCTACATATTTGTCGCCAGACCCACTGGCTCCAGGTCATCTGTAAGTCTTTGCTAGGTAAACCTCTACTTTATCTCAACTCACTGGTCACCATAACAACACCCACCCGTAGCACGCGCTCCAGCAGGTATATCTCACTGGTCATCCCCAAAGCCAACACCTGCTTTGGCTGCCTTTCCTTCCAGTTCTCTGCTGCCAATGACTGGAACGATTTGCAAAAATCTCTGAAGTTGGAGACTTATATCTCCTTCACTAATTTTAAGCATCAGCTATCTGAGCAGCTCACTGATCGCTGCAGATGTACACAGCCCATCTGTAAATAGCCCATCCAACTACCTACCTCATCCCCATATTGTTTTTATTTACTTTTTTTGCACACCAGTATTTCTACTTGCACATCATCATCTGCACATCTATCACTCCAGTGTTAATTTGCTAAATTGTAATTACTTCGCTACTATGGCCTATTTATTGCCTTACCTCCTTACTCCATTTGCACACACTGTATATAGATGTTTCTATTGTTATTGACTGTACTTTTGTTTATCCCATGTGTAACTGTTTTTTGTCGCACTGCTTTGCTTTATCTTGGCCAGGTCGCAGTTGTAAATGAGAACTTGTTCTCAACTAGCCTCTCTGGTTAAATAAAGGTGAAATAAAAATAAAACATTTAAAAAAAAATTGTCTTATTGTCAGATAAGGACAAGCGTCACGTAGGAGTGATGCCACCTGTCAGAAGACAATTATGTCCTTCTGACACCCCCTTTAACCTTTACTTAATATCCATCCCGGATCCGGGATCCTCCTCATCAAAAAAGCTGACTAGCATAGCCTAGCCTAACGGGACAGGGATATCATATAATATAATTTTCATGAAATCACAAGTCCAATACAGCAAATGAAAGATAAACATCTTGTGAATCCAGCCATCATTTCCGATTTTTAAAATGTTTTACAGCGAAAACACAATATGTATTTCTATTAGCTAACCACAATAGCCAAACACACAACCGCATATTTTCACCATGTTTCCACCGCATAGGTAGCTTTCACAAAACCGACAAAATAGAGATATAATTAGTCACTAACCAAGAAACAACTTCATCAGATGACAGTCTTATAACATGTTATACAATAGATTTATGTTTTGTTCGAAAAATTGCATATTTGAGGTATAAATCATAGTTTTACATTGCAGCTACCATCACAAATAGCACCGAAGCAGACAGAATAATTACAGAGAGCAACGTGAAATACATAAATACTCATCATAAAACATTTATGAAAAATACATGGTGTACAGCAAATGAAAGATAAACATCTTGTGAATCCAGCCAATATTTCCGATGTTTTAAGTGTTTTACAGCGAAAACACAATGTAGAATTATATTAGCTTACCACAATAGCCAAACACACAAACGCATTTATTCACGCAAAGGTAGCTTTCGCAAAAACCAGCAAAAGATATAAAATTAATCACTAACCTTTGGACAACTTCATCAGATGACAGTCTTATAACATCATGTTATACAATACACTTATGTTTTGTTCGAAAATGTGCATATTTAGCGCTGCAATCGTGGTTATACATTGTGAATATGTAGCAACATTTTCCCAGAATGTCCGGAGATATTTTGGACACTCACCTAATCTGACCAAAGAACTCATCATAAACTTTACATAAAAATACTTGTGGTATGGCAAATGAAAGATACACTGGTTCTTAATGCAACCGCTGTGTTAGATTTTTAAAAATAACTTTACCATAACATACAGCTTGCGTTATTGTGAGACAGCACTCACCAACACGGCGGAGAATAGGAGTCAATATTTTACACAGAAATACAAAATAACATCATACATTTTTTCTTACTTTTGCTGAGCTTCCATCAGAATGTTGTACAAGGAGTCCTTGGTCCAGAATAAATCGTTGTTTGGTTTTAGAATGTCCATTTCTTCTGTCGAATTCGCGCCACAATGCTAGCCAAGGTTACTAACATTCCCATCCTCTCTTGGCGCAAAGAACGGAAAACTCCAAAAGTCCCAATAAACGTTGAATAAACTGATAAAACTTGGTTGAAAAAACCTACTTTATGATGTTATTATCAAATGTATCAAATAAAATCAGAGCCGGAGATATTCGCCGTGTATACCGACCGCTTTTCAGAAGACAATGTGGAGCTCCTTCGCGCGCCTTGGAAAACTGACAAAATGGCTGACCTGTCACTCCAAAAGCTCTTGTTCGACCTCAGATCAAGCTAGACACCCCATTCCACCTTCCACTGCCTGTTGACATCTAGTGGAAGGCGTATGAAGTGCATGCATATCGATAAATATAAGGCAATTGAATAGGCAGGCCCTGAAACAGAGCCTCGTTTTCAGATTTTTCACTTCCTGTATGGAAGTTTGCTGCAAAATGAGTTCTGTTTTACTCACAGACATAATTCAAACAGTTTTAGAAACTTGAGTGTTTTCTATCCAATAGTAATAATAATATGCATATTGTATGATCTAGAATAGAGTACGAGGCCGTTTAAATTGGGCACGATTTTTTCCAAAGTGAAAACAGCGCCCCCCTATTGACAAGAAGTTTTAAGCCCCGTTTCCATTGGCATTTTGAAGTCAACCCAAGTTGGGCTGGACTTGGTGGGCTAGCTTAAATTGCATTTCCAATGCCTCCAGAAATGATAAATGATGTCATGTTGCTAGGTAGCCAATATGTGACTGTGCAGCTGGCTTAGCTAATGTTGCTAGCTAGCAAGATGTTGAAGAATTTAATTCACCCTCACCATGCTGTGACTAACGTTACCCCATACTTGTGCCAGCCAGACTCAGAGCCATGTATTTAGCTTGGTTACGTTAGCTAGCTAGCTGAAGGTTAGTGTTGTTGCTAGCATAGCCGGCTAGCTAGCTAGTTTAATTCGTACCTTGCTTGCCATGGCATTGGCCATTAGCTAGCTAGCTAGTCAATCAAACAAAATTACAAGTTTGATATGTTATTGCTAGCTAGCTAGCTTTCAATATGACCTGGCCAAAGATTTTTTATAACTAAACCAAGATAGACCACAGCCCATAATTTCAAATGTGAACAAATTAGTCATAGTGGGCAGAACTAGCAAGGAGGTGGGCAGAGCCAAGCACGAGCTAGCGAGATCCTATTGGCACGTGTAAGGACTGGGTGTCAGAGTGCGAAGTCAAACGCAGGAAACAGAGGGTGCAATAACAAATGTTCCCTTTTAATGAACACTGAGAAACTAAAGTCACCCTTCTAATACACTGGGTGCTCACAAAAAACTACCCCAGACACGGGGGGAATGAAAGCAGTCCAGTAACCACGTAGACACGTAGTTCAAAACAGACACCACGCTTAACAACTAACAATCCCGCACAAAGAACCGGGCGGGCCGGCTGACTGATAAGCCCAACTAATTACCAACAAATGAAAACAGGTGTAACCAATAAACACATAAGGAGGGGGAGAAAAGGATCAGTGGCAGCTAATAGGCCGGTGACGACGACCGCCGAGCGCCACCCGAACGGGAAGGAGAGCCTGCCTCGGTCGGAGTCGTGACAGCACGTTCTAACATGTATTCGCATATTTCTGTTAGGGAAGGCTTACTCTGTGAAGTGCACATGTGCAATAACTCAATTCGTCTTTGCACTACTTATGAACAACGCATAAAAAAAAAAAACTTTGGCAAAAGGTAAAATCTACAAAAGTTAGTCCACTCTGTTCGTAACATATTCTGGTTTTGGGAACAGAAAATTGTATGTTTAATCGCTGAGAAAATTTGCAGAATGTCGGCCAAAATGCATCTCGTTCCATCTTCTACCACTGCCAGCCACTGGTCTCTTCCTCTCACAACCATATTTTGCAGCTTCACATTTATACATTCAGTGAAATATCTATCTCATTGCTCTGTCTGTGACCTGGCCAGTTAAAATTCCTGCTAGCTCACGTTAGTAACCATCTATCTTATGTAACCATACCAAAAATAACATATTATACTAATTTGAGTATCCCGGATTTACATTTACTGTCACGCCCTGACCTTAAAGAACCTTTTTATGTCTCTATTTGGTTTGGTCAGGGTGTGATTTGGGGTGGGCATTCTATGTTTTTGTTTTCTATGATTTTGTATTTCTATGTTTTGGCCGGGTATGGTTCTCAATCAGGGACAGCTGTCTATCGTTGTCTCTGATTGGGAACCATACTTAGGTATCCCTTTTCCCTCCTTTCAGGGTGGGAAGTTGTCTTTGTTTGTGGCACTATAGCCTTAAGCTTCACGGTCGTTTTTGTATTGTTTATTGTTTTTGTCGGCGTCATCTTAAATAAAAGGAATATGTACGCTCACCGCGCTGCGCTTTGGTCTAGTTCTTTCGACGGCCGTGACATTTACTATGTTACGTTTAGTCTATGAGACCAGGCTGATATTTCATGGAGAACAAGGCAGCTTAGTTTCTAAGGTGTGACAATAAGCACTTATCTTCTGTGTGCTCACTGAACTACAGTATACTGTAGCCATAGTGGACACAGATGCCACCTCTCCTAAAGGTATTTGGCTGCACAGTTGGGAAGCAGAACAACAGTCAGATGGATTATTGTATTGGTATAATTAATGTAAGATTCTGTAAGGATCAAAACGTAATAGATACAAGTTTCAGGTTCACAGAGTTTGTCCCAATGTTTAGTCGCAGTGAAGTTACTTGTTTGTGGATATATTTGTTAATTTAATTGTTAATTTAATTGGCCCAGGAAATGGTTTTTGTGTGTGTCTGTGCATGTGTGTGTGTGTGTGTGTGCGCGTTCGCAGGTATGTGTGTGTGTGTGTGTGCGAGTTTGTGTGTGTATGTATTGAGCGGGACCAGAGTATGTGAGCGGAGCGGAGCTGGAGTGGAGCAAAGAGCGGAACTGGAGGATGGAGTGAGATTCCCAATGGCTGGAGCGTCCGCCTTCTCGCCCACTCCAATTTCGCTCCAGTAGCGTTCCAAGTATTTCTCTAGTAGCGCTCACTTCACAAGCTCAGGGCATACCTGCCCCAGCATGCATTTGTAGTCTACTTGTGTACTGCTATAGCCCCTTGCTTAAGCTTCTGTCATGGAGTTCGCTAAATATCAAGCTAAGTGAAATCCATGGGCACTTGGATCATTCAGAGCTACTGTTATGGTCTCATTAAAACTAGCATGGCTTTATAAGTTATACAGTAATGAAGAAGTCTGAAGAACCCTTCTGCCTTGTCCCTGCCACCCTGCACACAATTATATGGTCATCCAGCTGAAAGTGTTCACTCACTTATGTCACCAATATTGGAGCTTTATCTGGCCTATCAGACCACACTACTAGTTGATGGACAGAGATTCACATAGGAAACTCAAAGAGTGTTAGAGCAAGACACGAGTCAATTCCAAAACAACTTTGAGTTTATTGATAAATTCTCTAATCTACATTCTGATCTTTAGAAAATCTAGAAAAGAGTAAAAAGTATCCATTTCAAAAGGATTGAGAGTGCCCTATTATCAGGAATCATCTCAAATCTATAGTTCTGAGTTAAAGTGGTAGCGTTACGTCACACAAGCAGCACACATCCGATTCACAGCATCATTCCCATTCCAACGGCTGCAGAGACCAGACCCGGCTCCCCCTTACACAGTCAAATCAAATCAAATCAAATTTATTTATATAGCCCTTACATCAGCTGATATCTCAAAGTGCTGTACAGAAACCCAGCCTAAAACCCCAAACAGCAAGCAATGCAGGTGTAGAAGCACGGTGGCTAGGAAAAACTCCCTAGAAAGGCCAAAACCTAGGAAGAAACCTAGAGAGGAACCAGGCTAGGAGGGGTGGCCAGTCGACGAGGGGAGAGGATGCAGAGTGATACAGAGCACACCTTGGCCATTATTTCACATGAAGGAGAATTACTGGAGTGTCTCATCTCAGCCATGAGAGAGAGGGAGAACAGAGGGCATACAGTAGGACATATTTTATTCATCTCACTGGTAAGTGCAGTCACAGTGAAGGGAGGAGGCTGCAGGTCCACTCCTCTAGACTAGAGGTTTTATACTGAGAGACTGAGAGACTGGCCGTCACATTAACAACATCACAGTCCTCTCTACTGTACAGACCATCTCTAAGAAAGCACTAGTCTATAACTGTCAATAACTGTCAATAGCAACATTGCGATGGGGGCAGCTGAATACACAGCTTTCATGTAGAACCCTGATCCACCTCTCTTCTCAGACATAGCATATGGTCGCAGTAAAAAGTTAGTGCTTATTGATACTGTAATAGAACGAGCGAAGACAGTCAGGTCTCTTTGGAGAGGATACACACGCACACACTTCCAAGCCCACACACACACACGCACACACACACACTTCCAAGCACACACACACTTATACGCACACACACACACTTACACTTACACGCACGCACACACACACACACATATCCAAGCACACACGCACGCACGCACTCACTCACACGCACATACACACACACACACACACACGCACGCATGCACACAACCATATAAACACACAAACACACACCACACGCACACGCACACACACATCCAAGCACGCACGCACACACACACACACACACACACACACACACACACACACACACACACACACACACACACACACACACACACACACACACACACACACACACACACACACACACACACACACACACACACACACACACACAGGTCTACTCCTTCTCTCTGAAAGCCGTTGCTTTGCTGTTGCTGCCCCCTACTGTTCTATTATAGTAATGGCAATGGAGGCAATGTTATGAGCTGTTATGAGACCACAAATAAAGTTTTTTTCAATCACTTTGGCACATTTTTCAGATGTGGTATATTTTCAAAACTCTGACTACAAAACTCTAAACTAAAAACAAATGTAAAGCCCCCTATCTTATGTTCAGAATCTTTGATTGTGCAAAAAAATACATTAATTCATTCACCATTTTATCCAATAGCAAGAAATACAACATACACATTTCAAAACTGTTCTCTTTGAAGTGCTGAAAAGAAAGAATAGTACATGGTAATATCATTTTCCATACAGTATTTGACTATAACTTGCAATTTATTTGATATAATTTCTATCCAATGGCAGATTGTGAGCATGTTGAGAAATACTGTTTAACAGTCTAATAGTTTAATTATCCTTATATAGTACACACTTAGGACAAATCATCAGAAATAGGAGTATTGTAAAGCAGCTGGCTACTGTAAAAACGTAGCACGGTAAAGTATGCCAAATCACCTTTTTTTAATTGACTTGTCAACTGATAAGGTATCTCCTGTCTTTCTGCTTGAAATTCATCTGCTTACAGTGTATCAATGGAATTCAGATGAGTGGAATATATTGTTATATACAACCCACGTATTTCAGCAGTGCATTGTACACTACACTATAATTCCAAATAGTAGCACAAAGCACAAAGACTGTTTCCACTTTGTCCACACTGGCTGATGGAGAATGATGAAGTATTTACAGCCACATCCATATATGATTTGTTTTTACCTTCCAACATAAATTGATGTCAAATTCATACATTTATGAGATACAAATGTAGAAATGTACAGTGTTCAGCAGTTTTAGAACTACATATGTTAACAAGGCACTACATCATTTTGGTTCAGTAGTTATCAGTTTTGAGCAATTTGATTAAGTGATAGTTAATTGTGTTGTTAAGAAATTACAAGAAAATCATATCAAAAGTAAAGTGAATATTGCATTTTGAAAAGCAGATACTTAGATTGAATATGTATTCAAATTGAATGAGTGATTTGGTGCAGTGAACAAGTGTGAATTAGTTGGTTGTACTCAGTCAATTGAAAATGTGTTTAGTTTTGAAACATGAGCCATGCTTAGAGTTGTGAAAATGTACCACATACTTGTGAAAATTGCACAAGTGATTGAAAAAACTCCAATATGGTTCCATGCTGTAGATAAAAAGGCAATAAAAAGGAATTAAATTACAAAGTGCAAAATACATTTATTTTTTGAGAGCATACATTTCAAAACAGGCACGTTCTGTATTTTCTGTCATTTAATTTCTTAGACATAAATTGTGAGATTTTTTTTTGAAAACAATAATCACAGAAGTCAGTTTTTCCATTGCTTCGTAGTTTACACCTGGCCAGGAACCACAAACTGTACAATACTTGTGTAAAATGTGCTACATGTGTCACATTAATCAGTGTTGGTATAACCTAGGGAGTACTTGATAATACAGATTGTGACATACAGTATACAGCAGACTGTATACTTACAGTGTGAGTGTAGATGTATGTAGATTTAGATTTAGAGTTAGTTTGGATGATATTAGTCTTAATGACAGGGCTTGGCGTCTACGACAGGCTCACAGTGGTCCACCACGGCCCGGATCTCTCCGATCTGAACTGCATTGTACACCCCAGAGATAGAGGTCCACTGGGTCTCTCCGTGCCATATGTACGGCTCAGCCTGGCTGTGAAGGGAATGTCTGCGGTGATCTTGCGGCCTTCCATGTACACGGTACAGGAGTGGTTGGGTGGCACGTTGAGCTCCACAGACACAGAGTGACTGTGGGCTTCCACCATAGTGGTGCCCCTGTTGAACTGTAGGGTCTTCTCCGCACTGAACTCCACCCTTCCGGAGCCAGTCAGGGGGTATCTTGGCTGTGATGCCCGTGGTGATGTCCAGCATGGTGGTACGTCCGATGTTCCAGGTGCTCTCCACCTCCGACGTTTTGGAGATGGTCACCGTCTTCACCACCATCTGGCACTCGTTGTTGGTGATGCCGGAAATGCGCATGGTCTCTGGGGAGTAGTGGAATATTTCCACCTCATCGATGCCGTACTTGACGTGGGAGATGTGCTGGCTGTAGGCGTCCCTGTTGATGGTCAGGACCTGGTAGCTCTTGTACCAGCACTCATCACCCTCCCAGGGCAGGAACAAGGCCTCGAACTGAGGGACCACCTCCCCAAGCCATACTTGTTCTTCTCCACGTAGTTGCCCACTCCGGAGCACGTTCTGACTGAGTCTTTGGGCACCGAGCCATGTGAGTCCTCTTTTCACTCCACATATTCAAAGTGGTCCCTGTTGGTCAGGATCTCGAAAGTAGTACTCTCTGTCACCGTAGGGGTATTGGCAGTAAGGCCCCTTGTGTAGAAGCCGGCTTCGCAGTTATATTTGCAGATGTAGTCTGTGCGTTCAGTGTAGCTGCCCACAGCTACAGTGAGGAGAGACCATTCCAGCTCAGCCACTGCAAGTTGAGATATATAAAAAAATATTTAACATTTATTTAACTAGGCAAGTCAGTTAAGAACAAATTCTTATTTACAATGACAGCCTAGGAACAGTGGGTCAACGGCCTTGTTTACAACTGATTTTGACCTTATCAGCTCGGGATTTCGATCTAGCAACCTTTCAGTTCCTGGTCCAACACCTTAACCACTAGGCTACCTGCCACCCACTGACATTGTCCCCGAACATGAATGGAGCAGGATTCTGTTCGTACTCAGGAGGGGTCAGTGGGCCCTGGACTGGACCTATACTGTTCAGTGGGGGGACCCTACCTTCCAGTACTGGATTCAAGAGGGACACTAGAAGACAGAATAAAACAGTGTCACAATATGCACCTACTTTTGTTGCGTAGAAACAACTTGCATTGAATGACCTTTTGAATGTTTTCTGTTTTCCTTTCTAAGAGGTCAAAAGCAGGGATTGACTGAATAAAAGGAGTATATCAAATTAGAGAAGTATACAAATGTATTTTAATTTACCCTTCCGTCTCAGGGAGCTCTTCACTACAGTATGTCCCGGAGGCTGCGTGGAGGGGGGTCTGCAGCCTGGGCACAGGACTGTCCCAGGTGCACCAGTGAGACGACCACCAAGACCAGCAGCTTCATCTGAGGAAGACCAGGGAAAGGAGGAATATTAGGAAACATTCAAGGACTATAGTTATAACTATAATGTTACACAAATTCACATTAACTCAACATGACATTGCTGTCAAACTCCCATTCCTTATTGTTTCTGCCAGTTTTGATGTAGGCTCCATTGAACAGCAACATACTGTATCATTTCAGATAGTGAAATAGTGCCCTAAATGTACACACACTCACAGTGTTCCCCCAGGGAGCAGTGAACCTGTTGGTTCTCCAGGCTTATATAGCTCCTTTATGACACTCATAAATTACAACACTCACTCTAACTCTCTCAGGGCTGTCATGGACTGGCATGGTAGAAGAAAGAGGAGGAATATGGAGATGTCACGTTCTCTTCTTTTCATTTGTATTATTGTTTCATTATTATAATCATCGGAAATGTAAGCCAGTCTTTCTCTCTCTTTTATGCGTTCTCTCTCTATCTCTTTCTCGCTGTCTCTCTCCCTCTGTCTCTGTCTCTCTCTCTCGTCCTTGACAGTCAACATCCCACTATGACAATCTACACGATGACAAAAGAATGCACATTGGACATAGTTGAGAAGCTTCTTGTTGTTGTGCATCCCATCATCTTACCAGTAGGGAACAACTGATATATTGAAGATAAGATGAGGATTATTAACCTGATTAAGCAAACAGAGTGATAACAGAGATAAAAAGCATATTCTATCAATGTAAAGACCTTTAAACTGTCTGTCCTATTTTATTATCTGCAGAGGAACATTGAGTTTTTTCAATCTACCATGATAAAGGAATTTATAATAGCTATCTGTTCAAGGACTTATAGAGATGGCCTTGACCCTTGTGATCATCAGTAGGTTTTACCAATCAGAGAAATTACACGTTTTTGGCCTTCATCCGGACAGGGTCAACAATATTATCTCTGTGTTGCTGCGAGGTAATAGTTATTGTGATAATGGCGATAGTCTCTGAAATAATCGATAATGGAGGACTCTAAAGGATATTACCACTGTGTTCTTTGTCTTTGCTTACCAATAACAACCTCACTTGCATCACAATACCAAAACCTTTCTTATGCAATGTGATTTTGTTCTTAGACATTGTACGTGATTCCCGGTAGATCCTGTCCAGTGATATAAAAGCTCATATTGACTTCTGTAATGGGGTAGAAAGGTATCATCTCAATCATTACTTACACAACCACTGCAAGAGCACCAAAACTACATAGTCAAATTATTATTATCATCATCATCGGCGATCACTCGAGTCGAGTATGACTGTCCTCAATGGGGTCTTCTATTTGTGGGTCTTCAGATGGCTGTAGAGGCCGATCCGGCAGACACATATGTTGGTGCAGTGTGGGTAGGGGTGAGTGGTGGTTGGGCCTTTTTGGTGTTGTCTCTCCTTGCGTAGCTGCCCCTTGTCCTTTGTGGCACGTTGGAGATCTGTTTTGTGTTGACCAGCTCCCTCTTGAATGTTTTTTCTCTAGTTGTATCTGTTTAGTGCAGTGTCCTTCACTTTACTTTTTGAATCACTAAACAATAAGCACTGTACACCAAAAGTAATGGGGCGGAAGCAGCAGCAGAGGACTCTTATATAGTAAGAGTACTAGACCAATGGGCATCGGGCCACTCACTGTAGCGCTGGCTACTTTATTGGGGGCAATTATCCTGCAGGGAGGTTTAAAACGTAGCAAGGGGCTGCAGATCACACCACTGGAGGAGGAACCTGTCAAGGTAAAACAGCTTCTTTGCATCAACCTATGTGTATAAAATATTCTATTGCTGTTAGCTCTGTGCTGAATACTAATATCAGGATTTACTGTATTGTGCATCTGCTTCATGGAACATAAAACAATCAATGCCATTTCAAATGTTGGATCTTTTACTAAGCTGGAGAGGCAGTTTTTGTGTGATTTCAGAAGCCAATTCTCTTTAGTAAATGATAGGCAAGACATACAAATGAGCATCTTAATGTATTCAGTCCATCAGCAATATACTGAAGTATATTCAATGAAGTGTCTGAAATGCTGTAGATGGGGGAACGCATGGATATTTATATGGAAATGCCAGTAACAAGGAACACTGAGCATTTTCCAGATTGAAGGTGGTGAATGTTAAAAATACACAGGGTAGCACTCTGCTAATGTCATCTGAGATAGGTAAACTGATGTGACTGTGGTGTGTGTGTGTGTGTGTGTGTGCGTGCGTGCGTGCGTGCGTGCGTGTGTGTGTGTGTTTGTTTGTTGCTAGATGAGGCTGACTTTCCTGGTCATCCTGGCAGTGCTGCAGCTCTGCAGCCCAGTCTTCCTCTCTGACCCCCTGCTCTACACCTCTCAGCTGGAGGAGGGGCAGGATGCACCCAGCAGTGAGTCTGATTATATTACACCAGAGGAGGCTGGGGGGAGGAGCTATAGGAGGACAGTCTCAGTTTAATAGCTGGAATGGAATAAATGGAACGGTATCAAACATTTGGAAACTACATGTTAGACTCTGTTCCATTAATTCCATTCCAGCCATTACAATGAGCTCGTTCTGCTATAGCGCCTCCCACCATTCTCCCCTGTATTACAGCCTATTACACAAACACGTTGATCAAAAACCTTCAACTGGGTCTCAGAGTGTAAACATTTTGTTTGAATATTCTCTACCAAACTAAAGAATTGTATTTATTTGATTTATTTAACCTTTATTTTATCAGGGAGTCATACTAAGACCAAGGTCTATTTTACAGATGAGCTCTGAATTACATAAATTACAGAAAATACACACATCAATATAAATACAAAATGCATCAATATAAATACAAAATATAAATAAAAAAGAGGCACCAAAACATCAAATTTAAGAACATGTTGAAGATTGTTCCACAAATAAGGTGCAAGAAAACTAATAGCTGATTTATCTAACTCAGTAGAGACCAAAGACATTTCCAGAGTTAACCATCCCTGAGACCGGGCGTGGTAACTCGTATGTCTAAAGTTAAGTAAAGATGTTCTGTACAGTGGGACTTTTTGTAAAAGGGCTTTATAAATGAAAACATAGCAATGTATCAACCTACGTGACATCAAAGAGGACCAACCAACTTTCTGGTAGAGAATGCAGTAATGACTTCAAAAATTGTCGCTCGTAATAAAGCTCAGTGGGCTATGCTAAACTGCATCTAATGGCTTTAATGAAGTTGCAGTTACGCTCAAATAGATAATGTTGCCACAGTCTAGGACCGATAGGAATGTCGACTGAATAATCTGCTTTCTACTATTCAGCGAGAGGCAGGACCTTTTTCTCTAGAAGCCCATTTTTATTCTCAGCTTCTTAACTAACTCATCAATAATGAGTGAATGAATCCAAATACGTTAGATTTCAACTCCACAAAAGATACTCCATTGCAACCAATGACATTTGCTTTCTGTACCTCATCACAGAGCCCTGGCTCAACCCTCTGCTGGAAGATGTGGTCCCTGATCTGGACATCCATAGTTCATCCACACTGACAGAGACCTCAGATCTAGAGCCCCAGTTTCTCGATTCCCTGTTTATGTATGGAGAGAACGCCAACCTTAAATGGGTAAAATGGGAAGGGTCCCTCCCTAATGGTGCTGTGGGCATCTACAACGGTTACACCGAACGACATGACTACATTTGCAAAGTCAACTGCGAATCTGGCTTCTATACCGCAAGCAAAGGCAGTTTCTGCCAGTACCCCTACGCTGACAAGGAGCATTCATCCTCCAAGTTCGAAGTCCTGGTCAATGTGGACAACTTTGAGTTTGTGGAGTGGATCGAGGAGGAATACGGTGCTGTCCCCCAACATGCTGTCAAGACCTGCCAAGGTGTTGAGATATACGTTGGCAAGAACAAATACGGTCTGGGAAAGGTTGTGACCCAACATAAAGCCTTCTTCCTGCCTTGGGAGGGCGATGAGTACTGGTACAAGAGATACCAGGTCCTGGCCATCAACAGGGACACCTACAGCCAGCACATCTCTCACGTGGAGTACGCCATTGACCAGATCGAGCTGTTCAACCACCCTCCTGAGGCCATGCAGTTTGTCAGGGTCACCAACCTGGAGTGCAGCAGTGTGGAGAAGAAGGTCTTGCTGGAGAAGACCAGCACTGTGGAGAAGACCTGGGACATCGGCAGGGAGAGCCGCAACAGCTCCACCACCATGACGGCCAAGGTGCCCATTATCAGCCCAGGCACCGTGGACTTCACCAAGGAGCAGACGGTGAGCTTCTCAGAGGGAACCACCATGGTGGAGTCTATCAGCCACTCCATCTCTGTGGAGCTGCTGGTCCCTCCCAACCACTCCTGTGCCGTGCAGATGGAGGGCAGGAAGATGACCGCCGACATCCCCTTCACGGGTAGGCTGAGCCGGACCTACCATAACGGAGACACCCACTGGACCACCATCACAGGGACTTATGATGGTGTGAAGGTGGGGGAGATCAATGCTGTGGTGGGGAGATGCCAGCCTGTCCCTGATGCCATACCCTGCTACCTCATTGAGACAGACCCCTGAGACAGAAGAACTCTAGATGTGAGAACTTTAAACTCCAATGTGCACGTGGTCTATCCCTCCAGACACAACCTGAACAAATTATAACCCTTGTGTCACAATACCTTTTCATCAATAAACTGATATAACTCCATATTCAGATAAAAGAGCCAGTCAATTTAGTTTTGTGATCAAGAAAAGCATTTTCCAGACAAAAAATATGATTTTGGTGCAACATTTTGTTGAACTTTTCTTGATTTACCTCATGTACTACTGTAGGCTGCATGCACATATAGTCGTATCATCATCATCATCATCATCATTTGTTTCAATGGTCTAGAAGTGAAATATAATTCCAGTACATAAAGTTACACAAGGCTGAAAGGTAAAAAATCACTATTACACTGTTCATTTTCTATGAGCGTGTAGGCGTGTATACGTGCATTTATAAACCTCCTAGCTAGGTGGCGGTACGCTTAAAAAGACCAGACGTTGGTCACAATAAACCCTCTCACTTTTCTGGCCACCAGTCTCTTTGACTAATGTCGAAGTTGCATTGCAGGTCTAGTTCAGTAACAGATTTACTCTTTTCCAACGTTTCTTATTTTGTTTTCACAATTGTATTGATGAATCCAAAGCTATAAACATTTCAAATAGGTTTGTTTATAACTGAAGTGAAATGTCAGGAGTACATGATTTAATCTGAGATGTTGATGGTCACAGACAGTAGGCTATTGATACAACAATGAAGTTATGAAGATTAAAGTGTTTATGACGTTCCCTTTTTTGCACTCATGAGACACGTAACTGTTGCTGGTAAACTTTGGTATTGTGTGTCACAGTTTTTCAAGACGCTGTTGAACTTTGTTACAATGAGACGACTTTTATCGAAACTGATAAACCGAGCGTTGCTGACTGAACCCTTTGCACCAGTAATGGACATTGGAGCAGGAGTCCACACAAATGCTCGTCGGAGGCTGGTAAGTGAAATATTCAAGAAAGACATTGCTGCACAAATGTCTTCTGGTCTAGTGCACTGCAACCACTTGTCTTGCTCACAGAGTTTGATATGTAATAATCGTAGGCCTACTACTAGTTACAATGTTGCTGTTGGCATAGCAGCCCATCACTACAATAGAATAATGTAACAATGCTCGTAACGTGGTAGGCGACAATGTAGTACCACAGCGGACAGTGTGTCAGTAGGGCGCATCAGATGCTGTACATGATGTTGTTCACAGTAGCCTACAGTTTTGCAAACATCGCATTAGTAACTGTTTACAAAATATTTGCTAAAATTATTATTACAATTTATCTAAATGGAAATTAAATGTAGTGGCTTACCTAGTTAAAAGATGTACTATTATTTCATAATCTGATGCAGCACTACATCACTCTCCTTCTTGGTCAAATAGCCCTTACACAGCCTGGAGGTGGGTTTGGGGTCATTGTCCTGTTGAAAAACAAATGATAGTCCCACTAAGCACAAACCAGATGGGATGGCATATCGTGGCAGAATGCTGTGGTAGCCATGCTGGATAAGTGTGCCTTGAATTCTAAATAAATCACAGACAGTGTCACCAGTAAAGCACCATCACACCTCCTCCTCCATGCTTCACGGTGGGAACCACACATGCGGAGATCATCCGTTTACCTACTCTGTGTCTCACAAAGACACTGGTTGGAACCAAAAATCGCAAATTTGGACTCATCAGACCAAAGGACAGATTTCCATCAGATTAATGTCCATTGCTCGTGTTTCTTGGCCCAAGCAAGTCTCTTCTTATTATTGGTGTCATTTAGTAGTAGTTTCTTTGCAGCAATTCAACAATGAAGGCCTGATTCACGTACTCTCCTTTGAAATCCTCATAATTAATTGCACCCACATAGTGTCCCAGGTCTAGATCCTGAGAGGAACAATAAACAAAAAGCAGTGGAACTGGCTTCGAGGTCCAGAGTTGAGTTTGAGAAAACTGGGCTATATTTTGTAATGACTAGACTAGTTAAATCCCTGAGTGATTATTTTTTTCTACCAGGGTTTATTGGGTTGGCCAAAGAAACAGAACACTGTTTCTATTTTAAAGTAATAGATCATGTCAATGCCATTATGACATCCTTTTTGGTCCCCAGGCAAAGCCAATAAAAGCGCACTCAGTGGGTATAACAATAATCATGGCCAGATGTAGACAATCCACCTCTCGCCCAGTCCACAGGAGGTGTAGAGCCACTCTGGCTGTGAGGCGCTGTAGGTGAGTTGGCAAGAGGAGACGTTAGGTACCAAAATGTGCACCCAGGGGGGGCCCCAGGGCTGAGTTTGGTTTCGCTTACTAGCTGAGTCTGCTTTAGCCTACTAGCTATCACCTCCCTAGGTACAGAGCCTTGATTTTCTCTTTTTTTGCATATTTTTGGTACTGACTGTTATCAGATCTTCAACCAAAACCTAATATTAGATATAGGTAACCTGAATTTACAAATAACAAAAAAATATATACTTGTTTATTTAATTAACAAAGTTATGCAACACCCAATTCCACTGTGTGAAAAAGTTTTTTATTTTTTATATTTAACTAGGCAAGTCGGTTAAGAACAAATTCTTATTTACAATGACGGCCTAGTGGGTTAACTGCCTTGTTCAGGAGCAGAACGACAGATTTTTACCTTGTCAGCTCGGGGATTCGATCTAGTAACCTTTCGGTTACTGGCCCAACGCTCTAACCACTAGGCTACCTGTCGCCCCTGTGTGAAAAAGTAATTTCCCCCTTACACTCAATAACTGGTTGTGCCACCTTCAGCTGCAGGTTAGGGCTCTGTGCAGACCAGTCAGGTTCTTCCACACCGATCTCAACAAACCATTTCTGTATGGACCTCGCTTTGTGCACCGGGGAATTGTCAAGCTGAAACAGGAAAGGGCCTTCCCCAAACTGTTGCCACAAAGTTGGAAGCACAGAATTGTCTAGAATGTCATTCATTGTATGCTGTAGCACTAAGATTTCCCTTCACTGGAACTAAGGGGCCTAGCCCAAACCATGAAAAACAGCCCCAGACCAATATTCCTCCTCCACCAAACTTTACAGTTGGCACTATGCATTGGGGCAGTTAGCGTTCTCCTGGCATCCGCCAAAGCCAGATTGGTCCGTCGAACTGCTAGATGGTGAAGCGTGATTCATTACTCCAGAGAACGTGTTTTCACTGCTCCAGAGTCCAATGGCTGTGAGCTTTACACCCCTCCAGCCGACGCTTGGCATTGCACATTGTGATCTTAGGCTTGTGTGCGGCTGCTTGGCCATGGAAACCCATTTCATGAAGCTCCCGACTAACAGTTCTTGTGCTGATGTTGCTTCGAGAGGCAGTTTGGAACTCGGTAGTGAGTGTTGCAACTGAGGACAGACGATTTTTACACGCTATGCGCTTTAGCACTCGGTGGTCCCCTTCTGTGAGCTTGTGTGGCTACTACTTCGTGGCTGAACCGCTGTAGCTCCTATACATTTCCACTTCACAATAACAGCACTTACAGTTGACCGGAGCAGCTCTAGCAGGGCAGAAATTTGTTGAACTGACTAGTTGGAAAGGTGGCATCCTATGACTGTGCCACAATGAGTTACTGAGCTCTTCAGTAAGGCCATTCTACTGCCAATGTTTGTCTATGGTGATTGCATGGCTGTGTGCTCGATTTTATACATCTGTCCACATACTTTTGTATATATAGTGTATTTGACAGCCTCCACTCTTCTGGGAAGGCTTTCCACTAGATGTTGTAACATTGCTGCAGGGACTTGCTTCCATTCAGCCACAAGAGCATTAGCACTGATGTTGGGCAATTAGGCCTGGCTCGCAGTCGGCGTTCAGATCTTGCTACCGCACGGCAATCGGTACTGGAGCGCCAAGTCTAGGTCCAAGAGGCTTCTAAACAGCTTCTACCCCCAAGCCATAAGACTCCTGAACAGCTAATCAAATGGCTATCCAGACTATTTGCATTGCCCCCCCCCCCCTCTACGCTGCTGCTGCTCTTTATTATTATCTATGCATAGCCACTTTAATAACTCTACCAACATGTACATAATTACCTCGACACCGGTGCCCCCGCACATTGACTCTGTACCGGTATCCCCTGTATATAGCCCAGCTATTGTTATTTACTGCTGCTCCTTAGTTATTTGTTTTTCTTATCTCCTACTTTTTAAAAATATTTTCTTAAAACTGCATTGTTGGTCAAGGGCTTGTAAGTAAGCATTTCACTGTAAGGTCTACTTAGACCTGTTGTATTCGGGGCATGTGACAGGATGTTTTATTATTGTGAGTTAATACCCTCATATCATGTCAAATGTGTGGCTAAATGTACACAAATCAGTCCATTCTTGTGGGAGCAGATCATTGTATTCTCCAGTGGCGTTTAGAGAAATATAATATGCAAAGATGGAAAATAAGTATTTCTTGTCCTTGTGCAGATTGTGGGACTGGGCAACCCTGGAATGAACGGTTCGCGCCACAGTGTGGGCATGGCTGTGCTGGAAGCACTTGCTGCCCGGCTGAGGTTAGCTGATAGCTGGCATGGCGATAGGCACGTTTCCGGTGAGGTCATCGTATCTGACATCCAGGACACCCAAATTGTGCTTCTCCGACCACGACTACTGATGAACATAAACGGTGTATCCGTGGCCAAAGCAGGTGAGGATTTTTGTGTCTTCTTGATGTCTTTTGACATTTTATGAATTTTCAGTTTTGACTGTCAGAGGAATTATGACAAAAGTGAGCTATTCCTACTGTAAATTAATTGTTCATGATATTGTTTTGTTTTAATGACCTTGAATCAAGCGGTCAAATACAGCATCAAGCCTGAGCACATCCTCCTGGTTCATGACGACTTGGACAAGGCCCTTGGGAAGCTTGCTATGAAACAAGGAGGGAGCGCCAGGTGAGTTGATTCCCTGACAGTTATCGGCATTACTAATGATGCTATCTGACAACAATGTGATCCTCCCAACTTTGTGCTCCTTCTATATGTTGTTGATTGACAGGGGTCACAATGGTGTGCGGTCCTGTGTTGAGTGTCTGCAGACAGATGTAAGTAGCATTCCACACAGACAAATACTCTCCCTTCCCACATTAGGAGGAATTGAGCGATGACGAGATGAGAGATGACGTTTCCCTTTGACAAATTTGGGGAAAGTGTTAGACAGTCCAGAGAAATGTCATGTTTGTCAAAGGGAACTGGTATCTGGGGGGGGTGTAAGAGCAGGGTAAAAATACACATTTATTTCTCAAGATAGACGAAGTACTATTCTATCTTGTGCCCTCCAGGTGATGCCCAGACTGCGTGTTGGGATTGGCAGACCATCGGGTAAAACATTAGTGGACCGGCATGTTCTGGGGCGCTTCTCTCAGGAGGAGCAGAAGATTCTCTGCAGGGTTCTAGAACAGAGTGTGGACATTCTCCTCTCCCAGCTCACTGACAAGGAGGATGTGCAGTCCCCACTGTTGCCACCAGGAGGCAGACCGGCATTACAGACTGGGAAACAGAGGGTTTGCTCAATTTCTCCAGCAAAGGATACAACCTGCCAGAGCCAGTGAAGCTCTGACTGCACTCTGGGATAGTAGCTTTGCTGCTGCTGCTAAAACAAAGCTGCCTCTTACAGAAACATGAAAGTGTTAACATGTTTTTATTTATTGGGACTTTATGTATGCATTTTTTGTTTTTTTGGCCTACTCTACAATTATGTAAAAGGTCCAAGGAGTGACCAAGACTTGATATTAGAATGATTAAACAATAAAACCATCATACCAATAGCATTGAGAAAAAATGTAACTAGTGGTGAATGAACTGAAGTATAACCAGTGGGTTTCCTGATAACAGAACCTGTTCCACTCATGTTGTAGCCACTCTTGAAAGCTTCCAAAAGCCTCACATTTTTAAGCTCATTCTCTTTGCTGTATTTACTGGTTCAACATATTGATTCCATCCTTTAATTCTCAGCCTATAACCATGCTTCATCAACGAGTGTTCTTAATGAGAAGTAGCAATTGGTCAAGAAGTGTAGCATTCTCACCACAGTGAATATCAGAGCTCACAAAAACTGAGAAAAGAGCATATACAAGTAAGGTAAAGAGAAAGGAAAACCCATAAGTATATGGGCCTAATATACACTGCTCAAAAAAATAAAGGGAACACTTAAACAACACAATGTAACTCCAAGTCAATCACACTTCTGTGAAATCAAACTGTCCACTTAGGAAGCAACACTGATTGACAATAAATTTTACATGCTGTTGTGCAAATGGAATAGACAACAGGTGGAAATTATAGGCAATTAGCAAGACACCCCCAATAAAGGAGTGGTTCTGCAGGTGGTGACCACTTCTCAGTTCCTATGCTTCCTGGCTGATGTTTTGGTCACTTTTGAATGCTGGCGGTGCTTTCACTCTAGTGGTAGCATGAGACGGAGTCTACAACCCACACAAGTGGCTCAGGTAGTGCAGCTCATCCAGGGTGGCACATCAATGCGAGCTGTGGCAAGAAGGTTTGCTGTGTCTGTCAGCGTAGTGTCCAGAGCATGGAGGCGCTACCAGGAGACAGGCCAGTACATCAGGAGACGTGGAGGAGGGCAACAACCCAGCAGCAGGACCGCTACCTCCACCTTTGAGCAGGAGGAGCACTGCCAGAGCCCTGCAAAATGACCTCCAGCAGGCCACAAATGTGCATGTGTCTGCTCAAACGGTCAGAAACAGACTCCATGAGGGTGGTATGAGGGCCCGACTTCCACAGGTGGGGTTTGTGCTTACAGCCCAACACCGTGCAGGACGTTTGGCATTTGCCAGAGAACACCAAGATTGGCAAATTCGCCACTGGCGCCCTGTGCTCTTCACAGATGAAAGCAGGTTCACACTGAGCACGTGACAGACGTGACAGAGTCTGGAGACGCCGTGGAGAACCTTCTGCTGCCTGCAACATCCTCCAGCATGACCGGTTTGGCGGTGGGTCAGTCATGGTGTGGGGTGGCATTTCTTTGGGGGGCCGCACAGCCCTCCATGTGCTCGCCAGAGGTAGCCTGACTGCCATTAGGTACCGAGATGAGATCCTCAGACCCCTTGTGAGACCATATGCTGGTGCGGTTGGCCCTGGGTTCCTCCTAATGCAAGACAATGCTAGACCTCATGTGGCTGGAGTGTGTCAGCAGTTCCTGCAAGAGGAAGGCATTGATGCTATGGACTGGCCCGCCCGTTCCCCAGACCTGAATCCAATTGAGCACATCTGGGACATCATGTCTCGCTCCATCCACCAACGCCACGTTGCACCACAGACTGTCCAGGAGTTGGCGGATGCTTTAGTCCAGGTCTGGGAGGAGAGGCCTCAGGAGACCATCCGCCACCTCATCAGGAGCATGCCCAGGCGTTGTAGGGAGGTCATACAGGCACGTGGAGGCCACACACACTACTGAGCCTCATTTTGACTTGTTTTAAGGACATTACATCAAAGTTGGATCAGCCTGTAGTGTGGTTTTCCACTTTAGTTTTGAGTGTGACTCCAAATCCAGACCTCCATGGGTTGATAAATTTGATTTCCATTGATAATTTTTGTGTGATTTTGTTGTCAGCACATTCAACTATGTAAAGAAAAAAGTATTTAATAAGAATATTTTATTCATTCAGATCTAGGATGTGTTATTTTAGTGTTCCCTTTATTTTTTTGAGCAGTGTATAACGATGCAGGGCGAAAGAAAGGGAGGGAGAGAAAATAATGGGGGACAAACATTGTAGGATAGGGCTGTTTGAAGCCTTCTGTTTGGACCTAGCTCAGAGTCACAACAAAGCATCAGGGCCACACTTGTGGATGTGGGGAATAGGACTCGAAGGGAATCTCTCCACTCATGACAGACCCCCACCTCTCTACCCCGTTCGCTTTCTCTTGTGTGACCCCCCTTCAGCCAGCCCCTCCCCCACCAGGGCACTTTCCCAGCCCCTCTGAGTGGTCAGCCTGGGAGAGTGCAGTGGTGGCCTCAATAACTTTTCTCTGAAAGGTCAGAGGTCACTCATAAGGCTGGACAGTAGGCAAATTTATTCAGGAATGGTTTCCCCTCCTCAGCAGCTATAGGCTGAGCTTCACTCTAGCCCAAAGCGCAGTGGGAGGTCTTCCCCTAAGCACACAGATGTGCTAAGACCAGGGATACACAAAAAGGCAGGGAAGGGGGGATGGACACACACACAAACGGCATTCTCGACACCAATTGTGGACCCTCAGAGATTTCTTTAGGTTGTGGTGAGTTTAAAGTGGATTCGTTATTCACCATGATCCCCAATAGACAGTGATGGGGAGTAGTGAACAACATGTAGTTCATCTAGTAATTGAATTACATGTTGCAGTAGCTTAATGGTAGTTTAACTCTAGGTAGTGTTTTCTGTAGTTAATCACTTTTTTGCCATGTAGTGGTGTAGCTATAACTACTGGAACTACACACTAATTTTCTTTGAAAAAATAAAATATGGGTGAAGTAGGCAAGAATGTATTTTCTTTTTTAGCATCAGACCAGCCTAAGTGTCACTTAAAACATTGTTTTTGTTTTTAATAGACTAAATTATACATTCTGTTAAAGCTGAAATCCTTAGTTGTTAGATCCATTTTTGGACTTATAAATGACAAATTAATATAATGTATAAATGCCTCACGAGCTTAGTTCAACTGTCAGAAACCCCAAATAGAGGCTTGTTTTACTCCAATGTTTGTAAACAATGGAAATATAAACAAACTGTATAGCCTCAAAACATGGTTAAAACTATAATTTTATATCATGGATGGTCAGTCCTTGCATTCATAGCTCTGTTTATGAATTTGAGAGTCATTACATTTCTCCAGGCCTATCCCTCAGCTTTTGACCACAACAGAGGCGTGGTCAACAGTTTTCTAGCTTCAACGCGAAAGTGATCTGTTCTTGCAATTTGTAGTCTATGACATTTCATATTTACATATGATAGTTCTTCACAAAGTTGTTTTTCTTAAGGGTAGCTTTAGTGTAGTTTAACTTCAAGTAATTGGTAGCTTGGCAAACTATATTACTATAGACTGTCTGTTTTCCCACTCCTTGGGATAGGACTGTGAAGCTAAGCCTAGTGGTTTAGTGCAGGGCCTTATGTTGAGGATCCTGTTTTGGGATGCCATATGTCACAGCCAGCCAACCTCACCTAGCTTATTGTGGCCCCTATACCCTCGTTACCTAGCAACTGTGCAGTATTGGCATGCTGTTTTAAGTCCAGAGAGAGGCGAATATGACAAGAGAAGTGAAAACAAGAGAAGTGAAAACAAGACGATTCCCTAGTTTTACTGACTCACAGAGAGGCTTGGAGACTAAATGTGTTAACACATTCAAATAAAGACTGAAGGTTTCTCCCTATATCAACAAATGAACACAGTCGGTCACAGAAAATACACTGTAGATATGATAACTTGATGAGTTAGGCTACACTGAGATGAACAGATCATGGGCTATGGGCCAGGTTTGTACATTATTATTGCATCTGTTGTAAGCCTACAAAACAGGATGAACTTTAGTGAAAGTAAGGGAGCGTAAAGAGAATATATTTCCAATAAAAGGGCCGAACGTTTGGGCCTATCCTAAACTTTGAAGGTTTACGAAAATGCTTCCTACAGCCTAAATATTATATTCAGACCTTGAAAAATAGGCTAGGCCTATTCAAATCTGCACTGCACTGGGGAAAAAAGTGCCCTTATGTGTGTTCCATGTAGTGGGGACTGGTGGTGACAAACTTGGAAGCATCAGCTATTATTGGAACTTTTGAAATGCCAATGTTGACTTCAGGACATTAACAAAAAATGTGTGAAAGGAGAGTCAATCTCTTAAACTGGAAATTAATTAAATGAAATTTACCTGCATATTGCCATAGGATTCTGTTAATACAGGATAGGTTTTTTGCTGTCACAAAACCCAAGGAGACCAATTTATCATCTCACAGAAACGTAGATTTCCATGATGTGCTAAACTACAGCAGAAAACTTGCATGCTTATCTGAGAAATATAATTATATTTCTTCCCAATGCAGATATTTTTAGTCTATGACTTCCATAAGTGGGTTCATAATGTATTTTCTTTCTCTCCAATGAACTGAATGGGTTGAGTGAATCACAGTGAAGTCCTCACTCGCTTTAACGCGTCCTTTCCCTCTCTTTAGCCATAATCTCCAGTGATCTGCGGCCTCCTGCACTAAATTATTCTGACATGGCGGTGAAAAGGAAGCAGCGGGTAGGCCTTTTAAGAGGCAAATGAGCTTCGAAAGTGAGAAGATGTTCCCAGCAAAGGAAATGTTAACTGATTAAACCAACTGAGGTGCCTTTAAAGGGGAAAGGAGAGCCCAACCCCGGAGGCGGTCACTGTTTAATAATTTATCAGAGAGGGGTAGCCTATAAACCCAAACTATAGGCCTAAAGCATCAGAGTGTGAAGCGCAAGTAGCATGCCTTTTTGGCTTAGTTTACCTACCTCGACAGCATGCGATGGATATTCGAAGGGAAGTGATAAAGCAATCGAACGTATCAAATCATTCTACCCATTCGATCGAATTGCCAGTTGAAAAATATGTTTTATTCGGGAAACTAGAAGAATAGTAGAAGTGAGAATAGTTACAGATCTTCTGAGCGCCTGGACAGTTACTGGTAAATTTGTATCATCAGAATGAGGTCACAATTTTAGAACCATAAGCATCTCATCCCCCTTGCGCTTTGTGGTCTACCTGTCAATCACCTTTGCCATAGAGAAAATTCTAGTCTGTCTTGAAGATTTTCCTAAGAACTACTGCAATAGCCTTATTTGAGAAATTGGGCATAGGCCTAAACTACACAAGCTTTTATTCCTCCGTAGCCTAATTATAGTAATCATATTTATTATTAACAACCAAAACAATTGCCAAAATGCCATTCATTAATCATTTTAAATAAACTAATGAACAAACAAGTTGACTTGTTAGTACCTGGTCAGGCCTCCTAGGCTAAATTGTATGAATACCCCTGGTTAGTTTTTCTGAAACAAGAGAGGGAGAGGACACGTCATTTCGTCTATTAACAATATACGTTTTGCAAGGATAACAGTGTTTTGATTGTAATTGCCCTGGATAGGCAAAATAGGACTGTTGTATCTTTAAAAGGTTGCTGGTCCTTCATTCGCAGATGCTGGCTTGTGTGTGCTAGGAGAATCATTACTTATTCAGCACAATGGACATTAATCAACCCGTGGTGTTATTCAAATTCAGTACCAAGCGAAGACCATCCCCACTCCCTCCGCCGTTCATCTCCGTAACACCGTTATTGTTAGTGGAGCTCAAGAAAAGCTTTTGGATAACAGAATAGCGAGCGCGCAGTGCCATTCCCATGCAGTCGTCCTATCAAGTAATGGCCAGTTGAAGGAGCGCCACGAGTTGACTCATATAACCCTTTTTTCGCGTCCTATGATTTTTCCAGAAGCTGGAGTATACAAGAAATTATGATTGGGACCGCAGAGGAGCAGGTGCACTCGGGTTTTAACCATTTTCCTTTGGACTTTCTCGCATCAGTAATGTTCTGCGTTGTCATCTTATAACGTTTGAAAAATAATAATATAACCACCGAGGGGTATATTTCTGTATGATTGGAAGAATTTGAATTCGAGTTCAATTGCCTGTGTTCTGCTCTATAATGATATGGAAACTATATGTGCAAGAAGATGCGTTTTACAGGTACAGATATGGCGAAACGCAGGCGGAATGGAGTTTGAAGAACGCCTCGTTCCAAAGTGTGCGTTTCTTCTGATGCTGATGCTTAGAGCAAACACCAAATAATCAACCATCTTTTCATGTAGGCTTATTATGACATTGAATTAAGAAAAGTTATTTCATTGTTGTGGATGCTTTTGAATGGGAAATTGTATCATCTTTTGAGGGCCTTCGTCGACTTAACATCTTCGGGTAATTGGTAGCCAGCCATTGGTAGCTATCAAAGATCAGAGTATAGAAAATACCAGATATTTTTTATATGAAATGTGCATGTGCATGTTACTAGACCTGCTGGGTTATAACAACATGTTTTAAGTAGAATAACAAAAGTTTTGCTACATAAGTAAACAGGCCTACTAATTGTTCAACTTTATTAGTTTAATTTACAAATATCGAGATTAGCTTAATGAGGTTCCTGTAGCCTGCAACTGATTATATTTTATTTTACCCCCCAAAAAGATGATCCTTGGTGAGTCAGGTGCAATATTTGGAATGACAGTCAATGATAGTGTCTCCATGTTTTCTATATGCCTATATGTTGTACAGATTCAAAGACAATTTATATAATTAATGCAAATGGTTTAATTAAGAACTGTTTTGAACAATGAGAGCTATGAGTTTGGAGAGACATACTTTGAGCCCTTGCGGTTGATTGTCCAAACGCAATTCTTGTGAAATTTTAAACTACCCGAGAATTGTATCTGGACATCTGTTGCTGGAGGTTCCTTTCACATCAGTGTCGTAAATAAAAGTTCTTAGTCTTGTCACAATAGTCATATTTCTTATTGGGAAATCTGCATTCAAGTATTGATTATTAGATTTATTCATTATCCCGCCAATTAGGCTATCCAAAACGACTCACGATTATGTTAAACTAAACGTAATTTTATAGGCTGCAGTAGCCTACAAATGTGTAGCCTACATGAATTAACATTCAATCAATAATGCTTTAATTAGCCCTAAGCCTACATAACTTTTGGAGGAGCAAGCTGTTTGCCATATAGTAGCCTAAAAACGTTCAGAATTTGTTTCAGAAGAAGTTGTTCAAATGACACAACTAGGCCTACAGTTTATTTTGAGTAGATCTAGGGCTCAATCCCACGAAGAGAAGATTTCAACGTTTTCTATGTTTTTCTTCTTCCTGCTTTCGATTGCCCTTAAGCAACGATTGGTTTATTGTCGCTCCACTGGTGTGCTTTTTTTGCGGTTCTTAGTGCTGCTTTATGATACAATTCGCATAATTCTTAAGGAATGTATCATTTACATTTAGCTTAACAACGAACCGTGGCCTTTTAAAGATTATGCTTTGAAAACACCTTTACAAGCCAATAAAGAGGGAATTCGTTTGTAATTTTTATTTCAAGGTATATAAGTTTAGATAATTAATAATACAATTACTATCGAGGTTTATAATATTTTGTTTGTGTTTTTGTTTATCTTTTTGGAAATATCATTGTTTATTTAAAAAATATATATACTGCATGTATCTGCTTGAGTTGCACATTTGTGATATTGAAATATGATTTTTAAAGAACAAATAAATGAATGACAAATTCAACCAACAAAATTAGCTATGTATTTTTTTCCATTTATGTTTATGTATGATCAAAATTGTTAGTGATATTATAAGGCTTTATATTTTATTTTCAGATATTTTATTTCAAGGCTCTATTGAATCTGTATCGCTGAAGCGTGCAATATACATTTAAAGGTAATTTCTGATTGAGCCGACATATGCAGCGTTTATGCAGTCTCTGCTAACGCGGGAACATTGCCTTTAAATTTCAATCACGCTGTAACGCTGAACTTCTGCAAACTGATTGAATAGAGCCCTAAATTGCAATTTTATCTTTGCTTAGACCAGTCGTTGGTTTTGACCTTTTGAAATGTTTTTGTCACAGGGGCCCTTCAAATAATTTCTGAACGAAATTATTCCAATATGTCTTTATGAATAGAATAGGCCTATTTAAACTCCTTTGTTTTAGTCATTTCAACTCATCAACTCATATCCTCCCATCACTGATATTCAAGTTTCTAATGGTGCAGACAGGTCAGAGGCAGAGTGTTCAGTGCTTTGTAAAACATTATTTACTATTCTTTTTCATTCTTCTTTGGACATTCCAGCTCAACCATTCAGCTTTATAACATCTTCAAACTTTCACGATAAGACCTAGGAAGTTACTGCATAATTGCATTATTAGTATGAACAGAAATATAATGCTTCAAACTAAAACCAAGAAAGCTTTTATATAGTTGCTCTAATCAGAGATGTCAGTATGGAATTGTTTCCAAGTCTCCAGTGTGGGATAACCAACCATGGTTTTTACTCCCTAGCAGTAGCTTGGGGATCTATTCGCTTTCTTTTTACATCACATTATCTCAGTTCTGATAGGTACTGCTCTCAGTAATTCCTTCACCAGACTCTTCTCTAATTCCTCTTGTTTACATGGAGAGCAAATGTGAGGATATATTTATTAAGCTCTGTCTCTGGTAAATGGGTGTGATCCAGCAAATATATTTCTTTATTCCATTTACACATGACATAATAGAAAAGTAAAGACCAACGTGTGGTCCTCTCACTCCCACCGAACAAGCAGCTCTAAAAACCTCCCACCAACAGCCTCAAGTCTGAATCTTTCAGATTTAAATCTTTCACAGCAGAGAGGATAAAATAAACATAAGGGTGCATATTTTGACACAGTTAATTATATTGCACAAGCATTCTTAGTGATCAGTGTGTATTGATAAGAAATGGGGTAAAAATTATATATTGAATCTAATGCCATCTAATGACTGGGATTATGATCTGATATCCATCCATTACTGTATGTTGCCTCCTGTCTATTGATGTAATTTATTTGATCTACAGATCAACAGCAGTGTGTTTGTGAGGTCTGGACCCAGCCTTGTAACTCCTCTGTTAAACCCGTCATTGTAATGAGATAGTCCAACATAAAATAGTCGCAAACTGCTTTGGTTAAACTAGGTATTTATCAATATCCAACTAGGTAGGGGTTACTACTGTATGGCAGAGAAAAGCAGTGATTTGACTTTGTATTCCATATAAGCTGGTAGTATGTTTATAGGATGATGTATGGACAGGGAGTGCATGATTGACTGACTGTGGAGGGAAATAAGATGATAAAAGATGTGTTAGATGTATTGTTTATCTAATCACTGTTCTACTGCTTTAAACACTGACCTCCATTGCTGGATCATCAGGTTCCATATACATTCAATACACACAGCTGATACTATAGCAGCCTTCGTTCTGATCCGGGTCAGTCGTTTCCTTCCTTATGTCCCTTTGACACCCCAGTCACGTGACCAGGCTTCTATAACATTGCTATGGGTGACACAACACCACTGTGCAAGAGCAGGGTATGGCGGAAAGGCGTGAGAGCATCACAGGGCTGCTGAGCTGACATTACATTATCCACTGTCTGGTCACATGGACTCTGCTGGGCTGGGCATGGTATGCCACGGACAACCTGAAACCCCAAGGCTTTTCTTAGATCCTCACTTATACAACACATAGATTGTGGCACAATAACATATCTTGAGAGAGAACGAGCGAGCGAGGGAGACTACCAGGTAATAACACTGTGTGTGTATACGCCTGTTGTCTTCATATTACCCCTTGCATTCTTACGTAGTCTTGAGATGCATACCACCACAGCAGCCTAGTGATGACAGAGCTGAGGGAGGCAGGGACTGCAGATATCCATATGATGATGTACCCCGCCTCTGCCACCCCCCGGAAATGTCATCACTATCTGATATGCTGGATCGAGCCAGTTTGCTCTGTGGTGGTACGCTCTGAAGAGATGGACAAACACAAAAAATAAGAGAACAGCCTTTATTAAGCTTGTCCTGTATGAGGTGTGTAGTATGCAGGTATTCTATACGCGTGTCTGTGTCCATCCGCATACATGTCATAGTTGCACGGCTACACCGCACAATCAGGCTAGCACCACTAGCCCTCTCCTAGTTTTCTGTCAGTGGCAGCGGGCAGGCGTGTGACCGGTGACTCTGAGTGAGAGATGTCTGAGATGTCCGGAGCCATCGCTGAAGCACACTGACCACTCACAGAGCCGGAGCATCCACAGTGCCCCCTCCATCCCCACCACAACCTTCTGGTACCAAAGAGGAACCCTGCTCTGTTGTCTCTGAGAACAGTGACTATCTACTATTCCTCTCCACACTGCATCATTGTTCCACCTCTCCATGGAGTCACAGTTACAGACATACACTGTTTATAGTCCAGCTCTGACTGAGAGGGATGACATAGTTGATTGGCTCTAATGACAGCCATTATGCTCTTTGTTTTTTTGAGCGACACCAATTGAAGGAGAGATTTTATATTGAGGGATAGAAAGAGAAGCAATCTCTGTTTATTACCTGTGTCATCAACATCCAATCTAATGTTCAGAATTATCACAGTAGGTTGGTGGCACCTTAATTGGGGAGAACGGGCCCGTGGTAATGACTGGAACAGAATAAATAGAATGGTATCAAATATATCAAACACATGGTTTCCAGGTTTCCAGTTTGATGCCATTCCATTTGCGCCGTTCTGGTCATTATTATGAGCCGTCCTCCCCTCAGCAGCCTCCTGTGATGTAGATGTCCTATAATCAACATGTCTAGAAACTTTAACAAGCAGAAACAGAAAGGATTTAAATCCTAAAGTGGGATGCAGCCGTTTCTACTTTGAGCAGCATTAGTCCACAAACGTTTCACGTTCCTTTGCATAATCAGCAGCATTACCATAACGCGTGGGTGGGAATAGTCATTCATCAATCAACATTGTTGGGAAAGTGACCATGTCAAAGTGTTTGAGCAGCAGTAGGCCTATATGAGGTCAGATGGAGTGGTGTGTGTGCGCACAGTGGGGGGCTTGGGAAGAGGGATGCGTGTGGAGAGAGAGGGGTTAGTGTTGTCATTAATCATTCTAAGTTGGAAGAGAATGAGAGGTGTCATGATATTATTCCTCCTCTTCCCTAAACCCACCAGGCTAGTGGCTCTCACACTCCATCCGACCACATAAAGGCCAAGGTCACCTCACCCCCACCTCCCTTCCTACCTCTAACCGTCACCCCTCGCCCCACATCCCCCCCACCACTCCCCCCTTTGTCCACCTGTTGTCGTGGAGACTAATGCCACAGAGACCACCTTTTTGTTGTGTGCAAGGGTTTGTGTTGAGGTCAAAATGGAAGCTAAAATAACAGAATCCCACACTACACCGACCAAGCCATGACACCAGGGTGGCTGTTCCACCTCCCTCCTTACCTGTACTCACCTGCAACACACAGGGAGAATCTGCCTGATACGTTCTATCCTTCACCCTCTTTAACAAGTTGAGCAGGTTATTTCAACACTAAGTATCACACTCAAATTATATGTATAAATAGAAAAAGGACTGTAGCCATATCATGATTGAATAGCACATTTAGTAATTGATAGCAAATGACAATAGTAGATTCACAATGATTTCAAATAAGACCAATGGGATCACGCTACACTCATACTCCATCGGTCGTAATGCTAGTGACATAGCAAGTGTCCATGAAAACCAAAGTCTTGTCCTGTGGCTTCTCTCTGCTGCTTCTGCAATGTCTTGCAGCAAGAGTTTGGTTTGCCAACAGTCCCAAATGATTGCACACAAAAAAGGATTTAACTCTTTGTTGCAATTGTCCCCCCACTCTGGCCCACCCTACTCCCCCCCATCCTCTCCAACCCCTACCTCTCCTCTGACCCAGGCCATGTGGATAAAAGACCCATCAGAAGTATCGCTGGCCACATTTACAAGTGAAAGAAAGCCAATAATGGAGCGGTTAGAGAAAGAATAAGGACACAGAGGGGCACTCACAGATGTGGAGGGGGGAGGAGAGGGGTTGGGGTGGCCCATTGTTGCCCAAGGAATGGGGGAGTGAGGGAGGTGGTGCAGTGCCTTTTTAAACTCGATTTGTGACGGAGGAGCGGAGGGGAGAGATGGCCATACAGAGGGTCTGGCTGGAGGCCGGGGCCCAGGCTGGTCCAGCTGTCCTAGGGGAGCGTGTGAAAGCAGGCCCCAACAGGCCCAGAGGTCAGGCCAGGAGTGTTGGAGGGGGACGGGGACGGGGTCAGGGATGGCGATACAGAAAACCCTATCCTTTACTTCAGCTTGGGTGAAGAGGCCACTCAGAACAGTGACCCTTTAGGCCCCTAATCTTCTTCACTGACAGGGAGTGGGGGGGTGGAGGGGGTAATGAAGTCATCACAGTAGGGCTGGATGGAGAGAAGTGGCATATATGTGAGGAAGTCTGAAAGGTCTTAAGACAAGGGACTCCAAATGTTGTGAGTACACAAGTTGTTGGTCTTAGTGGAGAAGAGTTGTGATCGACAAGACAAACTATAGGTAAGTCTAGTGGCAGTGCTTATATTTCTTCTCTGGCATCTCTCATTCACAGCCATGAACGCACACACATATACAAACACCAACAGAACCTCTGACACCTGTTCATCTCCTATGGAGAAACTATTAAGAAACAGATGCCTCAAGTCCTCAACTGGCAGCCTCATTAAATAGTACCCGCAAAACACCAGTTTCAACATCTCTAGCGAAGAGGTGACTCCAAGATGCTGGCCTTCTAGGCAGAGTTGCAAAGAAAAAGCCTGGTAAAAGAATACAGACACTGGATGGGCAAAATAACACAGACACTGGACAGAGGAACTCTGTCGCCAAGAAAGCCAGCATCCCGGAGTCGCCTCTTCACTGTTAACGTTGAGACTAGTGTTTTGTGGGTACTATTTAATGAAGCTGCCAGTTGAGGACTTGTAAGGTGTCTGTTTCTCAAACTAGACAGTCTAATGTACTTGTCCTCTTGCTCAGTTGTGCACCGGGGCCTCCCACTCTTTCTATTCTGGTTAGAGCCAGTTTGCACTGTTCTGTGAAGGGAGTAGTACAACATTGAAGTTACTCCACAATACTAACCAAATTGACAGAGTGACAAAGGAAGACTACAGAATAAAAAATGTTTCCAAAACATGCATCCTGTTTGCAGTAAATGAATGCAAAGCGTTGTTTGGGGCAAATTCAATACATCACTGATTACCATTTCATATTTTCAAGCATGGTAGTCGCTGCATCATGTTATGGGTATGCTTGTCATCGGCAAGAACTAGTGAGTTGTTTTATGATAAAAAATAAATGGAATAGAGCTAAGCACAAAAAACCTGGTTCAGTCTGCTTTCCAACAGACACAGACAAATTCACCTTCGAGCAAGTCAATAACCTAAAACACGAGGCCAAATATACACCGGAGTTGCTTACCAAGACGACATTGAATGTTCCTGAGTGGCCTAGTTACAGACTTTAATTGGCTTCAAAATCTATGGCAAGACTTGAAAATGGCTGTCTAGCAATCAACATCAACCAACTTAACAGAGCTTGAAGAATATTGTACAATCCAGGTGTGCAAAGCTCTTAGACGTAACCATAAAGACTAACAGCTGTAAATTGCTGACAAAGGTGATTCTAACATGTATTGACTCAGGGGGTCGAATACTTATGTAATCAAGATATATTATTAGGGTTTAATTTTTCATTATTTTTGTTCTACAAAATGTTAGATTTTCTCCTCCACTTTGATATTACAGATTATTTTGTGTAAAACTTTGACAAAAAAACCCAATTAAATACATTTTAATCCCACTTTGTAACAACAAAATGTGTAAAAAGTCAAGGGGTGTGAATACTTTGAGAAAGCACTAATCTTTCAGCTAATAGCTGGTATAGCCAGAGTCAGGGTTACTGGAATAAAAATTGAGGGGTAACAACTTATAAATACATATGAGACAAAGGTTGAGACTGACAAGACAATGGACACTTTTGTTCAAATGCAGTTCTGGATATTCCCAAAAAGAAAAGGTGAGGGCATCTTCCAAAAAGGCCGCAACAAAAGTTTTCTAATGCATAGGTGCTTTTTTATTTATGAAAAACCTGACACGTTTCGACCGCAAATCGCCCTTTGTCAACGCTTGCTTTCTGGTCTGCCTTTTCGCACTTCTGGACGTGTTTAGTTTCAGTCAGGAGCACACTGTCCACTGTAGGATTAGACAAACAGCATTTTTATCAAATACATGCTTGACACAAATATCCAGATACGGTGGATGAATGTGGGTTACAGTCACAACCTAACTACTTCAATCTGTTGTTGGTGTAAAGCGTTCTCTGGAGGCATTTTAAGAAGGGACAACACTATATAGATTTCTATAAAACTTGATGAAAGTTTATATTGCCTTAAAGCAAAATGGTTAAATAACTGATAAAGAAACCAAGGCTATTAACTTTGATAACTGATTTTGGTAGAACCTTAAAACAAAATAAAACTATTTTTTTTAAACAATTACATTTCCTAATAAATATACAGACAAGCGAAGGTAATAAGATATTTTCTACTCAGTTCTTAATAGTGCAAATTATATAAACATTAGTTCAAGTATAAAGAAGGCAACCCTTTGATTATCCCACTTCCACCAGCAAACACTTATTGACAACCTACACAGCCTCCTGTTCAGAGATTACTATGAAAGAACAGGCTCCCTCTGTCCAAAACTAGCCTGTAAAGTAAATAACACATATTTAGATTTACAGTTTGTCATCATGTATCAGTAAAATGAAAGGCAGATGCATTTTTCAACAGCATATGACGCATATCAAAATGCATCAAACAAAAATGTAAAAAGTAAACTGACATTGTTTTTCCTGTATGTCCAAATTCAAGTATTGTAAATATTATTTAGGCTATTTCATCATAAACTGAACTTCTAGGGCATCATCCATACTATCTATATGTATGTATGTATGTATGTATGTATGTATGTATGTATGTGTTATTATATATATATATATATATATATAAAATTATTATATATATATATATATATATAATAATTTCAAACCAACATTTCTCAATTATTCTTTGTTTCTCTTTTCATCAACAAATAATTCGACAAAGACTCTTAAAAACAGTGATTAAAAGAATAATCTTCAATGAAAAACTCTTGAGATGTTCTATTCCGTCTCCTTGGCTATCAAAAGAGCCTTTACTGCCACCAAGTGGCAAGAGGAGCACACTTTCTCTGCTCCTAGTTGCCTGGTCATCCCACCATGATAACGCTTGATCATTCAACTTTCAAGTAATGACAGATTGTTTCAATTTAACAAAACCTGGTAGATAAGGATATATGACACAATGCAATGCTAACATATCCACAAATTAATCTGACTGTAGATAATGGGCCTGATTGCCAAAATCCCAAACTATCCCTTAACATTACCTCTTACATTCCCCTTAAAATATGGCCTCCCTTTTGGTCAGCGTTATACTTCCCTGGAAGAGTCTATTCCTATTGGAGGAAGTACACATCCCTGAATGAAGTCACAGATCACTGGTTCATTTTGACAACATTTAGTGACCAGTCTCCTTTCAACCAGTGTTAGCTAGTAGCAATAATTGTGAAATCATGATGCATTCCCCTACGGCCACACTACACTCAGAACTTCAATGATGCACTTTTCTGTTTAAAGGAAAGGTTGTTGGATTGGAGGTAGAGGCTGGCTCTCGGTTCCAGACACTGCAGAACATCTCTCCCACTGTTTCTGAACTGAATCCGGGCCGGGGGATACATCACTAGAGATTCACAGTAAAAATGTGATCAATGTTAATGTTTCTGCCTTTGCAGCTCTGACCTTGTGTGTGCAGACCGCCTCAAAAGTCTACATGCCTCTTTGAATACAATCAATCTTCTCCTGTTTGTAGTGTAGATGTATAGATGATCTTCATTGAGAAACAGTTCAGTTCACCGTCTGATACAATCCACCCTAATCAGTTTGAGGCTCTGGGAACAATTCTAACAATTAAAAATGGCTTTCACCTTAACTCATAGGAAGAGGTTGACTTTGGCTGGCACAGATTTACAGCCCTTGCTGGAGAAGTGTTGTCCCTGCTCGGGCATGTAGACAACGGCTCCCCCTACTGCCTCCACCACATCGGTGCGCTGGCACTCACCCCGTTGGCAGAGCTCTCTGCGGGCACAGCGCTCCACATGGCGTCTGCCCAGGGGCAGGAAGGGCACAAAGCTGGTCAACAGCTTCTCCTCAATGATGCTGGAATGGAAGAATCCACCTGGGGGGAGAAAGACAGGGCTGTTCAGAACTGTTAGAACGTAATAACGTAAAACTTTAGAACAGTTGTATTCTAAATGAATGGGGCTGTTGATTGATAAGTCAATTAGGCTCTTACTTCTGCTGTTATTGAACACTGCCTGTGAGATTGCGTCCTCCAGATCCACCAGCCTGATCTCCTCTCTCTCCTTGCCAGCCTGCCGGGTCTCCAGGGCCATTCGGTGAATCACCTCCTCCCCAATGGTGCTGCAGCCACAAAATACAGCCAGTCAGTCACACTTTCATCACAAAACAAACAGACACATTGCTTGGTAGTATCCACCGGCAAATAGCAGGCAAGCTCCTGTACCAGATAAAGTCCTGATGGATGGGGCAAGTGATCCTGATGAGGTGAGACACACACACATTGAAGCCCAGCTTATAAGCACTTCCATTTCAGAACCAAATGACAGTGAACGCTAACTCATAACAGGGGCTTTGTGATACAAATTATTTCTACAACCTACATGATATGCTCCTGTTGTTAGAGCAATAACCAAACCTCTCACAGAATCACCCTCTCAGGGCACTAAATTAACACTTCTAGACTGAACTGCAGTAGTATTGTCAAATTCCCTGGACAATGGCTAGGAATACAGGAACTCTACAGGGGATCGATCTACTAAAAAGCACAATGATAGTTAAACATCCAAACCTTCAAACGTAGGATATTTACAGTAACCGTGAGATAGATATTCAGTCAACTACCACAAGGCCATCTACATCAGCCTGCCGCTACCTGATGAAGATGTAGATGGCCTTGCGGTAGTTGGTGCCGAACACGGTGTGTGATGGCCCGAGGAAGGGCTTCAGGATGTCGATGACCCCCGGGGGCATGTTCTCCATCTCATCAAAGATGAATATGGAGCGGGCACAGGCCGTCAAATTCCCCTGCACCCAGTCCTTCAGCTCCAGCTAAGGGACAATAGGGAGGAAAGAGTTGGGGTCAGAACCACTTAGCAATGCATGAAAATAATGTTGTTTCACAAGGTAATGGCTCAGACATACAAAATGCAGGAAAGGTTGTGGTTACAACATAAAGCTGTGACTTGACAAGAGCACATCATGCTGATTGTAGGGGAATAGTACTGTCTCAAACAGTAGGCATTGCAAAGGTGTGTATGTGTGAGCACTAAGCAGTACATGATACTTTGTGGTCCAAGTTGGGAGAGATGCGCTACCCTGTACTGTTGGACGCGGTCAGGCAAGGGGAAGTGTAGTGTTGGCACAAACTGATGGATGTAGGGGCTGCCCATAGCCGTGCCATACAGGTGTCTCCCCAACATGGAGCTGACCAGAGTCTTGCCCGTCCCTGACCCCCCATGGAAGGACAGGACGAGGGGTCGGTCTGGACTCTCCTTCTGAAGGAAGTTTGCCACCTCCTCTGATACCGTGTCCTGGGCCAGATGCTGTCCGTAGAGATTCTTATACAGATCCCATTCCAAACCTGGGAAAATAGATTTGCAGAGATCAAGGTGTTGGACTAACAAAATGTAGTTAGATCAAAACCAACAAACTTGCCATGATTTCAGTATGACAGCAGTGCTACAAAAAAAACACTTGGCATGCACAGATATGTGAGGGAACAGTCAAGCAAAGATAATAACCCCTTTGAAAGGTTTCCTTCCCCTTTCATCTGTGAGTGTAGTCTATTTGCAAGCTAGCTAACAAGAAACATCTAAGACAACTGGCAAGCTAGCTTGCTCTGATCCATCGCACAACACTAATGGGTTGCCTCTGCCCTCTCACTTTCCAAGTAATCTTTCATAGCTAGAGGATTTGTTTCCCCAATTCTGTTTAGTGGCTGGCATCAATATAGTTTCGGAACTTACCAAAAATTATACACGTAAAGTGACACAGCACAGAAGAAACTCGTGTTGTCGCGCGATGACCCAGCGCTAACTAGCCTAACATGTTGACCAGACCGGACATGTCGGGTGCGCGAGCTTTGCAAAATAAATGTAGAAATCCATGTTATTAAATTATTGCGCCAACTAGTGTCTGCGTTGCCAAGGGCTAAAATAGAAGTCATTCCTATTTCTGATGCAGATCGCACTGCAAGTCCTGCCTCTCCCATCTCCTCATTGGTTTATAGAAGCAGGTACCCACGTGCCATCTCCTCATTGGTTATACCCACATGGGTGAGTGAAAGACGAACTGTTTTGCTGGTCGTCGTGGTAATACTATTAAAGTTTAGACGCCGATCACCATATAAGTTCAAAGATGAAAAAGCCTGGAAGGAGGAGATGACTAGAAATTATTTGGTTGACCGTTTTCTGTGTGGATTCAATTGTCGGAGTAGAGGACCTTGTGCATTTCAGGTTAAATAACAACTCAATGTTTATATCCCAGGACAAATTAGCTAGCAACAGCAAGCTAGCTAAATAGGACAAATTAGCTAGCATGTGCAAGCTAGCTAGCTAAATTGCCATACATGTTTAATGCTTTTCGACCTGTCCCCAAATTAATGTAATTGGTTCAGAGTTTGTTTTGATATTTTAACCTGCGTGTTGTTATCATATTCGGTGTGGGGGGACAAAATACATTTATGCACACGCGCGCAGCCAGTTTGGGTTCCGTGTAACAGTCTAATATAATTAGCTTGTTAGCTAACGTTATTATAAAGAATCAAAACTTGTTAACTATACTGAACAAAAATATAAATGCAACATGTAAAGTGTTGGTCCCATGTTTCATGAGCTGAAATGAAATATCCCAGCAATTTTCCATATGCACAAAAAGCTTATCGCAGACAGCGTGTATGGCGTCGTGTGGGCGAGCGGTTTGCTGATGTCAACGCTGTGAACAGAGTGCCCCATGGTGGCGGTGGGGTTATGGTATGGGCAGGCATAAACTGCAGACAACGAACATAATTGCATTATGAGATACCGTGACGAGATCCTGAGGCCCATTGTCGTGCCATTCATCCGCCATCATCATCTCATAATGTACAGCTCATGTCACAAGGATCTGTACATAATTCCTGGAAGCTTGAAAATGTCCCAGTTCTTCCATGGCCTGCATACTCACCAGACATGTCACCCATTGATCATGTTTGGGATGCTCTGGATTGTCAGGTTCCAGTTCCTGCAAATATCCAGCAACATTGCACAGCCATTGAAAAGGAGTGGGACAACATTCCACAGGCCACAATAAACTCTATGCAAAGATGTGTTACGCTGCATAAGGCAAAATGCATAACGTAAACTCACGTAAACTCGTACATCGCCTTGGTCCGTACAATTGCCCTTATTTTAGCGCCCCAAAAACGTAATACTTCCAGATCAACTGTAATGTCAATACCATTGTAAAGCACGATTTCTCCCCTTTCCAACAAAATCAATTACATGACCTAAACACTGCCCGTTTCTGCATAATTCAAGCAGGCAATGAGCCCCGTCAGGTCTTTTTAAAAATGGCGGGTGGGGAAGCGAAATTAATGCGTTATAGTGAGAAGGACAGATGTCGTGTGGGAAAATTGCTTTTTTCACTTGATCTGTCCAACTTATCACCTTATCGCCTCTAAAATGTAAATAAAACACTATAAAGAGTTTATATAATGTGTCATTACATACCTATTTGAAGGTTTGTGTCGAATTTGAATCGGGTTTTTAGGGCGGTGCTAAAGTGATCTTGGAAGTAAACAGCGGCTTTGAGAAAGATGATCTCATGCAATGATGACGAAAAAACTGACTAGGTATCCCCCCTTACCCCGTCACTGTCCATTTCTTGTTTTTACACGATGAGAGAAGTGCTACACCAGGTGGAGAGAGATTGTAAGACAGAAATAGTTGTTTTATGCATGCTGTACGTTACGACATGACACGTCAAGATGTAACGGAGGGTCAGTTTTTTCAACTTTTCTCCAATACTATAGAGCCAGTACCATGTCGATCAACGCTTGAATAGAAACCTAGTTCACACCCCCGATTTTGAAGTCAACACAGTCCCATTAGTTTACTTTGTAGCCTCGTTTGAATGTCGCGGTTACGCACATTTGTACGGAATGGGGTGAGTTTACGTTATCTGTATTCCAAGTCATGTGAAATCCATAGATCAGGGCCTAAATAATGTATTTCAATTGACTGATTTCCTTATATGAACTTTAACTCAGTAAAATCTTTGAAATTGTTGCATGTTGGGTTTACATTTTTGCTCAGTGTAGCTAATCATTTGCAGAACCATTTAATATCACTACGTTCGTTCACTAGCTAGCTAACTCTAGCCATGGGGTCTTCTTACAAACAATAAACTGCAGCAGCTCACCAGCTGGTTAGCTATCTACCCTTCTAGTCATAGCTTCCGTTTTCTTACCTCGTATATTTGGTTTAAAATCACAATTGCAGTCAGAAGATATGGTGCAGCTGATGCGTTCAAAAAAACATTGGACGCCGGGGGAAAAATAAAGTAAAACCAGCTGTATCACAGCCCTTCTGACAGCCATCTTGCTTGTTATGTGTCTGACCGCCGAGAATCTGTTGCCACGCAATCAAAATGTTCAAGTGTCACCGCTAGGGGTCGTCGTTTGTAGTTTTGTTTTCTTCTAAATTAATTTAAACACACCACCGCTATGCTTAACATGAACAGCAACTCCCACAATACATCTGAATAAACGAAGTCCGGAGCAGTGAGTACTGTCAAGGCGAGGGTTTTCCGACTGTTTTGAATGAGATCAATCGTTGATAAAATATCAAACTTTACTCGGTATGGCAGCGGGTCAGCACGGCTGTGCTGTGATTGGGTTAGAGATGGTAGGAGATAGTGATAGAGAAGAAAATGAAGCAGGTATGGAGCATAGTGGTACAAATAAAGGAGGAAGTAAGAAAGAGAGTATGGTTAGAAAGGAAGCAAGAGGCAGAGAGGAGTCGGAAAAATACGTTTGAAGAGAGCAACTGTTTCCAACGCTAGCGGCATTTCGAATGTAGAAAGTGCGGAGGAAGGGCAAGAAAGACACGAGGGGAGCATAAAGCGATTCTGAAGTTTAGGGGGGGAGTTGGGGCGATGAGTCCGATAAGGTTGACGGCTGTGATAAAATAGTTGATTGGGGAAGTTGTCAATGATAAAGTGTTAAGAGATGGGAACTTGTTGGTGTTCTGTAAGGACATGGCGCAGAGAGCTCTCATAGTGAAGCAAATAGTGAAGCAAATAGGGAAGTGTAAGGTGGTGTTGAGCAGCTGGAATGATCAAGCAATGGATTAAAGGGGTGATAACAGGAGTGCCTGTGAGTTTTAGCACTAAAGAGGCAACGGACAATCTGAGAGGAGGCGTTCTAGTGGATGTTCAAAGATTGCAAGCAACAAGGGGTGGAGTTAGGGTAGATGGCCCCTCTTCTGTTACACTTCAAGGACTGGGGTACTGCCAAATATAGTAACCATAGGATAGGAGTTATTATGTGAGGGTTTATGTACCAAAGCCTTTAAAATGTTATAACTGCCAGAGGTTTGGGCATGTGGCAACAGCCTGTAAAGAGAACAATTGGTGTGCCAGGTGTGGAGGGGAGCATGAGTGTGGGGATGGTGTACAACCTAAGTGCTGCAGCTGTGGGGGTGCTCATAGTGTGGCATATAGTGGGTGTGAGGCTATGAAGCAGGCAGTGGAGGTGCAACAAGTGAGAGAGGAGTGTCATATGCTGAGGCAGTGAGGGTGGTCCAGGGAGATACAGGTTCAAGGGAGAGATGGGTAGGAGCATCTAGACCAGGGATTACGGGGCAGGTGGGAGGCGATATGGTATAGATAAGAGAAAGTTGGTGACGTTCATAGCAGGAGCTATCAATAGCACTGCTGAAGTAGAGTCTAAAACAGAGAGGATTCAGCTAATAGTTCAAGCTGCTGGGAGACATCTGAGTATGACAGGGTTGACATGGGAAGAGGTTTGAGACGATCTCAATCAGCCGAGGCTGGAGTCATGTGTTACTGGATCTTAGTTATGGTGGTAGTACTACAATGGAATGCTTGAAGCCTGTTGGCTCATGGGCAGGAGTTCAAGCAGTTCATTGTAGATATGCCAGCTAAGCCTGATGTGATTTGTGTGCAGGAAACATGGCTCAAACCGAATGTGGAGTTTATCATACAGGGATATGTAGTGGTTTGTAGGGACAGAGATCTAGGGGGAGGGCGGATGTGTCACCTTCATAAAGCAAGGACTTCCCTACAGGATGCTAGGCAGAGGTATTGAACAGGAATATGTGGTTGAGAGGAGGGGTGATTGTGGTAGTGAACTACTATAAAGTTAGATATTGGACCTGGAAGTGCTGGAGAGGATTGAGGGCCAGGATAGAAGTAAGGTGTGGAGATTTTAATGCCCATGACACGCTCTGGGGGGGAAACGGATGGATGGAAATGGCCAAGTGATGGAAAATCTGATAGAAATGAAAGCTCTGTTGTGCCTGAATTATGACAGAGGAACCAGGATTGATGTAGCCACAGGGAAAGAGTCTGCCCTGGACCTCACTCTGGTATCTAGTGCGATGGCAGGAATCTGTGAATGGGAGGAGTCAACAGTAGGGAGTGATCATTATCCCATAGCATGCACAGTAGCCCGGAGGGAGGAGGAGATGTCAGTGGATGGAGTAGGCAGGTGGGTGTTTGGAAGGGCAAAGTGGGATCAGTTTCAGGAGCTGAGTGAGCAGGTGATGGCTCAGGTGGATATGAGAGGGGATGTGGATAGTATAAATAACTGGGTGAGAAAAGCGTTAGTAGGGGCAGCTACTGAGACTATACCTAAGAGTTCAAGGAGAAGGAGGAGGAAAGCAGTCCCATGGTGGACGGAGAAGTGACGGGTAATGTTGAGGAGTAGGATCAGGGCATTTAGAATACTGAAAAGGACGCATAACTAACAACATTTGTTTTATTTATTTAACTAGGCAAGTCGGTTAAGAACAAATTCTTATTTACAATGATGGCCAAACCAGGACGACGCAGGGCTTTTTGTGCAGCGCCCTATGGGACTCCCAATCACGGCCGGATGTGATGTAGCCTGGATTCTAATCAGGGACTGTAGTGACGGCTCTTGCACTGAGATGCAGTGCCTTAGACCACTGCGCCACTCGGGAGCCCAGCCTGATTCAGTATAAGCAGGCCCAGGCCCTGGTGAGGAGAACTATCCGTCAGGCAAAGAGGTCATGTTGGCGTCGGTTCTGTGACAGGTCAGTCTAGTGTCAGTCTAACAGATGAGAAGGCAGAGATGATGACCAAAGCGTTTGTCGAAGTGCATAGCTCGGCAAATATGTCAGAGGGGCAGAAGGGGGAGAGAGAACGAGAGAGGAGCACCCTGGTGTGTTGGATAGTAGGGAGGATGTAAATGATGCGTTGAATGCACCATTTACCATGGCAGAGATGAAAAGGGCAATAGGTAAGGCTGGGTTAACTTCACCGGGGAAAGATGAGGTGTGCTATGTTATGTTGGCCCATCTTAGTGATGAGGCACTGGATAAGGTTTTGGTGTTGTACAACGCAGTGTGGGAGGGGGGGAAATTACCAGGCAGTTATAAGGATGCAGTAGTGGTACCAATCCGGAAGCCAGGGAAGGACCCAACGGGGCCAACAAGCTATCGGCTAATAGCTTTAACATCACATGTATGTAAGATTATGGAACGTATGATTACGGAGAGGCTAACTTACTTCCTGGAGAGCAGGGGGCTAGTATCGGCGCCACAGCGTGGGTTCAGGAAGGGAAGGGGAACTATGGACCCAGTGCTCTGCTTAGAAGCAGTCAGGGAGGCTCAGGTGAACAAGGAGACTGTTGTCGCTGTCTTTTCTGATGTGGAGAAGGTGTATGATATGATGTGGAAGGAGGGATTGTTAATCAAGCTTAATATTAACGGAGTAGGAGGAAGAACGTACAACTGGATAAAGGATTTCATGTTTGGAAAGTGACTTTCCCACCCTCACCTGGATAGACTATCAGGCTACCTGGTGGATAACGGTACACCGCATGGGAACGTGATTAGTCCTCTGTTGTTCTCAACCATGAACAATGATGTTTACTCTCAGGTACAGCCGGATTTTGGGAGGCCGTTATTTGCAGATGATGGGGCCTTATGGAAGAGGCGAAGAAATGTGCCATACATAATCAGGACGCAATTGAGGTAGAGTGGTGGGGATTCAGGTTCCCTGTAGAGAGAACTCAGTGTTTTTTACAAGGAGGAGGGTGGGAGACGAGGTATGCTTGAGGTTATACAGTATGGGATAAACTTGGAGAGGGTGGGGGCCTTCAGGTTCCTTGGAGTATACTTTGACACTAGACTGACCTGGACAAAACACATTGAGGGAGTTGTGGGAAAGTATAAGAATGTGATGCGCTGTCTGACGGGAAAGGAGTGGGGGGCTGGGCGTTCCTCATTGACGACCATGTATGTTGCATTGATCCGATCTGCAATAGACTATGACAGTATAGCGTATGGTTCGGCAGCCTGGACATCATTGGAAAGGCTAGATGTTATACAGGGACAAGGACTCAGAATATGTAGATTGGTGTTTCGGATGTCCCCAGTGGCTGCACTACATGTGGAGATGGGGGAAATGCAATTGCAGATTAGGAGACAGCAGCTGGCAATTCATTATTGGGTCAACCTACAGGGACATGGGGTTTCTCATCCTGCAAAAGGGATTTTACAGCCATGCTGGGAAATGAGCGAAGACAGAACACAATCTTTGGGTGGGTAATATCCAGGGGAAGGAGAGGTGATTGAATGGTAGGGAGTTTAGTCCAACAGTAGCTATTGTAAATCCACCATGGCTACTCCCGCCTCCAGTAGTTGATCTAGAAGTGTTGGAGAGACGAAAGAAAGATAGGGAGGGTGTTAATCCATCTAATTTGTTTAAGAGATGTCTAGATACTGTGTATCAGGATTTTGTGGCCATTTACACAGATGCTTCAAAAGATCAAAGGAGAAACAAGAGTCAATAGAACTCATTAATTACAAATAGGAATCACTGAGTCACAATAAGAGAGGATGAGCATCCTCCCTTGCCCTGACTCTGACTCATCATAATGCCAGAGCTCTAGGACTGTTGCATCCTCAGATCCTTCTAAATATATATATATATATATATACACTACCAGTCAAAAGTTGACACACCTACTCATTCAAGGGTTTTTCTTTATTTTTACTATTTTCTACATTGAAGAATAATAGTGAAGATATCAAAACTATGAAATACACATATGGAATAATCTTGTAACCAAAAAAGTGTTAAAACAAATTAAAATATATTTTAGATTCTTCAAAGTAGCCACCCTTTGCCTTGATGACAGATTTGCACACTCTTGGCATTCTCTTAACCAGCTTCATGAGGAATGCTTTTCCAACAGTCTTGAATAGTTACCACATATGCTGAGCACTTGTTGGCTGCTTTTCCATCACTCTGTGGTAGAGGTCGACCGATTAATCGCAATGGCCGATTAATTAGGGCCGATTTCAAGTTTTCATAACAATCGGTAATCAGCATTTTTGGACACCGATTGTGGCCGATTTTAATATTTTTTAAAATATTTTTTTAACCTTTATTTAACTATTCAAGTCAGTTAAGAACACATTCTTATTTTCAATGACGGCCTAGGAACGGTGGGTTAACTGCCTTGTTCAGGGGCAGAACGACAGATGTTTACCTTGTCAGCTCGGGGATTCGATCTTGCAACCTTCCGGTTACTAGTCCAACGCTCTAACCACCTGCCTTACATTGCACTCCACGAGGAGCGTGCGTGGCAGGCTGACTACCTGTTATGCGAGTGCAGCAAGAAGCCAAGGTAAGTTGCTAGCTAGCATTAAACTTATCTTATAAAAAACAATCAACCTTAACATAATCACTAGTTAACTACACATGGTTGATGATATGATAATTTAACAAGTGCATTCGCGAAAAAAGCACTGTCGTTGCACCAATGTGTACCTAACCATAAACATCAATGCCTTTCTTTAAAATCAATACACAAGTATATATTTTTAAACCTGCATATTTAGTTAATATTGCCTGCGAACATGACTTTCTTTTAACTAGGGAAATTGTGTCACTTCTCTTGCGTTCCGTGCAAGCAGTCAGGGTATATGCAGCAGTTTGGGCCGCCTGGCTCGTTGCGAACTGTGTGAAGACCATTTATTCCTAACAAAGACCGTAATTAATTTGCCAGAATTGTACATAATTATGACATAACATTGAAGGTTGTACAATGTAACAGCAATATTTAGACTTAGGGATGCCACCCGTTAGATAAAATATGGAACTGTTCCGTATTTCACTGAAAGAATAAACGTTTTGTTTTCGAAATGATAGTTTCCGGATTTGACCCTATTAATGACCTAAGGCTCGTGTTTCTGTGTGTTATAATTAAGTCTAGGATTTGATATTTGATAGAGCAGTCTGACTGAGCGGTGGTAGGCAGCAGCAGGCTCGTAAGCATTCATTCAAACAGCACTTTTGTGCGTTTGCCAGCAGCTCTTCGTTGTGCTTCAAGCATTGAGCTGTTTATGACTTCAAGCCTATCAACTCCCGAGATTAGGCTGGTGTAACCGATGCGAAATGGCTAGCTAGTTAGCGGGGTTTGCGCTAATAGTGTTTTAAGCGGTGACGGCACTCGCTCTGAGACCTTAATGTAGTTGTTCCCCGTGGCATTTGTGGAGCAATGGATAATGATGCTTCGAGGGTGGCTGTTTTCGATGTGTTCCTGGTTCGAGCCCAGGTAGGGGCGAGGAGAGGGACGGAAGCTATACTGTTACACTGGCAATACTAAAGTGCCTATAAGAACATCCAATAGTCAAAGGTATATGAAATACAAATGGTATAGAGAGAAATAGTGCTATAATTCCTATAATAACTACAACCTAAAACTTCTTACCTGGGAATATTGAAGACTCATGTTAAAAGGAACCACCAGCTTTCAAATGTTCTCATGTTCTGAGCAAGGAACTTAAACATTAGCTTTTTTAAATGGCACATTTTGCACTTTTACTTTCTTCTCCAACACTTTGTTTTTGCATTATTTAAACCAAATTGAACATGATTCATTATTTATTTGAGGCTAAATAGATTTTATTGATGTATTATATTAAGTTAAAATAAAAGTGTTCATTCAGTATTGTTGTATTTGTCATTATTACATTTTTCATTAAAAAAAAAAAATGGGCCGATTTAATCGGTATCGGCTTTTTTGGTCCTCCAATAATCGGTATTGGCGTTGAAAATCATAATTGGTCGACCTCTACTCTGTGGTCCAACTCATCCCAAACCATCCCAATTGGGTTGAAGTCTGGTGATTGTGGAGGCCAGGTCATCTGATGTAGCACTTCATCACTCTCCTTGGTCAAATAGCCCTTACTCAGCCTGGAGGTGTGTTTTGGGTCATTGTCCTGTTGCAAAATAAATGATAGTCCCACTAAGCGAAAGCCAGATGGGATGGTGTATCACTGCAGAATGCTGTTGTAGCCATGCTGGTTAAGTGTGCCTTGAATTCTAAATAAATCACAGACAGTGTCACCAGCAAAGCACCCCCTCAGAATTACACCTCCTCCTCCATGCTTCATGGTGGGAACCACACATGTTGATATCATCCGTTCACCTACTCTGCGTCTCACCAAGAGTCAGAGGTTGGAACCAAAAATCTCAAATTTGGACTCATCAGACCAAAGGACAGATTTCCACCTGTCTAATGTCCATTGCTTGTGTTTCTTGGCCCAAGCAAATCTCTTCTTCTTATTGGTGTCCTTTAGTCGTGGTTTCTTTGCAGTAATTCGACCATGAAGGCCTGATTCGTGCAGTCTCTGAACAGTTGATGTTGAGATGTCTGTCACTTGAACTCTGAAGCATTTATTTGGGCTGCAATCTGAGGTGCAGTTAACTAATTAACTTTTCCTCTGCAGCAGAGGTAACTCTAGGTCTTCCTTTCCTGTGGCGGTCCTCATGAGACAGTTTCATCATAGCGCTTGATGGTTTTTGCAACTGCACTTGAAACTTTCAAAGTTCTTAATGTTCCATATTGACTGACCTTCATGTCTTAAATTAATGATGCACTGCCGTTTCTCTTTGCTTATTTGAGCTGTTCTTGCATTAATATGGACGGTCTTATACCAAATAGGGCTATCTTCTATATTTTTTATACATTTTTTTATCTAACCTTTTATTTAACTAGGCAAGTCAGTTAAGAACAAATTCTTATTTACAATGACGGCCTAGGAACAGTGGGTTAACTGCCTTGTTCAGGGGCAGAACGACAGATTTTTACCTTGTCAGCTCGGGGTTTCGATCTACCAATGCCACCCCTACCTTGTCACAACTGATTGGCTTTAACACATTAAGAAGGAAAGAAATTCCACAAATTAACTTTTAACAAGGCACACCTGTTAATTGAAATGCATTCCAGGTGACGACCTCATGAAGCTGGTTCAGAGAATGTCAAGTGTGCAAAGCTGTCATCATGGCAAAGGGTGGCTACTTTGAACAATCTCAAATATAAAATATTTCAGATTTTTTATAAACTATTTTCCACATTGTAGAATAATAACACATATGAAAACACAAATACAGTGGGGCAAAAAAGTATTTAGTCAGCCACCAATTGTGCAATTTCTCCCACTTAAAAAGATGAGAGAGGCCTGTAATTTTCATCATAGGTACCCTTCAACTATGACAGACAAAATTAGAAAAAAAAATCCAGAAAATCACATTGTAGGATTTTTAATGAATTTATTTGCAAATTATGGTGGAAAATAAGTATTTGGTCAATAACAAAAGTTTCTCTCAATACTTTGTTATATACCCTTTGTTGGCAATGACAGAGGTCAAACGTTTTCTGTAAGTCTTCACAAGGTTTTCACACACTGTTGCTGATATTTTGTCCCATTCCTCCATGCAGATCTCCTCTAGAGCAGTGATGTTTTGGGGCTGTTGCTGGGCAACACGGACTTTCAACTCCCTCCAAAGGTTTTCTATGGGGTTGCGATCTGGAGACTGGCTAGGCCACTCCAGGACCTTGAAATGCTTCTTACGAAGCCACTCCTTCGTTGCCCGGGCGGTGTGTTTGGGATCATTGTCATGCTGAAAGACCCAGCCACGTTTCATCTTCAATGCCCTTGCTGATGGAAGGAGGTTTTCACTCAAAATATCACGATACATGGCCCCATTCATTCTTTCCTTTACACGGATCAGTCGTCCTGGTCCCTTTGCAGAAAAACAGCCCCAAAGCATGATGTTTCCACCCCCATGCTTCACAGTAGGTATGGTGTTCTTTGGATGCAACTCAGCATTCTTTGTCCTCCAAACACGACGAGTTGAGTTTTTACCAAAAAGTTCTATTTTGGTTTCATCTGACCATATGACATTCTCCCAATCTTCTTCTGGATCCTCCAAATGCTCTCTAGCAAACTTCAGACGGGCCTGGACATGTACTGGCTTAAGCAGGGGGACACGTCTGGCACTGCAGGATTTGAGTCCCTGGCGGCGTAGTGTGTTACTGATGGTAGGCTTTGTTACTTTGGTCCCAGCTCTCTGCAGGTCATTCACTAGGTCCCCCCGTGTGGTTCTGGGATTTTTGCTCACCGTTCTTGTGATCATTTTGACCCCACGGGGTGAGATCTTGCGTGGAGCCCCAGATCGAGGGAGATTATCAGTGGTCTTGTATGTCTTCCATTTCCTAATAATTGCTCCCACAGTTGATTTCTTCAAACCAAGCTGCTTACCTATTGCAGATTCAGTCTTCCCAGCCTGGTGCAGGTCTACAATTTTGTTTCTGGTGTCCTTTGACAGCTCTTTGGTCTTGGCCATAGTGGAGTGTGACTGTTTGAGGTTGTGGATGTTACACCCCTGAAAAAGGGGAGAAAGAATCACGAGATTGATAGGTTAATGTTTACTCATTGAGAACTTTTAGTGCAATGAGAAAAAGACCGCGAATTCTCCGTGAACTTGAGTGGAGACCAGAGCAATCGATCTCAGGCTCATAGATTAAGAGCATTTAGTAGATCACAGATTAACACTTTTACCCACGACAACATAAAGTAATCAACATAACGTTTACACATTCCTCTCACAATTCGTACCCTTTGTATGCTTGACGGATTTTAACACACTTATATAAATGTTATCAATCTATCAACTAATACTGAGTGCATGATCTTCTTAACCTTAGATGTTTTAAGATCCTCACATACTATGAATTTACTAATACTGTTTAATGTATAACAGGCTATTAGTATTTCCTTTAACCTGTCACACTCTCCCCGACAAAATAAATGTTGTCCCAACATTACCAACATTGTCTTCTTCAACAGTCTGTATGCACTGGACCTCAAATCCTCTTCTGTAAGGTAGTACTTGAGCAGAGGTCAAGGGTCACAGTTCAAATATAACTAACAAGTTATTCACAGTCCATATCTGTTGACCAGCTGTATAACATAAACAGTCCTTTCTCATACTATTGATCAACAGTCCATCAATTTTAATGATCTAAATGCATAGTCTGCAAATTGTCTCTTGTGACAGTCTGTGAAATCAGTCAGTAGTCCATGGTCAAACATGTCAACTCTGTAGCCTCATGTTTGCTGAAGCCCATACATGTAAGGTGGCTGAAAGTAACATTGCTGTAGTGATGGCAGCCATGGAACCAGTCCTGGTGCAGAGTAGACAGGGAACAACTGTGGCTGTGGCTGGATACTGTAGCAGGAAGGGATACCAAGCTGATCATAGGTGATACGTCTTGGAGGGTGTCTCTCTCTTTGTGGCAGCTGGTAGGCTGGTTCCTCAGGTTCAGCAGCATCAGTTAATGAAGGAAAGGCACTTGGTGGACGATCATCAGGCAAATTTTCAGCAGGCAAGTTCATCTCCTCAGCAGGCAGGTCTTGAACTGTTGTTGTCTCCTCCAGCCGCTTTTCAACAAGAGGCTGTGCTGGTAGCGTATCAGGGACTGGCACCGCAACTGTCTGTTTCACTGGTGGGGGCCTGTGTTCCCACTCTCTCGCTGGTTCAGCATTCCTCTCCTCAGGTACTGTAGGAGATGTGGGAACCTGTAGCGGCTCATGATGAAGGTCATATTCATCCCCGCTGTCTTCATCAGAATCTAGAGGATGTGATGCAGGCTGATGTCTCCTTTTTTTCGAACTTTTGTCATCTTTGGTCATTTCTGGTTGTGTCTCAAAAGGTAAGTGGTCACAGGACATGAGCAGGTTTCTGTGCAGGACCCTGGAGCGTCCCCTACCCTTTTCTGGTCTCAATTCATAAATCGGCAGGTCTGAACCCATTTGTCTCACTACTGTGTGAATTGTATCTTCCCAATAGTTACGGAGTTTGCCTGTTCCTCCTCTTGGTGTCAGGTTTTTAATCAGAACTCGCTCGCCAGGCTGTAGCACTGAACTCCTAACTTTAGTGTCATAGTACTTCTTACTTCTTTCAGCGGCTTTCTGAGCATTTTCATTTGCAATGGCGTATGCTTCTTCCATCCCTCGTTTCCAGTTCTCCACGTAGTCTCGGTGGTTACTGGAACCTGCCTCTGTGCACAATCCAAAGAGCATATCAACTGGAAGCCTGGGTGATCTCCCAAACAGAAGATAAAATGGTGAATAGCCAGTCACTTTGCAACGGGTGCAGTTATAGGCATAAACCAGTTTGTTCAGAGACTCCTTCCAATTTGACTTTTGTGTCTCAGTGTCTTTAACATTTGCAACAATGTTCTGTTCATGCGTTCCACTTGACCGTTCCCCATCGGGTGGTAGGGTGTTGTTCTGGACCCCGCCATGCCACTGAGTTTCTTTAACTGATGGAACAACTGATTTTCAAATTCTCCCCCTTGGTCATGGTGGATGCGGGACGGGAACCCAAACTTCAGGGCAAAGTCATTGAAGATGAGATTTGCAGCAGTTTTACCTGACTTTGATGTGGTGGCGTAGGCTTGAGTGAAACGTGTAAAATGATCAACAATCACGAGGATGTACTCATATCCCCCTTTGCATCTGTCGAGATGAAGGAAGTCTATACATACCAGTTCAAATGGCTGTGTTGTCACAATGTTTGTCAGAGGAGCTCTTGTTTCATGGGCTGGCTTTTTCTGCTTGACACAGCTACAAGTTTTAGTCACATAGTGCTCGATGTCAGATTGCATATATGGCCAGAAGAAGCGGTCACGTACTAGTGATACAGTGCGGTTAGTACCTTGGTGTCCCATGTTATTGTGCAACTCTTCCATCACTTTACCTTTGTACTGCTCTGATAGAACTAACTGCTTGCGGGCTGTAGTGATTCTGTACAGAATGCCATCACTGTCTATTGTCAATTTGTCCCATTCTCTGAATAGGCATTTTGTCTTTGGACTGAATTCCTTTTGCTCTTTAACTGGCGGTTTGAAACCCGACAGTTTGAAATTGAGCACAGGACGGATGACCGGATCAGATTCTTGTGCTTCTCTTATCCCATCTTTTGGGATCGAGCTGGTTGTTGCAGTGGTTGTCTCACCTTCAGCTGATACTGACATAGCTGCAGCTGAAAGTGACCAAGGTACAACAGCCTCTTTCTGTACCTCAACTGCTTGTATCGTGGCGGCAATGGTGTCTGGTGGAAGCTCCTCAGAACATTCTCTCATCAGTGACTCTACATCCAGTGGCATCCTTGACAACGCATCTGCATCACCGTTCTCTCTGCCTGGCCTGTACTTTATTGTAAAGTGGAAATCAGCCAATTCTGAAACCCACCTGGAAGTGGTTGCGTTCGGTTTTGCAGTAGACAGAATGTAGCTGAGCGGGTTGTTATCGCTGTATACAGTGAAGGTCGGAGCATAGTACAAATAATCATGGAACTTATCAGTGATTGCCCATTTTAGAGCTAGAAATTCTAGCTTGCCCGAGTGGTAGTGATAGTTCTTCTCAGCTGCTGTTAAGGTTCGAGAGCCATAAGCAATGACCCTAAGCTTCCCATCTTGCTTTTGGTAAAGAACTGCTCCCAAGCCTTGGTGTGACGCATCAGTGTGTACAACAAATGGCTGAGTGAAATCAGGGAAACCTAAGACTGGTGGGTGAAGCAAACACTCAATCAGCTGTTCAAGTGCCTGTTGATGCTGGTCAGTCCACAGGATTGGCTTGTTTGAGGGCACCACATGACTTATTTTCTTTGTTTTTCTTTTCCGTGGGTGGTCAGGTAATTTCTCTGAATCTGCTTTCAGGAGGTCATACAGGCAGCTGGCCCTCCTAGAAAAGTCTTTGATGTACTGTCTGTAGTAAGTGAGTAAACCAAGCATTTGTCTGAGCTGGCCCACAGTCTCTGGTCTGATTTCTTTCAATGCTCTTACTGCTTCAAAATCGGCTGGGTCAACTCGGCTGCCCTCTGCAGACACTACTCTGCCCAAATAACGGACCTGGGGTTTAAAGAGATCACACTTACTTGGTTTGAGTTTAATGCCATACTCTCTGAGACGCCTCAAAACCTTTCGCACATCATTCACATGGCTGTCGAAAGTTTTACTGAAAACAAGCGTGTCGTCCAGATAAGGAATGCATATGTCATCCCGGAGCCCTTCCAAACACTCCTCCATACACCGCTGAAAAGCTGCAGGAGCGTTCATGAGGCTGAATGGCATCCGTATCCACTCAGAGTCCCCACGGGGTCACAAATGCTGTCAGTGGTCTGCTTTCTTCAGAGATGAACCCCTGGTGATAAGCTTTTCCCTGATCTAAGAGGGAGAACCAGGAATTACCACCTAAACTGTCCATGATGTCTTGGACCCGAGGGATGGGCTGGCGGTCGGGATGTGTCTTTCTGTTCAGGTCTCTGTAATCTATACACAACCGGAGGGTCCCATCCTTCTTACGAACGCACACGACAGGTGAAGAATATGAAGTTTGACTTCCTAACCCAGCCCTGGGCTATGAGGTCATAAAGGTAACCCTTCATCTCCTGATACAGTGGCCTGGGCACTGACATGTATGTGCGCTTGACTGGTTCAGGGTCCTTTAGAGAAATAGTCATTTTCAATCGTTCAATGCAGCCAATGTCATTGTCTGATCTGGAGAAGGAGTGACACTCTTCTCTAAGCATTTGCCTAACAACCTCTCTCTGCTCTTCGGTTAGGTGAGTTAAACCTACTGGTGGATCCCACTGTTCAGTAGCAGTACATGGGGTTCGAATGCTGGTGTGATTCACTGTGGCGACAGTTTTTTCAAAGACTTGGGCAGGTAACACAGTCATAATGGTTTGTACTGTACCGATTATTGTGCGTCCTAGCAGGACAATGTCGTGGTAAGTGGGGTTAGAGACATCAAGCCTGATAACTGGAAAACCCCCTTTCCTGACTCTGACTAGTGTGTCAAAGAACTCAAGGTCGTCTGGCCACTGCGGGTTCAGGTCTGGCTGGAAAAGCATTGTCATGTCCTCTTTGAAAGGCTGGGAAGCTACACGGCACTCAACCTGAATGCTACTGTGTTTTGGTACAGCAACCTTCTCTTTCTTGGTTTTCACTGCGTATTCATCTGTCTGTTCTGCGCTAACAGCCTGTATAAAAGCTCTCACCTTGTTTCTTTTGAGGCTTGGGAAAGCTGTTTTTACTGTACTGTATCGTTTAGTCTTTTCGGTCATTGTCAGGATGTGCTCGATAACATTGAAACCTATGATGGGATGAGATAGGTGACAGCCTTTCATTACCAGCACTGGGATGATCAGTTCCTTTGTTTCGTCAGTTTCAGAGGCTAGCCGAAAAGTTGTTTCAATCCATCCCAGGTACGGCATTTCAGTCCCATTTGCTGCAGTCAACCTTAGATCAGCAGGTGAGTCCAGGATTTCTGAAACATCTCTCAGCCTTGCGTTTGGGAGAGATTCCGCTTTCCATCGTTCATCAATGACCGATACCTGAGAGCCTGTGTCCCATAGAGCTTGGAGGTAGTGACGATTCAGGTGACACTCAATAAGGCACTGTCTGCCGACTAGCGAGGTGACCTTACGGGGGTGGCGACCTTGAGCTAGGGATGGTAAGGAGTGGGTATTTTCCTCTGTGCAGGAAAACCTTTCACTGGTAGAGTTAATTTTCAGGTGAGTGCATTTTTCCTTATGTTTAATCCAATGTTGGTTTTGACATGCTTTGGAACAGTACAGTGTCTCTTTACATGATGAACATTGTTTCAGGTTCTCAAATGAATCTTCTCTGACACAATTTGCACATTTCTGGGACTTTTTGGTAGCTACAGTTAACACTCGTCCCTCAGCGGTAACCTTTGCCCGTTTAAAGGGGCCTCCCTTGAAGGTCTGACTCCCCGGATTTTACATCCAGCTTGAAAATGTTCTCCACTCCCACATCGGAAGCAGTGTGTGCAGCGTGCATCTGTTCTGGCCTGCTGGCAGACAAAACACCTCCTTGGAGCTTGAGCAGAGCGGTTGGCATACCGGTTAGGTGCATATTGATGCTGCACAGGGTCAGGTGCTTGGGACTGACTGTAGTTGCTGTAATACTGCTGCTGGGAAACAGGTGGCTGGGGGCCCCAATCTGGCCTCCTAACTGGAGGTGGGGCATAGGCACAAGGCGGTGACTGAAACATAGGCTGCTGTAATGTCTCCTTAATCTGAGCAATCTCTGCACTGAGACCTTTTAGAGAAGCTACACCTGTCTTAAATTCAGCTAACTCTGTTAACAGTTCTGCGGGTATCTTGACTTTGGCTTCCTTCACAGGACACTTTGTGGATGGCGTATCTTCTAACTGGACTACACTTACAGTTGTAGCAGGCTGTGGGGCATGAAACCGCTTTTTGTTTCGTCTTTCTATTTCATTAGCACAAGCAATGTTAAGCTTCTCTAGCAAAACCTCATCTGATGTTTCGCTATCTAGCAGGAGAGGCTGCATGTCTATCCTGATACTGTCACTCTGGAGACCTGTAAGGACTGTGTGTAAACAAATGCGCTGGACTAGAGCAGGGTCATACTTAAGCTCTGATTCTGACTCCTCGGATGCAAACAGTACTTTCTGCCTCAAATCTAAGACGCGCATCAGGAAGCTTTGAGGGGTCTCTTTGCTATGCTGTGCTTCTGAAGCTAGCTGTTTGTAAAGCTCTGTTGCACTCTTCTCTTGGAAGTGGGAACGCAGGATACATCGAAGTGTGGGAAGAGTTAGCTGGGGTTTACCTTCCAAGTAACTGCGTAGCTGTGAGCCTGGAGAAATAGCCCTGACTACTGCGTCTACTATTTCTACCTCAGGATAGCCTCTGTTAAGTCCACTCTTGATCTGATGGGCAAGGCTGGAAAAAATCTGTTTATCTTTCTGGCCCGGTTCACCTATCTGACCAGAAATTTTAAACTCTTTGCGCCAATATGAGCTGGGCTGTGCATTGGGTGAGAGCGGCACGCTCCCCTGAAGATTGGCATGGGGTTGGGGCTGACGCAGGGAATCACTGGCTTTGGCTGCAGTAATCTGCTCAGTTCCCACCCTTTGTTGTGGGGTTACAGTTCTCAGTTCCTCTATTCTGTGATGTATTCCGGCTGTTTCAATATCATGGTCAGTTTGCCATGTTTTGTTATCTATGCCACTGATCATCTCTGTCATTTTGTCTTTAAGTAGCAACAATTCCGACATGCCGCCATCTTCTAACTCTGCAACTTCCTCTCTTTCAAGGAACATCATAATGTGAGTCATCAATGATATGCGGGATTTGTCTTGAACATCTCTTCTCTGTTCGCCTGATATGTCAAGGAAATCACATATCTCTAGTAACTTGTCTTTAGTCAGGGTGTGCAATTCTCCTACTACCTCTTCCTGTAGTTCTTCCAAGGCGGTTGTCATGTTGACAGAACAGGAGGAACTTTTACTGTGCAGGAGTTGACTCTGAATTAGATGGTCCTTACTGTCTCTGATGGTCGATCAATGGCCTCAGGTGACACGTACTTAACCACCAACTTCCAGCTCTCCTCGAACAGCAACACTTTCCTCACTGCAGCCTGCCTGAGTTATTATGTGGGGATTTAGCTGGCTCGGAATTCAGCGACCAGGATGTGGAAACTGGACATCTGAGCAGCTATCTCAGCGGAGCCTCCAAAAATGTTACACCCCTGAAAAAGGGGAGAAATAATCACGAGATTGATAGGTTAATGTTTACTCATTGAGAACTTTTAGTGCAATGAGAAAAAGACCGCGAATTCTCCGTGAACTTGAGTGGAGACCAGAGCAATCGATCTCAGGCTCATAGATTAAGAGCATTTAGTAGATCACAGATTAACACTTTTACCCACGACAACATAAAGTAATCAACATAACGTTTACACATTCCTCTCACAATTCGTACCCTTTGTATGCTTGACGGATTTTAACACACTTATATAAATGTTATCAATCTATCAACTAATACTGAGTGCATGATCTTCTTAACCTTAGATGTTTTAAAATCCTCACATACTATGAATTTACTAATACTGTTTAATGTATAACAGGCTATTAGTATTTCCTTTAACCTGTCACATGGACAGGTGTCTTTTATACTGATAACAAGTTCAAACAGGTGCCATTAATACAGGTAACGAGTGGAGGACAGAGGAGCCTCTTAAAGAAAAAGTTACAGCTCTGTGAGAGCCAGAAATCTTGTTTGTTTGTAGGTGACCAAATACTTATTTTCCACCATAATTTGCAAATAAATTCAATAAAAATTCTACAATGTGATTTTCTGGATTCTTTTTCTCATTTTGTCTGTCATAGTTGAAGTGTACCTATGATGAAAATTACAGGCCTCTCTCATCTTTTTAAGTGGGAGAACTTGCACAATTGGTGGCTGACTAAATACTTTTTTGCCCCACTGTAAATGCTTCACAGAGTTCAAGTAACAGACACATCTCAACATCAACTGTTCAGAGGAGACTGCGTGAATCAGGCATTCATGGTTGAATCGCTGCAAAGAAACCACTACTAAAGGACACCAATAATAAGAAGAGACTTGTTTGCACAAAGAAACACGAGCAATGGACATTAGACCAGTGGAAATCTGTCCTTTGGTCTGATGAGTCCAAATTTGAGATTTTTGGTTCCAACCTCTGTCTTTATGAGACGCAGAGTAGGTGAACGGATGATCTCCGCATGTGTGGCTCCCAGCATGGAGGAGGTGTCGAGCAGAACAACTGTCAAGTCATCAGTTCTGCTCTCTGGCACATTCAGATGAGAGTGCTCTGAAATCAGAGTAGATAGCCATAGTGAATTTGCGAACGCGCCCTAAATTACTAGAGGGGCTGCTATGTCATAAACCCCTAAAGTTCCAGAATGTAATGGATTACAATGGCAGCCATTATGGCCAGGGAGAAATCCAAACAAGTCTAATTGGAAGGAATGATTAGCAGTAAAGGTGATGCTTTTCCTGTTTTTACTTTTGCAGGAAAATAAAAGTCAGGTGAAGGAGCAGGAGCACTGTGGTGGACAGGTAAGGAAGAGCTAAGTTAGCTGCATGGGATTGGGTCTGCATGGGATTAGGTGTAAAAGTCAGAAATTGTGTAATAAAATTGTCAACCTAAAATATTGTCATATAATAATAAATATAGTTTATACAGGTTTTATAATATTTTCTGTATAAATGGCTGCTAAAATATATGTAAACAAAACATAAATATCTCAATTCTTGTGTTCTTGGAGAGCTGTGAGTGTTAGGCCTATTACATGATACAATATCAGCACTTGTTGCATTTATAACTTGTCTAAGTCCTATCATCAAATTATTTGAGCCAGTGTATGTATGGCTATGGATCAACTGCATTGTTTGAATGGAATAGTAGTAGTTGATTATTTTATATAGCACTTTTCTTTACAAACAATAATCTGAAGAAGTGTGTTTTTCCATGAGGCTGGGAGAAAATGTTGCTGATTTAAAGCTCATTTCCTGTAATTTTACACATTTTGGGACAGAAAGGAAAAAGTTGTATAGCTCATCTCATGCTATTCTACACATTGTGCCATGAGGCTGAGAGGAAATGTTGCATTTTTAAAGCTAATTAAACCGAAAATATAGGTGTGTTGACTGTGATGAAGGACTGTGGTAAATGAACAAATGAAATAGGCAATAGTATGGTCCATATACTGTAGCCATAGAAGCACAGTGGCATGCCTCAATGCAATCATATTCGTGGCTTATTGGGGGTGTGGCTTTCAGTTAGTTATTTTTGGCAACCCATCCCATGAGAGTGAATGTCATTCCAGTTAATCTGTTATATTTAATAAAATCTTACTACCCCAGTGCACTGGTTGCTATGAATTATATCTGATGGTTTTTGCATGTTTAGGTAAAAACATGTTTTGTTTTATTTAACCTTTATTTAACTAGGAAAGTCAGTTAAGAACAAATTCTTATTTACAATGATGGCCTACCAGAAGGCACAAGTCCTCCTGCGGGGACGGGGGCTGGGATTAAAGAAAATTGAATAAAATAAATATAGGACAAAACACACATCACGACAAGAGAGACACCACTGCACTACATGAAGAGACACCTAAGACAACAACATAGCATGGTAGCAACATAACATGGTAGCAGCACAAAACATGATACAAACATTATTGGGCATAGACAACAGCACAAAGGGCAAGAAGGTAGCGACAACAATACATCACGTGAAGAAGCCACAACTGTCAGTAAGAGTGTCCATGATTGAGTCTTTGACTAAAGAGATGAAACGGTCCAGTTTGAGTGCTTTTTCAGTTCGCGAGCTGCAGCGAACTGAAAAGAGGTGCTTTGGGGACCTTTTAACAGATTGTGACTGTCAGAATGGGTGTTGTATGTGGAGGATGAGGTCTGCAGTAGGTATCTCAGATAGGGGGGAGTGAGGCCTAAGAGAGATTTATAAATAAGCATCAACCAGTGGGTCTTGCAATGGGTATACAGAGATGACCAGTTTACAGAGGAGTATATAGTGCAGTGATGTGTCCTATAAGGAGCATTGTTGGCAAATCTGATGGCCGAATAGCAAACATCTAGCTGCTCGAGAGTACCCTTACCTGCCGATCTATAAATTACGTCTCCATAATCTAGCATGGGTAGGATGGTCATCTGAATCAGGGTTAGTTTGGCAGCTGTGGTGAAAGAGGAGCGATTACAATAGAGAAAACCAAGTCTAGATTTAACCTTAGTCTGCAGCTTTGATATGTGCTGAGAGAAGGACAGTGTACCGTATAGCCATACTCCCAGGTATTTGTATGAGGTGACTATCTCAAGCTCTAAACCCTCAGAGGTAGTAATCACACCGGTGGCGAGAGGGGCATTATTCTTACCAAACCACATGACCTTTGTTTTGGAGGTGTTCAGAACAAGTTTAAGGACAGAGAAAGCTTGTTGCACACTAAGAAAGCTTTGTTGTAGAGCATTTAACACACAATCCGGGGAGGGGCCAGTCAAGTATATGACTGTATTATCTGCATATAAATGGATGAGAGCGCTTCCTATTGCTTGAGCTATGTTGTTGATGTAAATTGAGAAGAGCGTGGGGCCTAGGATCGAGCCTTGGGGTACTTCCTTGGTGACAGGCAGTGGCTGAGACAGCCTGCACTCTTTGAGAGAGGTAGTTAGCAAACCAGGCCAAAGACCCCTTAGAGACACCAATACTCCTTAGCCAGCCCACAAGAATGGAATGGTCTACTGTATCAAAGGCATTGGCAAAGTCAATACAAATAGCAGCACGACATTGCTTAGAATCAAGGGCAATGGTGACATCATTTAGTACCTTTTTAAGGTTTCAGTGACACATCCATAACCTGAGCGGAACCACATTGCATACCCGAGAGAATACTATAGACATCAAGAAAGCCAGTCAGTTGATTATTGACAAGTTTTTCCAACACTTTTGATAAACAGAGCAAAATAGAAATTGACCTATAACAGTTAGGATCAGCTTGACCTCCCCCTTTAAATAAAGGATGCACCGTGGCTGCCTTCCAAGCAATGGGAACCTCCCCAGAGAGGAGAGAGGTTAAGAAGGTCAGAGAGAGGCTTGGCGATGATAGTGCAGCAACCTTAAAGAAGAAAAGGTCTAAACGATCTGAACCAGATGTTTTTTTGGGGTCAAGTTTAGCACCTCGGACTGAGTGATCGACCTGCAGGGATAAACTTTGTAGCGGGGCAGGGGGAAAAGAGGGAGGAGCATTGGGAATAGTCAAATTAGAAGGGGTGGGAGATGAGGAAATGTTGGACTGGCAAGGAGGCATGGCAGAGTCAAATAGGAATGCTGACCTAATGAAGTGGTGATTAAAGACCTCAGCCATGTGCTCCTTGTCAGTAATAAACACATCATCAACATTAAGGGACATGGGCAGCTGTGAGGAGGAGGGTTTATTCTCCAGGTCTTTAAACGTTTTCCAGAACTAATTTGGGTTAGACCCACAGAGAGAGAATTGCTCCTTAAAATAACTAACTTTGGCCTTCCGGATAGCCTGAGTGCACTTATTTCTAATTTGCCTGAACAAGAGCCAGTCAGCCTGAGTATACTTGTGCAGAGCGATTTGCTAAATGGAATTCTTGAGGTGGAGTAACTCTGCCAGATCACAGTCGAACCAAGGGCTGAACCTGTTTTTAATTCTCATTTTCTTTATGGGTGCGTATTTGTTAACGATACCACGGAAAATATAAAAAAAGAAGGTCCAAGCATCTTCGACAGGGATCAAGCTGATTCTATACCAATTTACAGAGGCCAAATCATGAAGGCTCATTAAAGTTTTTAGCAAGCGTCTATGACAGGTCAGGGCAGGTCGTTTCACTGAGCAGCCATTACGAACACAGGCTGTAAAACATTGATCACTAAGGTCATTACAGAAAACACCAGACTGATACCTATCAGGATTATTTGTAAGGATAACATCAAGGAGAGTAGCCTTTTCTGGGTGTTTGTATGTCCCATTTGGAACACTGACAAGTAAAGAGCATAAAAATGGGTGTGGTCACGAGCATTGTAGCCTAACCACAGCAGCTTCACCCAGAAGATCCATCATTTTCTTGCCACTACACTTTGAACCGCAGAAGATTGAAGCTTGTGATTGGTTTAGTAGGGTCTGGGACCAAGGCGATTGGATGCGCGTTTGTAAAAAAAACTATTAGAATGGAGCAGGCAGCCACGGCAGACTAGAAAGGCATGTTCGTTCTCCGCTGAACAAAGTTTATGAACTTAATTGTCAAAAGAGTAGCACTGCAACTTGTAGCGCTGTTTCGTACACATAATTGTCAACACATTCATTTGATGTCAGTCCTGTTCCTGTTGCAGAATGCTTCCTTTTGACAGCATGTGACAGTATAGGCTGTATTAATCCAGAGGCGAAAGAAACGCACACCTGTTTAGGCGAGGTGCTGGCTAGCGGAGTAGAACACTTGAAAAAGAAAAGGAGAGCCAAAAACAAATGGATAGCATACTATCATGGATTCAATTTAGACTACATAGGCTGTCGTGGTAATTTCCTGTATTACTCAATAATGAGAGAGCCAACCACACACAAGTCAGAGTTATATTATAAAGTCCATCTTTAATTATATATGAGCTTCACCATAGCCCTTTTTGACTCTCAGATCAATTAAGTGTCTATAAATGAATTCTCTGAGAGACCTTACAAAACAACTCATTCCATCTTTTATAGCCAAGATACACCCCTCTCAACGCACATGACGAATAACAGATCTTAGGAACATTACAAAGAACCTTTTACTTGAAAGAGGAGTATCCCATAGCTAGATAGCATTAGCTATAAATTATCGTTCAGTTTGGTCTCCTAAAACAAGATTTTAATCTCGTTCTTGGTACCACTTAGTACGAAAACATTACCTCATCCAATGGCATGTATCAATTGTCAATTCTAGATACTCCCATCTCAAATACTTCTTCTCCCCACTCCTGGAGAAGCTCACTAAGGGGAGTGAACCTCTAGGTCATATACTATGAAAGATAAGTTCAACATCAGAAGAGGTGGTATAATGGTTCCAGACATAATGGAGCCCTTCACATGGTTTCACAGATGATTCACATATTACCAGACATGTAAAAGACAAGCCTGACCTCTCCCCTCTCTGGGCCCCAAGTGACTTTTCCCTAGAGAGAAAAGAAAATTCAACTGCCAACAGTATAGTCCAAAAGAAGACATTCTAATGACAAGCATAAAGATATCTAAAACATCTTATTTATATATGTTACCTAACTAATTCTGATTCAGCCACGACAAAGCCTACAAACAATTACAATGGCAAAGTCACAATAATCACAAGAATGGCTTCAGATCAAAGTCTACGTTAAGCCCGAATGAGCAAGGGTCTTTAAATTAAAGATCCAGGCAGCCTCTCGTTTTAACAATAAATTGTCGAGGTCACCCCCTCTCCTAGGGAGGGTGACATGTTCGATGCCAATATAACGCAGAGACGAAATCGAGTGGTTTGCTTCCAAAAAGTGGGCCGCAACTGGGTAAGTCGAGTTTTTTCACCTAATGGTGCTACGATGCTCTGAGATACGTACTTTTAATTCGCGCTTTGTTTTACCCACAATTTTTAACACAAGGACAAGTTATAAGATAAATAACTGTGTTAGTGGAGCATGTAATAACACCTTTGATTGGGATCTGTTTCCCTGTTTGGGGGTGTTTGAAGGATCTACATTTATACATCAAAAAATGTGACAGATATAAATAATTTTTACTGTTATGGGAAGAATTCTTTAGAAATAACTTGTCTCACATGTTTTTTGTTACACTTCTTATACCGCAAACAACATCCATCTATGTATAAGCAGTACAAGGCTAGAAGGAATAGCATTTATGATTGTACAATATTGCTTAGGGCGACAAGGAAATCATATTTTATCATAAAATAATTATATCTGAGGATATTACCACTTTCATCTAAAGGATCTGTACGAGACCAAATATTTTTGTTCATCCTTTTTTCAAAGAATATGGTATTGTTACCAGGGCAAACGAGAATCCCCTGACTGCAGTGTGCAGTTCGGGGCCGGGCTCAATGTGGGCGGAGTCAAGCGCGTTTAACCTGAACCCTTCCCGTCTCCTTCAAGGTCAACCAAGTTGAGGTTCACATCGAAAGTATTAACGTCAACGAAAGCGAATCTTAATCGAGCCTAACCTACATTGATAAAAATATAAACCGTGGAAGTGAGACTGTCATTACTTACTTACTTACTTACTTTATTGTCCCCATGGGGAAATTTTGTTGCAGTGTCATGTACACATTTAAAGTGGCGTTAAATACAAAACAAGATTGACAATACAACTTTCAATAACAGTCACGCACCAATAAAAAAAAAAAATAATAGTAAGAAATAAGAAATAAAACATTTAAAACAAAGACTAGCCTGCTGGCCTTACGGGGTCAATGGGAACATTTGCCCGAGCTATTTAAGAGGGATATCACACCTGGCACAAATTATTGTCTCGTTCTATTTTTCCTGCTGAGGGGTGCCCTATACCTGCGCCCAGAGGGGAGTAATTCAAAGTCCAGGTACAGGGGGTGACTTGGGTCTAAAATGATTTTGTGAGCCTTACGGAGGGCCCTGACCTTAAAGATCTCATCCAGGCCTGTCTGTTTGACTCCAAGTACCTTACTTGCTGTGGTAATAATCCTTCTCAGCATGTTTCTCTGACTGACAGTGGCATTGCCAAACCAACAAACAATACAAAAAGTTAAAATACTCTCAATAAAGGATTTGTAAAACAGAGTCAATATAGTACAGTCTATATTAAAAGAACCCAACTTTTTTTAGAAAGTACAGTCTCTGTTGGCTCTTTTTGTAGATCTGGTCTGTACATTTACTCCACTGAAGCTTACTGTCCAAAAAGACACCCAGATATATTTATATTCCTCTACAATTTCTATATTCTGGCCTCTGATAGATGTTGCAGAGGTAGGTGTTGTACGCTTCCTGAAGTCTATGCACATCTCTTTGGTCTTGTTAGTATTGAGGACCAAGTGTGATTCCTCACACCACTCTACAAAGTCATCTAGGACCGGGCCATGATGTTCCTCGTCATCATGCAACAGGCTGATCAAGGCAGTGTCATCAGCGAACTTAACGAGGTGTCTGTCAGTATGGGAACTAGTACAACTATTAGTGTACAAGATGTACAGAAGTGGGGACAAAACACATCCCTGAGGAGAGCCTGTGTTGGTATTGCGTATATCCGACACATGGGGACCTATTTTGACTCGCTGTGAGCGTTGGCTCAGGAAGTCCAACAGCCACAAAACCAGCCCCCCATCTAAGGAAAAGTCCCGAATGAGTCTCTGTGCCAGAATGTAGGGCTGGATTGTGTTGAAGGCAGAAGAAAAGTCAACAAACAGAACCCTGACATGGGATTTGGCACCTTCTAGATGTCTATAGACCATGTTAAGGAGGGTAAGAATGGCATCATCAACTCCTCTGCTGGTCTGATAGGCAAACTGAAATGGGTCGAGGAGCTTCTGGGTGACACTGAGAATATGACTTTTCACAATTTTCTCAAGGCATTTCATAACTAAGGATGTCAAAGCGACAGGGCGATAGTCATTCAGCACAGAGGGATTCGATACTTTAGAAATTGGTATAATTATTGATTTTTTCCACAATACTGGAACGTGTTGCTGGTTGAGTGAGGATTGGAAAGTGTCTGTAAAAACACCAGCCAGTTGTTCAGCACAGTGCTTTAACACATGCCCACTTATTTTGTCTGGGCCTGGGCTTTTGTATGTGTTACATCCCCTGAACAACTTTAGAACATCAGACTGTTGAACAACAACTCTCTCAAACATTTGTAATGATGCTTCCATTTGTTTTACCTCCGACACGAAGTTGTCTGATTCAAATCTTGAGAAGAAAACATTCAGTTCATTAGCCATGTTCTGGCCCTCATATCCCCCAAGGTCAGCACTGGTTTTCCCCCTGCCTATATGGGGGGCGCTAGCCATGGATTTAATCCCTTGCCAGGCCACCCTTGCGTTTCCTGAGGAGAGGGTCCTCTCCACCCTTTGCTTGTATGCCTCCTTGTCCACCAGTATCTGTCTTTTTATCTCACGTTGTACATCTCTTAAAGCCTGTCTATCACCCCCAGCATAAACTGCCTTCTTCCTATCAAGTAGTGATTTTAGATGTTTTGATACCCAAGGCTTGTTGTTAGGGAAGATTTTACAGGTCTTAGTAGGCACAACTGACTCAACACAGAAGTTTACATAGTCTGAAATAACCTCTGTGAGTTCATCCAGATCAGAGCTGCTGTCCTCAAATACCTCCCACATTGTACAGTCAAAACACCCCTGGAGACAAGTGATACTGTTGTCATTCCAGATCTGGACAGTTTTAACTGTGGGTTTCTCCCTCTCCAGGAGGCGACAGTAAGTTGGCCTGAGGTAGACCACATTGTGGTCTGATGTCCCCAGAGGAGGTCTGGTGGTGGCAGAGAACGCCTTTGGTATTGTCCCATAGCACAAATCAAGAGTCCTATTTTTCCTAGTGTGACATTTCACATACTGATGGTATGTGCGCAAGACTTTGCGCAAGGTACAGTTGTTAAAATCCCCTAAAATAAATTTGGGTGCGTCGGGGGAGATGGATTCCAGTTTCTGTGACAGATTATAAATAATCTCTGATGCCTTTGTTATATTAGCTTTTGGTTGAATGTACACAACGGTAACAAACAATTGGGGGAGCTCACGGGGCAGATAGTAAGGTCGCAGTGACACAGAAAGCAGTTCAATGTCGGGGGTACAGAGTCGCTCTCTTACCAGGATCGATTTACACCACTGGTCCCTGACAAGCAGGCAGACGCCCCCGCCGTGAAGTTTCCCTGTGACTGTCAGATCGCGGTCCGCTCTGACCAGGGTGAAGCCGGCCGGCTCCACTTCTCTTTCCGGGACTCTGTCATCCAGCCAAGTCTCAGTAAATGCCAGCAAACAGGCCTCCCGATATTCGTGTTGAAAGCGCAGATTCGCTGACAACTCATCCGCTTTCCCCCTCAGTGACTGGGCATTAATCAGCAAGGTGGTGGGTAAGGGAAGTTTGTTCTTAATTTTTTAAAGTCGTTGTCTGATTCCCCCGCGTTTTCCACGTTTGCATTTGGGTTTGTAATCCACTCGCAGACAATCAGGTATTAGATGGGCCATTGGGATATCCATCGCGTTCGTATTTGAGTTGCATTGTAGTAAAAACTCCCTGCTGTATTGGATTCCGCTGCCAGCAGCGTTTTCATTATTTAGTCCGTTCGTAGCGGGTATGTACACGATCAACAAGATCAGTCCAACACCCCACCACTGGAAATCCATGGTTGGCAGAATGTTTGTAAACTAAGTGTACAAATTAAAAACATAAGATAACGCCACACCAAACGTCACACACACTGCAGGTCGCAACAGTGCCGCGCCCCTTCATACTGTCGTACACGTCGATCCAGAGCATTCCAAACATGCTCAATGGGTGACATGTCTGGTGAGTATGCATAATGTACTTTGTAATATTCATGTTATACCAGTGCAGTGGTATATTTTTATATAACCAACTACCGCACCGATGTTAGCATAGCGTTAATTAGCATCCATTTGCATTTGAGCTAGCTAAGTAGCAATAGCACCCTTTTGCATGTGAGTTAGCTAATTCCTTACAATGAGGGAATCTTATTTGGACAAATTTGCCTACTTGAGCAGTAAGCCTAGGTTTACATGTACAGTTATGTAATCGATTTGATTGTTGATTTTCTGTGTTTCAATGTATGCCTTGTTGTGTTTGGCTGGCTCTAAATGTGTATCGTTGATGCCGACGGCCATTCCCTTAGTTACACCTAGTGAGTCTACACATAGTGTAGCTCCCTCCAGTAACCACGAGCACAACCGTTCCTTGATTTTAACTGGCGGCTTTATTCTGTAGATTTAGTCAGAATTATCACCTTCCGTGAGAACTATAAAGTAAATGAAAAATACAGTTAAGCATACTCTTACAACCTTATCTTACGAGTGACTTATTAGCTTGGTATAACTCTGAAGTGCTTACATACATAAACAGTTTAGCCGGCGCTATAACAGTATTAGATTAAACACATGAATAAAGGAAAAATACCTCATTGGCTGCTTATTACAGAAGGGAGGAAATCAAACTTCACACTTATTATTCCTGGCATGAATTCACGTTTCATCCTTAATTATTATAACGTTACCATCCTAACATATACGCTTCAAACTTTATGAACTACACCCGATGACATGAAAACTTAGCTAACACAGCGCGGGATTGCCTTCCCTCCAAAAGTGTGTTGCTACAATAAGAATCCCCGTTACAACAGTTATTAGCTACGTAGTTCCGCTTGTCTTATCATTTCCCCGCACAGCGGACACGTAAACAATTCAAACACAAAACAACGACATAACCTGTAAGTCTAACTGTCAGTTACACAATTCAAACACAAAACAACGACATAACCTGTAAGTCTAACTGTCAGTTACACATAGTATATACAATAATGAAATCACCTGGTCCCAACATACATGGCAAGTCAAGAAAAGTCATTGTAACTTGTCCACACTGCAAACTGAAGTTAAATAAGAAAAACTTCAAAACACATTTATGAAGAAAGCACACACATTGCTTTGAAACAGTGTCCAATGAAATATTTTTGGCATGTGAGTGCATTGATGTGATAAATGGTGTGTTTGCAGTCAAAAATACATTTTCTGGTCCAGCAACACCCATAAATGTTGTTTAAAATAGTTGTGTTCCAACTGTGTGTCACGTTCCTGACCTGTTTTCTGTTGATTTGTATGTGTTTAGTTGGTCAGGACGTGAGCTGGGTGGGAATTCTATGTTGTGTGTCTAGTTTGTCTGTTTCTATGTCCAGCCTAATATGGTTCTCAATCAGAGGCAGATGGTAATCGTTGTCCCTGATTGAGAATCATATATAGGAGGCTTGTTTTGTGTTGGGATTTTGTGGGTGTTTGTTACCTGTCTCTGTGTTTGTGTTCTGCACCAGATAGGTCTGTATCGGTTTTGCACATTTGTTATTTTGTATGTTGTTTGTAGTGTTTCACTTGTTCTTGTATTAAACATGTTGAACACTAGCCGCGCTGCACTTTGGTCCTCTCCTTCACCTATGGAAGAAAGCCGTTACAGAAACACCCACCAAACCCGGACCAAGCAGCGTGGCAACGGGCAGCAGCAACAGCAGCAGCGGTACAAGGAGGAATGGACATGGGAGGAGATTCTGGACGGAGAAGGACCCTGGGCAGAGCCAGAGGAGTGTCGCCGTCCCAAAGCGGAGCTGGAGGCATCAAAAGCGGAGAGGCGGCATTATGAGGCGCTTGCAAGGCAGAGTGGCTGGAAACCCGAGAGGCTCACCCAAAAATTTCTTGGGGGGGGGGGGGGGGGGGGGGGCAAAAGGGGAGTGTGGCGAAGCCGGGTTGGATACCTGAGCCAACTCCCCGGGCTTACCGTGGAGTGAGAGGGCGTCGTACTGGTCAGACACCGTGTTATGCGGTAAAGCGCACGGTGTCCCCAGTACGCGTGCTTAGCCCAGTGCGGGCTATTCCACCTTGCCGCACTGGGAGGGCTAGGTTGGGCATCGAGCCGGATGTCATGAAGCCGGCCCAACGTATCTGGCCTCCAGTACGTCTCCTCGGGCCGGCGTACATGGCACCAGCCTTACAGGTGGTGTCCCCGGTTCGCCTGCATAGCCCAGTGCGGGTTATTCCACCTCGCCGCACTGGCAGGGCTACGGGGACCATTCAACCTGGTAAGGTTGGAGAGGCTCGGTGCTCAAGAGCGCGTGTCCTCCTTCACGGTCCGGTATATCCGGCGCCACTTTCCCGCCCCAGCCCAGTACCACCAGTGCCTACACCACGCACCAGGCTTCCAGTGCATCTCCAGAGCCCTGTTCCTCCTCCCCGCACTCGCCCTGAGGTGCGTGCCCTCAGCCCGGTACCTCCAGTTCCGGCACCACGCATCAGGCCTATAGTGCGTCTCAGCCGGCCAGAGTCTGCCGTCTGCCCAGCGGTGCCTGAACTGCCCGTCTGCCCAGCGGTGCCTGAACTGCCCGTCTGCCCAACGCCGCCTGCACTGCTCGTCTGCCCAGCGCCGTCTGAGCCATCCGTCTGCCCAGCGCCGTCTGAGCCATCCGTCTGCCCAGCGCCGTCTGAGCCATCCGTCTGCCCAGCGCCATCTGAGCCATCCGTCTGCCCAGCGCCACCTGAGCCATCCGTCTGCCCAGCGCCACCTGAGCCATCCGTCTGCCCAGCGCCACCTGAGCCATCCGTCTGCCCAGCGCCATCTGAGCCATCCGTCTGCCCAGCGCCATCTGAGCCATCCGTCTGCCCAGCGCCGTCTGAGCCATCCGTCTGCCTAGCGCCATCTGTGCCATCTGTCTGCCCAGCGCCATCTGAGTCATCCGTCTGCCACGAGCCATTAGAGCCGCCCGTCTGTCCCGAGCCATTAGAGCCGTCCGTCAGTCAGGAGCCGCTAGAGCCGTCCGTCAGTCAGGAGCCGCCAGAGCCGCCAGCCAGTCAGGAGCCGCCAGAGCCGCCAGCCAGTCAGGAGCCGCCAGAGACGCCAGCCAGTCAGGAGCCGCCAGAGACGCCAGCCAGTCAGGAGCCGCCAGAGACGCCAGCCAGTCAGGAGCCGCCAGAGACGCCAGCCAGTCAGGAGCCGCCAGAGACGCCAGCCAGTCAGGAGCCGCCAGAGACGCCAGCCAGTCAGGAGCCGCCAGAGACGCCAGCCAGTCAGGAGCCGCCAGAGACGCCAGCCAGTCAGGAGCTGCCAGAGACGCCAGCCAGTCAGGAGCTGCCAGAGACGCCAGCCAGTCAGGAGCTGCCAGAGCTGCCCTCCAGTCATGAGCTGCCCTCCAGTCATGAGCTGCCCTACAGTCATGAGCTGCCCTCCAGTCATGAGCTGCCCTCCAGTCATGAGCTGCCCTCCAGTCATGAGCTGCCCTCCAGTCATGAGCTGCCCTCCAGTCATGAGCTGCCCTACAGTCCGGAGCTGCCATTTAGTCCGGAGCTGCCATTTAGTCCGGAGCTGCCACTCAGTCCGGAGCTGCCACTCAGTCCGGAGCTGCCACTCAGTCCGGAGCTGCCACTCAGTCCGGAGCTGCCACTCAGTCCGGAGCTGCCATTAGTCCGGAGTTGCCCCTCTGTCCTGAGCTACCCCTCTGTCCTGAGCTACCTCTCTGTCCTGAGCTACCTCTCTGTCCTGAGCTACCTCTCTGTCCTGAGCTACCTCTCTGTCCTGAGCTACCTCTCTGTCCTGAGCTACCTCTCTGTCCTGAACTACCTCCTAAATCATGTGGGGGCCTTGGGGAGGATTCTTAGGCCAAGGTCGTGGGCGAGGGTCGCCACTCAAAGGACGGTAAGGAGGGGGACAAAGACAGTGGTGGAGTGGTGTCCTCGTCCTGCGCCGGAGCCGCCACCGCGGACAGATGCCCACCCAGACCCTCCCCTTGAGTTTTAGGGGTGCGCCCGGAGTTCGCACCTTGAGGGGGGGGTTCTGTCACGTTCCTGACCTGTTTTCTGTTGTTTTGTATGTGTTTAGTTGGTCAGGACGTGAGCTGGGTGGGAATTCTATGTTGTGTGTCTAGTTTGTCTGTTTCTATGTCCAGCCTAATATGGTTCTCAATCAGAGGCAGATGGTAATCGTTGTCCCTGATTGAGAATCATATATAGGAGGCTTGTTTTGTGTTGGGATTTTGTGGGTGTTTGTTACCTGTCTCTGTGTTTGTGTTCTGCACCAGATAGGTCTGTATCGGTTTTGCACATTTGTTATTTTGTATGTTGTTTGTAGTGTTTCACTTGTTCTTGTATTAAACATGTTGAACACTAGCCGCGCTGCACTTTGGTCCTCTCCTTCACCTATGGAAGAAAGCCGTTACACTGTGTTGAAAACTGTTATGCATGCTGGAGTATTAAAAAGCTGTTGAATTGTACTTTTTCTTTACTTTCACATACACTGTGTTCACAGAAACATTGCTCTGATCTTGTCCCCTGGACCTTGGAGGACTTTTGTGTGGATGATGTTCAGGTCAGATATTCCTTTAAATGATTCCACTGAACTGTACCATTTGATTGTCATTCCTCTACTGAAAATTGTACCTTGTTCACACCACAGGGCCTACCAAAGCAAGGTTTCTCAAACAACTGTGGGGTGTTTGTTTTGATGGTAAGAGTTGGCTATTCAGTATATTATATTAGTCCTATTTTCTGTTATAACATATGAAAATTAATGATTATTTCTGTGCTTGCGGCATGCAAAGCACACTATTGTTATTGCTCATACTTTTTCTTGTTTATTATTCTTGACACTTTTTGGGACCTATTTCCTACAGTTTTTACACGACATACACAATTCATACATCAAACTCCTGCAGAGCTGGATGCTGATGTGACAAGATGTGACTTCTTGGGGGGGGATGTCTTCTACATCCTGAAATATATTCTGGGGGGGGGGGGGGGGGGTGTTTATCATTATTGTTGTTATCATAACTATCAAACTTAACAACCTACTTAACTTACAGTACACTCTGTACATTGCAATGGAAGCACAGTGTGATTTCACTGAGGCATGTATAAATTATGAAATTCTCATCACTAGTGGATATAATGTTTTTTTGGGATAGCCATCCGATTGTGTGATTTTCTTTTTCAAAGGAAAACACGCAGCAAATTAGGCGATGGTGGTGCCTAGTTCTCCTGCAGAACCTTCCCATGTTGTAAGTCTTGAACATTCTAAACACTTTTCATTTGCATCCTTAAAATCCCTTTCACTGTAGCCAGACTGACCTGAATATATTGAATGTATGTAATGTATGTCATTCACTCACTAAGGTCTGAAGAAGAGAGGTTGAAAGATCGAAAAAGGGAGCAAAAACAAAACACACTACAGGTAGGAGGTGTCATGATGCGTGGTATAGTCTTAAACCAATGTTTAAAGACTTAACCCCCCTCTCATATGATGAGTGGTATAGTCTTAAACCAATGTTTAAAGACTTAACCCCCCTCTCATATGATGAGTGGTATAGTCTTAAACCAATGTTTAAAGACTTAACCCCGCCCCTCTCCAATATATTTCAGGATGATGTAGAAGACGTCCCCCCCAAGAAGTCACAGCATGTCACATCAGCATCCAGCTCTGCAGGATCAGGTACTGTATAGGCTGCTAGCTAAAGTAAGGTGCATTCAGGTACACACATCCCAAGAGGTTCCCTTACATTACTTAATGACCACAATCTGTTTTCTTTCTAGACGATACTGGGAACAAAATGCACGGCGAACTGGGAGCTGTGAACTGGGTATGTAGTCTACTGTGTGTAAGGCTGAAGGCTTGATGCATGGCAAGATATAATAGTTGTGACAACTTGTTGAGTAGTTATAGATAAAACCCCTTTAGTAATAGGAGCTTTTGTTTGCATGGTGGTATTGTGAAAGTGGGGTGTAATTTGACATGATCACCCAATGAGGCTCTACTCATATTTATTCTTCCTTTTTCTTCAAGGAAGCAGATGTTCTTCAAAGGGACACCCTAGAGGCAGCAAGGAGGTGCAAACGACAAAACATTTAAAGGCACTGTTTCCCTCCCTAGTGTAATTGGGATGGGCGGGAAGACCGCATTACAACCCTTAAAGAACTACGGTTGTATGATGGCCTGGATGAAGAGGAAAATATTCTCCTCTAGGAAACGTTCATGTTCCAGTTAGAGAGATTATGAGATGTTCTATGTGGAGGCAGTTGACAACAAGAAAATTACTGTCTGCCTCTTTTGAGGAGCAGGAGTGAAGCCATTTTGAGGAGTGGTCAAACCTTGTTTTTGTCTGCTGTGTTAATTGTTTCAATTGTTAATTGTGTTGTTTAGTAAAGAAGATGTAGAAGTCACCCGAGTCTCTGATCTCTTTACTGGAGCTGGTATAACTTGATGTACAAAGCACATTCATCTTGTCAGTATGTCTATATGGTGTAGTCTGTCTCCATTCTCATGAGGAAAGTAAATAGCAGTATAAATCAGGATAGGTAGTAACTGTGTATATATATGCTCAATTAAATAATATAATTACAAAGTTATAACATTTATCAACACAATTTTAACAGTACATGACAAGTCTGTTGTTCCCTGCAACAATATCAGTAGCTGGCTTCAAATATAGGATGAAGCAAAAAGTGTTACAACACATGTGTTGGTACCACTTTAAATAATATTTCTTATGATCTTCAAAAATGAAATACGTTTGTATTAAACGTGTGCCTTGCACAAACTTGTGTGTTTGTATTCAGTGTGTGACTGTCAAACAAAACAGTGGGCGGGGTCAAGCGTTTGACTCCGCCCACATCGAGCCCGGCCCCGAACTGCACACTGCAGTCAGGGATACTTGGGGCAGACTGACATTCCAATTCAACGGGTCAGCACCTGACGTCATTCTCTTGGTAACAACGTGTGTTGTGGTTGCCTAGATGTTTAATAGCGCAATCACAAAGTTTCATTGCAAATATGCCAAAAAAGAATGGAAAGAAAAGCGGAGATAAATCAACCAAAAAAGAGATCATTGGATTTGGAGACAAAACGTGTTTTGACGACGCATTGTCTGAAGGTGGAAAAGATTTCTACCGGTCGCAGATACGAGACTTGGAGGAACAATTGGAAAAGTGAGTTTTCTTTGGGTGGTCCGCACAGATCATTTCTATTCCTATTTAGTCTAATCTCTGATCCTCTGAATAATAAATAATGTTGCGAGTCAACACGCACTGACACTATCAGATCATTGTTGGAACAATAGTTGGATAATATAACCACATAATGACAAAATAGAACCCATTGCCGTTACGAAAACTGCGGTGCATGTGCGTAAAATAGGCAATCAAACACGAATCAGTTAGGACTAATGCAAATCATTAAAATATGTGTTATTTATAAAATACTGCACATTTAACGTTAAAACAAAATACACCATAATAATATGAAACTAAATCATGTTCATTCCAAGCTTGTAGCCTTCCAATCAAGTTTCCATGACTGAATCCCACCCTCATCCTATTTTCTCACCTCATATTTGCAGATATCAGCACAAATGTGATGAGTTGGAGGTGCAACAGAAGGACTTCTCCTCTCAGTATTTCACCATTGAGAAGGAGAAGAAAGACATTGTGCTCTACCTGAAGCGCTCGCTGGCCCAGAAGGAGGATGAGCTCACAGACTTGTTGGAGAGACTGGTGGGACTGCAGCAGGCCAAGGATGCTGAGAAGGACTCCTTTGAGCTGCAGCTCAGTCAACTTCGCCAAGAGTTCCAGGAGAACAAGGACAAGCTCACCTCAGAGAACATGGTCCTTGGTAAGATACTAAGAACCTCGACACCATAACATTCCATCCACATGATCCACCACCAGACTTTTATTTAAAACCAGCTCAAAAATATCTGATCAAACTTTGATAATTTACAGTTGAAGTTGGAAGTTTACATACACCATAGCCAAATACATTTAAACTCAGTTCTTCACAATTCCTGACATTGAATCCTAGTAAAAATTCCCTGTCCTAGGTCAGTTAGGATCACCACTTTATTTTAAGAATGTGAAATGTCAGAATAATAGCCGAGAGAATGATTTATTTCAGCTTTTATTTATTTCATCACATTCCCAGTGGGTCAGAAGTTTACACACACTCAATTAGTATTTGGTAGCATTGCCTTTAAATTGTTTAACTTGGGTCAAACATTTCGGGTAGCCTTCCACAAGCTTCCCACAATAAGTTCTGTGAATTCTGGCCCATTCCTCCTGACAGAGCTGGTGTAACTGAGTCAGGTTTGTAGGCCTCCTTGCTCGCGCACACTTTTTCAGTTCTGCCCATAAATGTTCTATAGGATTGAGGTCAGGGCTTTGTGATGGCCTCTCCAATACCTTGACTTTGTTGTCCTTAAGCCATTTTGCCACAACTTTGGAAGTATGCTTGGGGTCATTGTCCATTTGGAAGACCCATTTGCGACCAAGCTTTAACTTCCTGACTGATGTCTTGAGATGTTGCTTCAATATATCCACATAATTTTCCTTTCCTCATGATGCCATCTATTTTGTGAAGTGCACCAGTCTCTCCTGCAGCAAAGCACCCCCACAACATGATGCTGCCACAACCCGTGCTTCACGGTTGGGATGGTGTTCTTCGGCTTGCAAGCCTCCCCCTTTTTCCTCCAAACATAACGATGGTCATTATGGTCAAACAGTTCAATTTTTGTTTCATCAGACCAGAGGACATTTCTCCAAAAAGTACAATCTTTGTCCCCATGTGCAGTTACAAACTGTAGTCTGGCTTTTTTATGGCGGTTTTGGAGCAGTGGCTTCTTCCTTGCTAAGCGGTCTTTCAGGTTGTGTCGATATAGGACTCATTTTATTGTGGATATAGATACTTTTGTACCTGTTTCCTCCAGCATCTTCACAAGGTCCTTTGCTGTTGTTCTGGGATTGATTTGCACTTTTCGCACCAAAGTACATCCATCTCTAGGAGACAGAACGCGTCTTCTTCCTGAGCGGTTGACGGCTGCATGGTCCCATGGTGTTTATACTTGCGTACTATTGTTTGTACAGATGAACGTGGTACCTTCAGGCGTTTGGAAATTGCTCCCAAGGATGAACCAGACTTGTGGAGGTCTACAATATTTTTTCTGAGGTCTTGGCTGATTTCTTTTGATTTTCCCATGATGTCAAGCAAAGAGGCAATGAGTTTAAAGGTAGGCCTTGAAATACATCCACAGGTACACCTCCAATTGACTCAAATTATGTCAATTAGCCGTGACATCTTTTCTGGAATTTTCAAAGCTGTTTAAAGGCACAGTCAACTTAGTGTATGTAAACTTCTGACCCACTGGAATTGTGATACAGTGAATTATAAGTGAAATAATCTGTCCGTAAACAATTGTTGGAAAAATTACTTGTGTCATGCACAAAGTAGATGTCCTAACCGACTTGCCAAAACTATAGTTTGTTAACAAGCAAATTTGTGGAGTCGTTGAGAAACAAGTTTAAGTGACTCCAATCTAAGTGTATGTAAACTTCCGACTTCAACTGTAATTGAATTACTCCTAACACCATCCACATGCAGCGGGTAAGCTAGCAGCTCTCGAGGAGTTCCGTGTGCAGAAGGAGGAGCTGATGGCCCACTTGGAAGGCCTGGAGGAGCAGCTTGGGAAGCAGAGACAGGAGCACCACACAGTCATCTACAGCCTGGAGAGGAAGGCTGTGCTGGACAATGACAGGTCAATGCCATTATGTTAAGAAGCCATTTGTACACTGTATGATCTGGTCATAAGCTCCTGCTCATGCTGTCCTCCCTCCCTGCTCCCTCTAGACTAAAGAAGGAGATGCAGCAGCACGTGGCGGCGGTGGCAGCCGAGTTTCGGCGCGTGTCGGACAGGAAGATGCCAGAGACGACCATGAGGGCCATCCACGAGAATGTGTCTGTGACGGCCCAGCTTAGTCAGCTGTCAGACAAGAGCAAGCAGCTGCTGGAGGAGAACGAGGATCTGAGGGATAGAGAGAAGCATATCCGCAGAGAGATGGAGGTCCTGGAGCCCTTGTTCAACAAGATGACCCGTAAGAGCCTCAGCAACCAGAAGGTACTGGGGAGAGATAAGGGGTGAGAGCGATGATTGTCATGATTGTCAGCTTGCATGATTTTGGTGTATCAACATCTCCACATGATAATGACAGGACCTGTCTGAAGCCTGATTTGATTGCTGACAGGTTACCATGCTCTTCCTCTCTGCTCCTCTTCTCTTTTCATCAGGTGATCCATCAGCTCACAGAGAAGTGTAAGCAGATGCAGGCTGAGCTGGAGGAGTATGCTAGGGCTCAAGAGGAGCATCAACAACTGCAGAAGGATCATGTCGTACTGCTGGCAGAAATGCAAGCCCTAAGGTCTGATGTTTCCATTCAGAATTCAAGAAGACTCCAGAGTTCCTGTTCTCTACATCAGGGGTCCACAATTCTGGTCCTGGTAAACCGCAGTGTCTGCTGGTTTTGTTCCTTGTCATTCAGTGACTGTTCTCTGAGCAGTCAGTGTAATTTACTGATCAATGCCTTGGAGAAACCAAAACCAGCAGGACTGCGGCCCTGTACATGATTTAATTAGTATTTTGCCTGGCTAACTGACATTAATGTGTAACAATGATACAGTATATCTTATTCATGTCAGACAAATAAATAATAATTAATTCAGCCTGTGACGGTGACATTTAAATGTCAGGTGCTCCCCTAGTCAGTTTATTGTTACATGAAGGCCTCAAATGCCAGCGATGAGTGAGAGATATGTTCAATTAACAGTCAAACTAATTCTCACAAAATCTATTGAATTTCAATGGAACTGCATGCATGGAACTTCCTGAAAAGTATGATTCCTGTCTTTTGTTTTTAAGCCATTTGATATTGAAGAACTGAATTAGTAAATAACCCCAAATTTCTGGTTTGTTCCTACAGGCAGGTGCAGGCCTCTCTGTTGGAGGAGACAGGGAGGAACTGTGCCGAGGCAAACAGGCTGGGGAGAGAGCTGGAGGAGGAGAGGGACGTGAGAGGACAACTGGAGACCATCCTACAGGCGGCTGCATTCGCCCTGAAACAGGCCCTCATGGTAAAGAAGTGCCTGGAATCAAAATCATAGCAGTGTAAACCAAAGGCGGTCGGTGCCGATTAAGATGAGGGAGGATTTTTTTATGAGCATGGCCTTATTTCTATTACAGCATATTGGATGACTCATTCATATTCCATTCACCCAGTTCAATGTAACATCAATAGGTTTAGGCTACTACATGATTCTGTAACGGTCGTCGTTGCATGAAGGAGGATCGGACCAAAGCGCAGCGTGGTAAGTGTTCATGATATTTATTAAATCAACAAACACTCGAACAAAATAAACAAAGTGAGAAACGAAACCGAAACAGTCCTGTCAGGTGCAGAACACTAAACAGAAAACAACTAAAACACAGGTGGGAAAAGGCTACCTAAGTATGGTTCCCAATCAGAGACAACGATAGCCAGCTGTCCCTGATTGAGAACCATACCCGGCCAAAACAAAGAAATACAAAACATAGAAAAATGAACATAGAATGCCCACCCAAATCACACCCTGACCAAACCAAAATAGAGACATAAAAAGCTCTCTAAGGTCAGGGCGTGACAGTACCCCCCCTCAAATGTCACTATAGCCATCATGAGGTTGCTACAACCTAACCTATGAATTAAAGTTTACAACGTAGGTGCACAGGTCGAGAGAACTTTGAGTAATCAAGGTGACAGACATCGACACATTCAGTACCGCCTTGCACAATCTTGCCTGCATCTAGCTGAACTAGGGTGTAATCATTAGTCCAACAGTTGCAAACGAGAGTTTCTATTGAACAAATTCAGGTATATTTATCCACGTTCCGTTTGCTTCGTTTAAGAAAGGGTTTTCAACAGAATAGGCGGAATGAATACACCCCTGATCACACGCAAACACAGTTCACTTTCATAGCAGCCGCATGCAAACAGCATGATCCCTTTGATCGTTGCATAATTGCTTCTCTCATCTACGCGCTCTCCTCTTCTCACCTTTTTCCTTCACTTGTGGACTTCAGTGCACAACACATCAGCTGTCTGTGACCAGGCGAGAGAACCTTTCAAAAGCCAAACCCTCATATCATAACCGCTAACCACTACACACAGCCTACATCGTTGTCACCATAGCTACTATAGCTACTAAAACAAACGTGTTAGTAAACTAGCTACAATCATGCATCAGTGTACAGTTAGAAAGCAGTTTAGCAGTTACACCAGCGGGCCCCGGTGGCAATACATTTATAAAACTAAAAGCTTACCTTGACTTGGAAGAGTTCCAGTGCTGGATAGCCATAGCCAGCTAGGTAACATAGCATGGAAAAATACAAAATATAGCTCCCTCTTTCTTGCTGCTCCTTCATTTTTGAAGAAATTAATTTGTATTGTCTTTCTCTCTCTTTGAGTCAACCACATGTTATGCACTGCAGTGCTAGCTAGCTGTAGCTTATGCTTTCAGTACTAGATTCATACTCTGATCCTTTGATTGGGTGGACAAGAGCTCTGATAGGTTGGAGGACGTCTTTTGGAAGTTGTCATAATTACTGTGTAAGTCTATGGAAGGGGGTGAGAACCACGAGCCTCCTAGGTTTTGTATTGAAGTCAATGTACCCAGAGGAGGACTGAAACTAGGTGTCCTCCGGCTACACCATGGTGCTATCCTACAGAGTGCTGCTGAGGCTACTATAGACCTTCATTGCAAAACAGTGTGTTTTAATAAATTATTTGGTGTCATGTGTGACAAGATGGCGGCGGAGAACAAGGCTGATGTTTTACGTATTCCTAACCAGTTGTGCTTTCAAGGAGCGGGACTCTAACCCGGAAAGCTTATATGAAATCCCGCTATGCCCTCCGAAGAGCCATCAAACAAGCAAAGCGTCAATACAGGACTAAGATCAAATCGTACAACACTGGCTCTGATGCTCGTTGGATGCGGCAGGGCTTGCAAACCATGACAGACTACAAAGGGAAGCACAGCCGAAATTTGCCCAGTGACACCAGCCTACCAGATGAGCTAAACTACTTCTATGCTCGATTCGAGGCAAATAACACTGAAACATGCATGAGAGCACCAGCTGTTCCGAAAGACTGTGTGATCAGGCTCTCCCCAGCCGATGTAAGACCTTTAAACAGGTTAACATTCACAAGGCCGCAGGGCTAGACGGATTACCAGGACGTGTACTGTGCGAGCATGCGCTGACCAACTGGCAAGTGTCTTCCCTGACAATTTCAACCTCTCCCTGTCCGAGTCTGTAATACCAACATGTTTTAAGCAGACCAGCATAGTCCCTGTGCCCAAGAACACTAAGGTAACCTGCTAAATGACTACCGATCCGTAGCACTGAAGTCTGTAGCCATGAAGTGCTTTGAAAGGCTGGTCATTGCTCACATCAACACCATTATCCCAGAAACTCTAGACCCACTCCAATTTGCATACCACCCTGACAGATTCACAGATGATGCAATCTCTATTGCACTCCACACTGCCCTTTCCCACCTGGACAAAAGAAACATCTATGTGAGAATGCTATTCATTGACTACAGCTCAGCGTTCAACACCATAGTGCCCTCAAAGCTAATCAATAAGCTAAGGACCCTGGGACTAAACACCTCCCTCTGCAACTGGATCCAGGTGGTAAGGGTAGGTAACAACACATCCTCCACTTTGATCCTCAACACAGGGGCCCCTCAGGGGTGCGTGCTCAGTCCCCTGCTGTACTCCCTGTTCACCCATGACTGCACTGCCAGGCACGACTCCAACACCATCATTAAGTTTGCCGATGACACAACAGTGGTAGGCCTGATCAATGACGAGAGAGCCTATAGGGAGGAGGTCAGAGACCTGGCCGTGTGGTGCCAGGACAATAACCTCTCCCTCAACATGATCAAGACAAATGAGATGATTGTGGACTACAGGAAAAAGAGGACCGAGCACGCCCCCCTTCTCATCGACGGGGCTGTAGGGGAGCAGGTTGAGAGCTTCAAGTTCCTTGGTGTCCACATTACCAACAAACTAACATGGTCCCAGCACACCAAGACAGTCGTGAAGAGGGCATGACAAAACCTATTCCCCCTCAGGAGACTGAAAAGATTTGGCATGGGTCCTCAGATCCTCAAAAGGTTTTACAGCTGCACCATCGAGAGCATCCTGACTAGCTGCATCACTGCCTGGTATGGAAATTGCTCGGCCTCCGACCGCAAGGCACTACAGAGGGTAGTGTGTACGGCCCAGTACATCACCGGGGCCAAGCTTCCTGCCATCCAGGACCTCTATACCAGGCGGTGTCAGAGGAAGGCCCTAAACATTTTCAAAGACTCCAGCCACCCTAGTCATAGACTGTTCTCTATGCTACTGCATGGCAAGCGGTACCGGAGCGTCAAGTCTAGGTCCAAGAGGCTTCTAAACAGCTTCTGGGTAGCCATTTGATTAGATATTAAAATGGCTACCCAGACTATATGCATTGCCCCCTCTTTTACACCGCTGCTACTCTCTGTTGTTATCATCTATGCATAGTCACTTTAATAACTCTACCTACATGTACATATTACCCCAACTAACCGGTGCTCCCCGCACATTGACTCTGTACCAGTACCCCGCTCTGTATATAGTCTCGCTATTGTTATTTTACTGCTGCTCTTTAATTACATGTTACTTTTATTTCTTATTCACATATATTTTTTTAACTGCATTGTTGGTTAGGGGCTCGTAAGTAAGCATTTCACTGTAAGGTTTACACCTGTTGTATTTGGCGCATGTGACTAATACGATTTGATTTGAATATATTTAGTATAGTTTTATCTAAAAAAGACTTAACTTATTTTTTCAATTGAGATTTTTTCTGAAATTCACTGAGGATGGTTCTACCCTTCCTCCACTGGTGTAAACATTGCATGCGTGTAGATAGTCTTCTATGTATTATAAACTGTTTCCTGAAGCAATTATTGTGTCATTACATTGTAGTTATGAGTCAGAATTTTGTTACTTTAGTTATAAACACTTGTGTCAAATGTTTCCACGTTGAGATGAGTAATTAACACTTGTGGTTAAATTTACCTCACACTTGCTCACCAGTTGGAAATATCACATTGCGATTAGTAGCACTAACGTAAGTCCTTCGCCTATCATAACAGGAGGTGCCTAAAGAGGAGGACTCTGAGGTGAAGACTCTGGTCCGGAGGAACCAAATGATGCAGAAGCTGTTGGCTGTGTTGGACAGTGCTGCTCTGCTGGGGAAAGGGCCTGCCATGAAGGACTTCATTCCAGAGGGAGACTCCCTCCACGAGCTCAAGACCGGCCCTGGCCCAGGAAGGTACTGGAGGCTGCCTACATACTGCCTTCCTCTCATCTAATGCTAGTGTAGCAGATGTGAGCTAGTGCACTAGTAACCATTGTGCAGGTTTACTCTGTACATTAGCACTGTCTTGGAGAAAGCTGTCAATACAGAACTACAGCAACATAATTATTCCATAACAATGGAATTACTGTTTATTGTTTATTTAAAAAAAAAAATATGTTGCAAGAGTTAGTACATTGTTTACATATGGTATGATTATCAAGAAGCTCAAGATACACTACATGGTCAACATCATCCAACATCACATTCCAAAATCATGGGCATTATAATGGAGTTGGTCCCCACTTTGCTGCTATAACAACCTCCACTCTTCTGGGAAGGCTTTCCACTAGATGTTGGAACATTGCTGCGGGGACTTGCTTCCATTCAGCCACAAGAACATTAGTGAGGTCGGGCACAGATGTTGGGCGATTAGGCCTGGCTCGCAGTCGGTGTTCCAAATCATCCCAAAGGTGTTCGATGGGTTTGAGGTCAGGGCTCTGTGCAGGCCAGTCAAGTTTTTCCACACAGATCTCGACAAACCATTTCTGTATGGAGCTCGCTTGTCCACGGGGGCATTGTCATGCTGAAACAGGAAAGGGCCTTCCCCCAAACTGTTGCCACAAAGCACAGAATAGTCTAGAATGTAATTGTATGATGGCGTTAAGATTTCCCTTCACTGGAACTAAAGGGCCCAAACCATGAAAAACAACCCCATACCATTATTCCTCCTCCACCAAACTTTACATTTGGCACTATGCATTCGGGTAGGTAGTGTTCTCCTGGCATCTGCCAAACCCAGATTCGTCCATCGGTCTGCCAGATGGTGAAGCACGATTCATCACTCCAGAGAATGCGTTTCCACTGCTCCAGAGTCCAATGGCGGCGAGCTTTACACCACTCCAGCCGACATTTGTCATTGCACATGGTGATCGTAGGCTTGTGTCCAGCTGCTCGGCTATGGAAACCCATTTCATGAAACTCCAGACGAACAGCTCTTGTGCTGACGTTGCTTCCAGAGGCAGTTTGGAACTCGGTAGTGAGTGTTGCAACCGAGGACAGACAATTTTTACGCGGTACGCGCTTCAGCACTCAGCAGTCCTGTTCTGTGAGTTTGTGGCCTACCACTTCGTGGCTGAGCCGTTGTTGTGCCTAGTCATTTCCACTTCACAATAACAGCACTTAGTGTTGACCAGGGCAGCTCTAGCAGGGCAGAAATTTGTTGAACTGACTTGTTGGAAAGGTGGCATCCTATGACAGTGCCACGTTGAAAGTCACTGAGCTCTTCAGTAAGGCCATTCTACTGCCAATGTTTGTCTATGGAGATTGCATGGCATGTGCTCGATTTTATACACCTGTCAGCAACGGTTGTGGCTAAAATAGCCAAATCCACCAATTTTGAAGGAGTGTCTACATACTTTTGTATATATAGTGTATTTCTCTAGCTCACTATGTTTCTTAAATGACATGCATACTTGTCTCCTACACCCTCCTCCAGATCATCAGGGCTTCTTGGTCCTCTTCTCAAGGACACCACCCAGCTGTCTCACTTCAAGACAGGAGACCTGGGCCTCGTACCACGACGGACACACAACTACAGCAACATCCTGTCCAAGATGGGACCCCTCTCCAAGAGCACCCGCCTTCAACTGCACAGGTGATTGAGCTGCATTTTATGCTTGCCAAAAATACTCTTAGATTAGGAAATGCAATGACGTCAGTGTATATATTAATATATATTGTAACTTAGTTACAGTAGATACAGAGAGTGGGGGATTTTTTCATTTATTAATTCAATGGTCAGAAGTATGTTTTATGTTAAGTGGATTTTTTAAATGTAAACATGTAAACCGATTTGTGTCAATGTATTGGTGACCATAGCGCCTCTGTTTGTCAGGAAAGTCTCACCACCCCAGAAGAGGACCAGCCCATCCAAACCCTCTGGTCCAGAGAGCCTGGCTCCTCCGCTCAGGGACCCTCCCAGAGGGAGCCTGCTTTCCCCCCACAGGCCCTCTCCAACCAGGGGCAGCGCCGCTGAACCCATCCTCAGATAGGCAGGACTGGGACTGGGATTTAAACCCCTTTTAATGGGACATTTCAACAAAAAATAAATGTTGCTACATGGTTATGCTCACTTTTTGGAATGACATGACTAATGCTGTTTCTTTTCCAGCCACTAGGTGGCAGGAGCAACTCTTAGAATATGTTGTACTGAAGCAGACAAAAACCAGACACTATACTTTTATCTCTAGAAATCTAATAAAGGCTCTGTTATTTTGTGTTATCATTTAGGTCAAATTCATTTGGAGACTAAAGCCAAACAATAAACATTTGAAATGTATACTCAAAATAATAAAGGTGGGGAAAAAATGAAAAAAAGATCAAGACATACTGTCACAAAGCCAATTGTCCATCTACTAAATCCAATATGTAGTTCATGAAGTAATAAACAGAGGAAAATACTTTAAAATTGCTGATCTTTATAAGGCTGACTTTACAAGGTTCAATGGTTGTTATGAGGGCAGAATGTGGGCTGTTGTACGGTACATCTGCCCATCTGTTACATTAAGTGAAGTCTGGTGTTTGACATTGTCAAAGTCTCTATAATGCAAATAAACACAAAGTCTATGAGGACATCTGGTTTATCAAATTAAAATGGGCCCTTCACTGCATTACCATCTGCCTTTTGAGATGTAAGCTTGTTAATTTATTAGGGTTTCATTTTCACTTGTTCAGACGAATAAAAGCTGTCATTGCACACCATGTACACTATACCTATCAAATCATTTTTAGACCTTCACAAGTTCCTAGGGTGTTAGAAACATATGATCATAGAGAGGATATTCCCCATGGAATATATATTTTAATAATGAGACAATGGCAATCTCACAGACCTTTTATTGTAGAGCTGACATGACGTCCTTATTTTATGCATTGACGTATTGATTAAATCCTGATGTTCTTATTCTCTAAACTCTTTGTCTTTGTATCCCTTTCTGATGGATGCAACGTTTTTTTTGAAGTGACACTACGGGACCCCAGATGATGTGAAACAATGTTGCTTGTGTTTCAACAGCAGCAATGTTTACATCTTTGTCATATTAAAGCTATGTGACTAGATGCATGTGAATAAGGGAATGTGGATGGGGACATTTCTTAGATATCTTTTTGTGAGCTCATTGCAAACATTTTGGGACTACTACCCTGTAAATGTACAGCTGCATCGTATCTCTTTTTCACTGTCATAATTCAACATGCTTTTCATGATGTCTTTACCCGTCAAAGCTAGTTAAAAATATCTCTCCCTAAATTAATCAGTGTCTCATTTGTAGGGACATATAACTTGATGGGTCATGAGAAGACATCACAGACAGTAGCTATTTTTAATTGGTGTGATTTATCACCTTCCTCTGCAGTAATTCCCAGGTGAACATACCTGTCTTCTCAGCCCTGAAAATGATTTATTTCTTGGGCCAGTGAGGTTTTGAGAATGTAGATCTTTCCTTGCTGGATCCACACAATGTTTTGTCCCAGGCTGGACTATTAAAATGGATCCTGCCTCATTTTGCTGCTTGGAACCACCTAGGTGCAACTAGAGCTTAAAGAAAAACAAAAGGTTTGTATGAGCTGGCCAATGTCCTCTTTTATTTCCCTTCAACAGCAGACAGATGGACCTCTCAGTTCCTTTTAAAAGGCAGTCAGGCTGCATCTGAAATGGCATCCTATTCCCTATGTAGTGCACCACTTTTGTGCACATAGGGAATAGGTTGTGGGCCTTGGTCAAATGTAGTGCATTAAAAAGGTAACAGGGTTCCATTTCAGATTCAGAGCTATCAGAAGCTGTTATCACATTTTTTTTCAGTGTTTTGAAGTGTTGCTGCCTTATTTTTAAAACAGATTGGTAAGCTACCCACCGTTAGTCTGGCTGACACCAAACTCGAAGTCTTCCTGATTACAGTCTGGAATGGCTCCTTTATGTTGTAGACACAATGCATTGATAATGGATTAAGGAGGCTGTGTTTTTTCTGATTGAGTGAGAAAGACAGGAGAACCAAACACCCACATGGACAGCCACACAGCCCCTGAGTGCCACCCCCTTCCAAAACAACTGTTGAATTTTCAAATCTAAACAATGAGAGGTCTCAACCCCAGGAAAAAAAAACTTTGAGAGAACCAAAGCTCAAGACAATTTCTGTGTGAATATTGCACCATCAACGGTCTCCTGTCCATACCAGTGTGTAACAGCACTCCCTTGCTGTGTACCACGTGAGTCGCATCAGCCAGGCTAACCCAGTGTAGGATGCACTCAGAAAAAAGGGTTACAAACTGGTTCTTCGACTGTCCCCATAGGAGGACCCTTTGGGTTTCATGTAGAACCCTCTGTGGAAAGGGTTCTTCAAAGGGTTATCCCATGGGGACAGCCGAAGAACCCTTTTAGGTTCTAGATAGCACCTTTTTTTCTTAGTGTGGGCATCTATACTAGATGCATGAGTGGCAACTGAACTGCAGTCTACTGAGACTGAGGCATTGGCATAGCAATCAAGTACATGGTTATTTTTATACCGTGCTCTCCAGCCATGCTTCAATTATGTATGTGTTCAGTATTGATGATACTTCAATGATGCATGAGTTCAGTACAGGTTTTGATTGAATGGATCAGGGATCTCTCATAGTCTTCACTCCTCAATCATACATTTTTCAATGGCTAGTGCGTTAGGTCAGTGCATGGTGTTTATAGCATCAGGGCTGTGAGTTCAAAGCTCTCATTGGCCACTTATGCTGAATATATGTGTCACGGTCAGTGTTGCCAGTACTGTAATTTGCTTTGGATAAAAGTGTCCATAATGATATTATTATCATATTATTGTCAGCTGAACAGCAGTGAGGTGTGTTAGCCATCCATCCTCTTTCCCTCCCTATAGCTGCAGTCATTTCCTCTTGACCTTGAATGCCCATGAAGCAGCAGAGTAGTTGTGAACATGCAGCAGCCCATCAAATATTTATACCCAGATCTAATTCAGGACTTCATGTGGTTTTCCTTTGATTTGGGGCCAGGGTCCATCTCTCTTGGGGTTGAGTAAAGTAAAAAGAAACAAATCTGTACGACTGCTCCAGCTTGCTTCAGAGTAAACATGGAGGAAAAAGGGAATTTTTGGAGGAATGTATTTTATTAGATTTGTTTTTTTATCTCCAATTCACATAGAAATCTGTTTTAAATACTCAAGTTCATTCGAAACATTGAGATGACCTCAATTGACTGGGAACCGCGATATCATTCACATCCCCTCCCTTCCACATCAACATGCTTCCTCCTTCTGTATCACATATTACAGCTTTTAATGTTACATGTAATGTGCTCACTGGCCTGGTAGAACCCCCCCCCCCCCCCCCCCCCCAATGCAGTTGATGCCCTGTCATCAATCCCCTGTTGATTTAGCAGAGTGCTCTGCCCTGTTGCCTCTCTCTGTCCTGATCCCCTGATCCCCTGATCCCCTGATCCCCTGATTGGAACTCACAGCAGAGGTGAAGGCCAAGCTGCTGTGTAGGTATCTGGTAAGGAAAGACCAGGAGAAATTCTACAGTGGGTTGGATTGAAAAATAAATAAATAGGGTGACAGTGAAGATGACACTGATAAAGAGAGAATGAGCGAAATGTTTGTGTCAGAGAGAAAAAAGAGATTGGGGGTAGAGAGAGGGAGAGATGGAGAGGAAGCGAGAGAGAGAGGGAGAGAGAGAGAGAGGGAGAGGGAGGAATAAAGCCAGGCTAATCTCTGACATCTGGATGGGCTGTTCAGTGTTGTTGTTATTAGTTGTGTCACAGAGTTTCTAAACCCAGAGGCGCAACATCGCGAGACATCCGGGATCGCTTGCGAAGCCGTTATGAGTTCCCCTCTGCCGACCCCGAGCACCCCCTAGCCCCTAGTGCAGGCGACTGCCGACTGACTGTTCTACAAATCACCTTGCATCATAAATAACTCCTCAATCATTTTAAATCAGTCAATTTACCCATGATACATCACCCTTTGATGATCTCGAACACGGCCAATGACATCACATGATTAGTTGGACTAGACACACGTTTCATACCTGTTTATACCTGAGTTTTAATTTAGCTTTTGATAGAGGAATATGTCATGAAAATGAACTACATACAGACAATAATTGTAAGAGCCTGGAGATACTGCTGCTATTGACTTCAACAGAAATTTTGACAGCTACGATAAAGCCAGACAGTATCAGCCAGGTGTGTCTGCAGAAACACTCGGTGCTGGTGTGTGAAATCACACACTACAGGATAAGATGAAACACATTGCACTTCTATGTACTTTCTTTTTCACCTCATTTTGTAAGTGTTGAAAATAGCTGTTCCTTGTCTACTATCCTACAGAACACTCAGATGGTCGTATACGGTTCCTATAATTGCAGTGTTTAGCATTGAAAGATTCAATCATAGGAGTTATTATTTTTCGGACATCGTTGTATACACGCCGCATTCCATAACCTGTAGATATGAAGATGTGATGTGACTTGATTAATACCAGAGACACAACTACCTGTGTATCTAAGCACTGCAATGTGTCCTGTCTATATGCATTGTCAAACCCCTGCATGTTAGCTGATCTTGTTCTGTGGTGCAATGGCTGTCTCACCTTGAGGTACACCTGCTGCTGTCTGACGCAGGTTGAGAACACGTCATACTCCCTCCAGCCGAGCCTTCTGCTGATGGAGCTGAACCACGAGCAATCTCACAGCACTGAAATGAGACCGTTCTATAGCACAGTACAGTGCTATCATATGAAACAAGATACTATTATAATATGACAATTGAAAACCATAACGTCTAGCACAGTGAATCAAATAGTCATGGGCTTTCAGTGTATGAATGATCCGACACTGGCGATCAAGCAAAAAGCAAACTATTGATCCTTTGTTTCTTGATGATATTGCAGGCTAAGAGTCAATATCACCAATGGCTGCGTGTGTATGTGTGTGTGTGTGTGTCTGTGTGTTTGGAGGTGATGCACACGGGCTTAAATGATCAGCTGTCAGAGTGAGGCCAATAACTCATTCTCATAATCAGAGTGTATGTGAAAGGAGTGTGCAAGAGACTCTCAGCTGAAACTAAATACTAATGGTTGTTATTCAACAAACTGTATAATTATGCATGTAACATGTCTATTACATCCACCCCTGACATTTTCCTACCATTTAGGTTTGACATTATGTCCTGGTCTTATTGTGCAAGGGTGGATGTAATTATTGTGCTGATTTACTTTGTTTTTAATAAGTAACACTGGTTAGTACCATGTCGTTTCTGTATGCCTAGCCTATGTTTTATTGGCTTGTTCGAGGTTGTGACTAATTACCACTGTGAAATGTTGGGACAAAAAGCAAGCACCCACTACTTATTTTCAGTCATATTAATTCTCACACAATCATATAGGCCTAGTCCAATTCTCCAAGGCATAATTTGTTTACCAAATGCAGTCATATGTCTTGCGTTTTAGCGCTGAACAACCATAACGCGCGTGCGCAACTATCCCGCTCTTCGTTGCTGCCACAGTCAGTGAGTGCGGCTGACACAGTTGTGACCAAAAAACAAGCGTGTGCTGTCGGGTGCTGAATCCACGTTGTCCCAAACCGAGATGAAAACGGAGTTGGTTGTGCAAACACGAAGTCCTACCAGTAAAAAGCTACCATTGAAATATTTGGGATGTGTTACCTTGGTTTGGTTCAAGAACTGTAACTATGTAAGTATTTACTCGATGCCAAATTTTGCTTGAAATAGCGCAGGCAAGGATGCATATCCTGCTGCACTGTTGGTCAGGGGTGCTGTTAGCAACTTAACAAGGCAGCATGCAAATTCCGAACGTTTTCTAAACATGATAGGTAGCTACTTGTTATTTCCCCCTTTATATGACATGCACTCTTCTGGATGTTTTTATTTTCCAGTGACGTTCAGTGATCTAATCATTGATGTCTGTCAATGTAGGAAGCCATGCCATTTGGCTAGCTAGTTAACGTAATATCACAATTCAAAAGGATTGTCAGAAACAAATTGAAAAGAGAACGACATGAACTTTTATGTTGGTTCGAGTTTTTGTATATTTATATTTTCACTTGCGGTTGTTTGATATATAAGTACACCTGTCATATCCATGCAACGTATCTCAATTTACTCCTGAAAGTTGTAATAGTAGAATGCACAAGGTACACTTTCAAATTGGGTAGTGCATCATCAGTTTTCTTCTTGTCATTATATACCTTAGAGAGCTATTTATAACTTGTCAGAAATGTACAGATCAACTTGCCCATGTCTGCAAAATAAATGTTGCTCTGTTTTTTTTTGTCCATAGATGTTGCTGTAATGTTTGTCACTCAAATAACACATGAACGCACATAAGACATGGCAAAACTGCAACATTTTATCTGCACCCCATGATAAAATGTGTAGAATTGCATAAAATGAGCTTTAAACCTGCAAAATGTTTTCCGCCAACAAGATGAGTGTGAACAGTTTTTGTCATGAACAGTGCCTGTGCCCGTTGAAATAGACGTGGTGTGTGTGCAGGAGGGAGGAAGGGGGTGGGCGTGGAATGTTCCCCAATGCTGGAAGGGGGCCCTGAGTGAAAACGTTTGGGAACCCCTGCTGTACAAGACTGTAGACTTGGGCGATATGAATGAAAATCCATATCTGGATAAAAAAAATATTTAAATTACCCTTTAAACCACTGCTACTACTAGTTTGATTGTAGCCATTAACAATCACCCATATTAGTAAACCTAAGGAACGATATCAGCAAAATGCCTGTGATAAGTGTTCGTTATGGTCGGTGTCGATAATGTTTGTTTTATCGTCCCAGCTTTACTGCAGAGTAAGCAGCAGAGTGCACAGTCTGTAGCAGGTACCGGTCCTTGCCTATAGAATGGAAACGGTAACCGGAGCCTAATTTCCTCAGGCTTCCTGGCCCAGTCAAGCTAAACTAAACGGGCATAGAGTGCACGGCTTGTAAATGAGAAGTGTGTGAGTGACATTTTGTTTTGCAATTAGTGTTATACGTCTTGTGTATACAGAATACACCACTGTTTTCTCAACCACACATCTAACAGTGAGGCTACTGTCAACAGTGCCAAGGTGGCGGTGATGCACTTTTTGCTTGCCAGTCTTTTTGGGTGTTACTTTTTCAGTAATTGGAGAAGCCATACTATAACCAGCAGATATGTAATTGAAGAGCAGGATAGATGGATAGAAATTCCATTGGAAGGTTGAAAGGAAGAGTCCAGTAATGGACACCTCGGACTCGTAATATGACCCGTTTTGAAATTGATTAATTGCATTCCATTGATCAACGGTACATCTACAATGACCACTAAACCATCTCAATGATTCTGTTTTTTTTTTCAATCCTTTTCGCAATACATGATGGGTTGTCTGTTTGTGGGTGTGCATGGTTCTACATTTTGAAAGCACCCAAATTCCCTGCTATCAACATATTCCAGTGTTCCATGCCCAAGGCTCCGCTGCTCAGAAGGGGATGTTTTGGAATTCAGTCGCTTCATAGCCTAACTGTTAAACTGAAACCATATCTGCCTCAGCTAAGTGTTGGCAGTCATCAAGGCCTAATCGATGGAATGTTCTCTCTCTCAACCTTGATGGGTAAGATGTCTTAAGATATTATTGCTGAATTGCTGTTTTTTATCTCCTCTTACACACACACACACACGCGCGGGCACACACAATCTTTGAAGATTATTGTTGGTTTATTGTTGGGTGGCTGAATCCCAGACATCAAAGACAGTATCCCATAATGACTAATAAAATGTTGATCGCTAGGTGTGCTCTTAGACATGACGCCCCCCCCCCCCCCCCCCCCACCTTTCTACTCTCCACACACAGGGAGGAGGATGCCTGAAACAAGTGTATATGGTGTGGAATAGCGAAGTCTTACTTAGAACACTCATTTGGCCTTGTCTGAAATATGTGCTTTACCCAAAGAGACGGCAGAATTGAATGACCTCGGGGCTTCTTTCTTCCTCAACTATTTAATGTGCTATGAAAACAGTTTGAGCGTGTGTGGGCAGATTATTCTCTACTGCACCTGTAAGAGGTCTGCAATGCATTATCATGCTCAGTTTGTAGTTACACTACTAGCCAGTGGCCACATTGTTTACCAAATTCCCAAATGAAGCTCCATATAAAGGCTAGAACTCGATTTGCCTCGTTACTGTCACAATGGTAGGCTAGGTTTGGAGCAGGTGTGGGCATAAATATGCCTACCTGAGGTGATGTCAAACCTCAGATAAACACCAGCTAGCTACGCCTCGACAGACTCTTTCCTTTGTTATCCTCATATGTCTTCTTCAGCACTGTAATGTACTGCTCATGAAGTCTGCCTCTAACTGTTTTCAGCATCACTGACATAGGACCTTCAGAGCCAAAGAGGATTCTTTACTGACTGTTTTACTGGCACTGAAATATTCATGCCAGCGTTTTTGAACAGGCACAACGTTCTCCTCTTTCACTGTGTTTTGAACAAGCACCAAGAGGCTCTCCTCTTTCTGACACATTTAGCTCTCCCTTCAGCTCTCCCATGGAGGACTTTCTAGGTCCCTTGGGGTAGTCACTGACTCGCTGGTTGCTGCAGGCTAGTTAGTTGAAGGTTTGGTAGCGGTGGTGACAGAGTCTTTTACCTTGGCACCAGCTAAGTGGTAAAGCTATGTGAGCAGTGGTTTAAACTTTAGACACGCGCACGTAATCCAGAGTTGTTGTTGTAAAGATATCCCCCCAAGGTTGGCCTGCTGCTAGTCCAATGGACTTGGTAGATAATAGTCTCACGGATGGTGAATCTGAAGCTCTGAATCTGAAGCTCTGAATTGGCTTCTATCTCGAGGTCTACTAGCCTATATGTAAGCTGTCCTGATTGTGTCCACTTGATCTGCATGAAAGTTGTGTGTTTTGGGCACAGATTCATCTATGGTAGTCTCTCTGCCTTGTCCATGTAGGCCTACTTGCACAGTTTGCTGCCTGTTTGCTCTCTGTCCTCCCCAGTACTGTCATCAGAGCCAATGTGGCTCTGTCTGATGAGGTGTAGTGGATGGGACTGTGATTGCTGCTGTTCAGTGCTCACTCATGCATGTGAACATGATGTTTCCATTACCTGGGAAATAGACAATGATAGCTCTCAGGTCAGGACAGGGGTACTCTGCTGCAGCTCCTATAGACTCATAGACCCAAACCCAACCTTAACATTCAGATTTCTTACTGTGGTGTGTGTGAATAGGAAATCAGCTAGGCCTGAAACGAGGACACGAGCGTGCACACACGAACATGCATACACACGTCCTTTCTGAGCTGCTTTTAGGAACAGACCTTGATAAGAGCATTGTACGTATGCTGTATGCCTACAGCACATCACACTGTTTTCTCATAGATCCATTAATGTATTAACGAAGGCATAATCCTAAATATAAAGTGTGTTTTCCTTTCAAGCCAACATTTCATAACAGATGCAGTTGTTTGTGCAGTCCCCATCAGGGACGTGTTGCCCAGTCTGACACAGCGGGATTCCATAAATACGCTTTTGAGAACAGATGAAACATTTGAGGGAACCACAACATCTTCTAGGCCAGTTGTTTCATTCAAATGAACATGCAAATTAAGTTACATTACTATAAGAATTGACAAAACTGTCCTCATGTAGCCTGTAAGTGAGTGGACTGGATAGTCCTTGGGCAGATGGTTTGGCCTTTGGAGAAGGAGACCTCCTGTGTCACTCTATCAAGACACTTTAGACTACTTTATCAATCTCGTTGAATAAGAGCAGTTGTTAGCTAACCAAAATGGAGAGCTCTATGCCTTGCTCGCTGCTCAAATTGTGTACCACTTAGCCTAATCTGTTTTTTAAAAAGCAGCCAGCTGTGCCTCTGTTACATAATGGCTAATTTCCCAGACAGATTAAAGCTTCCCCCCTGGACTAAATTGCACTAAGTTACTTTAAAATAGTTGGTTTCATGAACATGGATTAGGACTTTGTGTACTCTTAAGTCCCGGAATTTGACTAGTCCACTAGTGCAGATTTGACAGTTAAATATTTTTTTTGTCCAGTTATTTAAGATCTGACTCCAGGACTGTGTGATCCAAGGTTAGTTATGGAATTGGCGTAAGTCATAACTTTGAAATCACGTTAACAATGTGATTTACTAAGTGAGAAGTTGACATTGTCATACATCAAATGTTGTGCGACGCACCATTTGAAGTGGATAGCTATAGGCTAAATAGGCCTTTTTCAGTGAGCGCTCATCTGTCCTGGCCAGTAACATGGTGCAGACAGAATGTCATTTGGAAGAAGTCCTCTGCCAACATAAAACCCCAGCTCATAAAGTCTACTGCAGTGAAAATGACCTAAATAAACACAACCCCAAAATAAACCTCCTTGGGTTCACATAACCTTCCCCAAATAGAGGACAGGAAGGGGAAGAGCAGACAGACCACTTCTCTAAAAGTTGGAAATGAGGCTACCTGAGCAGTGCCATCCTGGGTTTTAGATTTCAAGATCCTACACCGTTTGCTACCCTGGATCGGAGTACCCCTCTGACGATTTGTAAAACGCAAACACATTCTAACTGTTCTGATTGGTCCCAGAAACCGATGGATTGGGCCAGAGCCAGAACACACGTGGGTAAAGAGCCGTTAGGAAAATTCGGCATTGGCTTTGATACTCTGATTGGGTAGAGATTATCTAATCGCTAATTACTTTTTTTTGGTATAATACTCCTCATTTTGACATCACACCAACTAACTTCAGTGATTGCAGTCTCAGACTGAAGTATGTAGCGAACGACAGAGCAGCAGAAGAATTCCATTTGTCGTCAGGCAATACAGTGTGCTAAATGCCTATCATTGTATCCCACAGCTTTTTCCACAGCTGTGCTGATTTACCTGTATCTCTGCCCCGTGGGACACAAGCTATCTGAAGGGGTCAGAGTTGACTGCATGAAGAGGCAGAGTTAAGGGAACCTGGTCCTGACCTAGACCCCAACCAGTCACACTTCTAGACCAGAGGTCTGTGGTCCTCTCCTTTAGAGATGGTGAGTGTTCTCTGTCTGTGTGTGTCTGAGGAGGCTGGTGGGAGGAGTTATAAGAGGACAACTCATAATGGCTGTAATGGATTCAATGGTATGGTACAAAACACATGGAAACAACGTGTTTGACTCCGTTCCATTGAATCCATTCCAGCCATTACAATGTGTCCGTCCTCCTATAGCTCCTCCCATCAGCCTCTGGTGTGCCTGTGTGAGTGTGAGGATGTCTGAGGTGGCTATCTTTGTCTGTGGCTATATTGTATTTTGGGTCTGACGGTCTGTGTGTATGTTTCTGTATGTCAGGTCTTGCATAAAGACAGGTTGTTTGAGAGGAAAGAGACAGGTGATGTGTAATGTATGTGTTGTGGTTGTTGATGTGCACCCCTCTCTCTGATGTAGAGGTGTGATTTTCCCTGCAGTGTTAATTTCACTTTAGTGAAATTTAACGAGACGATAATTCCATGTGAGACTAATGGACATTCAAGTAGACATGAAACTCTCATCTGTTTTGTCCAATCATAAGCATGCATCCCTGTGCAGAATATATCATGCAATCTTCTCATTGACTGATAACGTCTTTCTGTTTCACAGGATTTTTGCGTTGATCTGGCTCTCCCACACGCACACAGCTCCCGGACACTTCAGTCACTCGTCTCGGTCTCTTTTGAACTGATTCTTTTGAATTGCTGCACAGCCGGGACAGTTCAATTGTAACAAACTAACCTCAATTAGAAACAATCATTTATTTGAAAGTCTTTGCTTTCATATATGCTACTTTTGCTCTGATCACATCGTAAGCTCTATTTTGCCATGTGCGCTGTCATTTATCTGCGAGTTGCCGTTGCCTTTTCTGATTGGAAAAACAAATAGTTTTCGCTGAAATATTCGGAGTACAGTAATACTGTACCAAAAAATGTCTGCAGCATTGAAGGTCCCCAAGAACACAGTAGCTTCTATCATTCTTAAATAGAAGAAGTTTGGAACCACCAAGACTCTTTCTAGAGCTGGCCGCCCTGCCAAACTGAGCAATTGGGAGATAAGGGCCTTAGTCAAGGGAGGTGACCAAGAACCCGATGGCCACTCTGACAGAGCTCCAGAGTTCCTCTGTGGAGATGGTTGTCTTTCTGGAAGGTTCTCCCATCTCTGCAGCACTCCACAATCAGGCCTTTATGGTTTAATACATGGATCCTGGACTTCCTGACGGGCCGCCCCCAGGTGGTAAGGGTAGGTAACAACACGGGGGGCCCCTCGGGTGCGTGCTCAGTCCCCTTCTGTACTCCCTGTTCACTCATGACTGCACGGCCAGGCACGACTCCAACACCATCATTAAGTTTGCTGATGACAACAGTGGTAGGCCTGATCAACGATGAGACAGCCTATAGGGAGGAGGTCAGAGACCTGACCTTGTGGTGCAAGGACAACAACCTCTCCCTCAACGTGATCAAGACAAAGGAGATGATTGTGGACTACAGGAAAAGCAGGACCGAGCACACCCCCATTCTCAACAGGGCTGTAGTGGAGCAGGTTGAGAGCTTCAAGTTCCTTGGTGTCCACAACACCAACAAACTATCATGGTCCAAACACACCAAGACATTTGTGAAGAGGGCACGACAAAGCCTATTCCCCCTCAGGAGACTGAAAATATTTGGCATGGGTCCTCAGATCCTCAATGTTTTACAGCTGCACCATCGAGAGAATCCTGACGGGTTGTATCACTGCCTGGTATGGCAACTGCTCGGCCTCCGACCGCAAAGCACTACAGAGGGTAGTGCGTACGGCCCATTACATCACCGGGGCCAAGCTTCCTGCTATCCAGGACCTCTATACCAGGCGGTGTCAGAGGACGGCCCTAAAAATTGCCGGCGACGCAGATGTACAAGATCAGGAACAGGCCGCCTACCTCACATGGGTCAGGAAGCAGGGCGCATTTGGACTAAGCTACAAATATTCCCTGGGGTGGTTCGGCATTAAAAATGATTTGTAGATCAATGATTGTCAACACAGTTACATGATTAGTTCAACATTGAAGGAGAGGAAGCATCAGTTGTCCCAAAACACGGGGTATTTTCGGAAGGTAGAATGTAATATATATATATTTTTTATATGTGTATGTGTGAATTGGCGATTCGTAACGTTTGAATCGATTTTCTGACCAATGCATGCTACTTTTGGATTGGTTTGGGCTCCGCGGCCCGATAAAGTCAACTATGAATCGGGGACCTATACGTATCAGTGAATTGTTACACCCCTAATGTTACTATGTATCCACTCTTATTTTCTGATTTTGTTATCAACAAATGCGGCAAAGTACAGTAAATGTAAAATTAACAGTAATGTTTGAATTCAGTCTTGTCACGTGAACTATTGTCCTCAACTTTGGTCTAATAATTTTCCCATAATCACAACTTTTCCCTTTCAATTGCTACCATGATTATGCATATGCTTTTCATATTTGTTCTCTAAGAATATAGTTTAGCCCTATCTCTATAAGCCAATTCTCATGAGTGTAAAGTGTTAACACTGATGCAGATGTATGTATGTGCAATGTATGTTTCCCATGCCACTAAAGCCCATTTGAATTGAATAGAGAGGGGGAGAGGAATAGAGACTGACCTTGGGCTCAAAGCTCCACATGGTGCTCTCTACTGTGTGCAGTTAGGCTTGCAAATCGGCACACATTAGCTGACGCAGCTTATTTCTAGGCAAGCACGCTATCCCTACGAACATGTCGTAATGTTAATATTGTATAGAGCAATATTGGCTTTTTAAGTAGGACAAATGGAAATATGCCGCAGCACCTGTTGCTAGGAGGTGTTACTGTCAAGTATATGCAGTGTAAGATGGCTTGTCTGGCTCAGCAAACAAATGCCTAACTGTAATTGGCAAAGTAATTTGGAGTTTTTCTTCAGACTTTTTACAAGGATCATGTTCTCAATGACTTTGTTCTTCCTTCCTCTCAGAGGTCCATCCGATTGTTTGCCAATGACGACCGCCACGTCATGGCAAAGCACGCCAACATCTACCCTTCGCCAGAGGAGCTGGAAGCTGTCCAGAAGCTGGTGTCCACCGTGGAATGTGCTCTCAAGCAGGTATCAGACTGGATGGACAACCTCAACGCCTCCCTAAGCAAGGTCCCGACCCCCACCACCAGCGACGCCAAGGATGTTGAAGACTCTACCGGCAGCCGCAGGACCACAAAGTGAGTCTTCCTCTCCCATGTTGCAAAAGCTTGAGACACTCTACATGGTAGGTTTTAACAAAGCACTTATACATTTACTGCCACCTATGTTCTGGTGAAAATGTGTGGGCTACATCAATTTAATTTTGAGCGTCTGAAAGCAAAACATTTTAGTAAAAAATGACATCCTTAGAAACTAGTGTTATGTGGCTGATCTACTGCTCTGCTCTATCCTCACCAGGCCCCAGAATGCGTCGATCCTGTGTGGGGTGATGCGTGTTGGTCTTGTGGCTAAAGGCCTCCTGGTTAAAGGAGACATGGACTTGGAGCTGGTCCTGATGTGCAGAGACAAACCCACCAAGCTACTGTTGTACACTGTCAGCGCCAACCTGCCAGTGCAACTACAGGTCTGTTTTCACTCAAGCATTTTACATGAGCAAACTAACTAACATTTAAAAATTGATGGGATGGCACATTATCCTAATTTTTTTTAAACAATTTTTACAATTTTCCAATGCGACTTTTGAATACCACTACTTTAGGTCGTGCAGATCTGAGCCTACCACCATTGCTTTCTGTAATATAGTGCAGACCTAACTACATCCACAACTGCAGTCTCTAGTGCATTGCAGAGCTGACTACTGTACTGTACATGGTCTCCTCGTCCTCCCCATCAGCCAGTTAAATACCGCTCCAGCCTGCTGTGAAGGTTATCATCAAGGGACGATTCTATTAGCACCTTTCGGCTTCACAGCACAGGGGATGGAGATAGGTTTTCACAGAAGTAGAGCGATGATGCATTCTTCAAAGGAACTAGCTACAAGACTAGATAATACACCTGAATCTTTCTCCCTTTGAACATAATCACTACAAAATAAAATGCCATGCATAGAAAATTGAATTGGATGTTTCTTAGTATGTTGCCTGTAAAGTTGAAACATTAGTAATATAATAGTGTGTGTGTGATGTTGAACGTACCACAGCTGGCTTATGATCTGCCTCAACCCTGGTTGGTTGCCCTTTCAGACGCTGACAGAGGACAAGTATGAGGTGCAGTCGAGTGTGTCGGAGTCAGCCATCCAGGTGGTCAACACCAACAACCCCAAATTCACCCTGAAGATTACCCTGTCCTCTCTGGCCATGAGAGAAAAACACACTGCCACAGAACAAGGTATTTACCCCTTCTGTTTGTCCTTGCCATGAGATGTTTTTTCTCTCTTATTTCACTTTTTAATAGAGTTTAAAAGTATATTATGTTGTCTCCAGCTGAAACAGTTTTATGTTTTAATTGTTTGGTAAAATTCATACATTAATATCTTTAATTCCTTAAAGATGTACACAGTAAAACTTTAACCCTTATTTCCGTTGTGGTCTTCTCCTTAAATTAGCAAGGCAGAGTTGAGAGAGGGAGTGGAGGGGGAGCAAAGGAAGAGGAGGGAGATGGCAGGAATGAGGGTAGTACAAAGCAGAGGTGAAAGATAAGTGGAATGGGGTGTGGAGAAAAGAGATAAGGGAGGGTGATTGAGGAGTGTTAAAAGCGGACAGGAGGGGGTTGGAGGTGGTCAGGAGAAAGGGGAGGGACGGGAGGGACATGAATCTGTTAAGTGTCTCCATAGTAAGATCTGGAAGCGTATCTCCGTTGGGATACAGCCAAGTGTAAAAAGAGCCGTCTCTGCTCAGGTTTCTCCTACAGCGTTCTGTCATCATTCTTGTCTAACAGAGTCAGGATGCTTATTTTTTCCTTGCCCAACATCCAGTTAGTGGGAAACTGGAGAGTGAGAGGAGTGCTTATGCTGTGGTTTTTAAAAAGGGAATGAATGAAAGGTGAGTCAGACATGAAGAGCAGCCATTATGTAACACCTACTGTTGTCAACCCCACTGGGGGAGACTGAAAGAAAGGTTTTCACCATTCTGTACAAAAGGTCGTTTCAGCATAAATATTGCATTGAGTGTTAAGTGTAATACTGGAGCAAATACATTCTAGGAGAGAAAGATTTCGTCCTGAGCCTCCAAATAATCCAAACAGCACAAGCAAAGAAGTAACCAATACAATATGCCAGCACAAGTTCTCCGGCAACCTCTAGTTTTGGGGAACAACCCGAGCGGAACATTGACTGACTAAACTGTAGTTTGTTCTATCCATAGAATTTAAATTAGGATTACATTTCTAAGGTTCCATCTGGCCTCACAACTAGTTACCGTAGCATCCTCAACCCTGAGGAAGGCACATTGCCCTTGAAACAGTTCTCTCCATTGAATGTTTGGGAGTATATGTGCAAATGTCTGTATTTTACCACAGCACTCCAGCCCAGCGTCTGTGGATTATTAAACCTGGGAGCTCCGGGCTGGGAGCCAGCCTAGCAACGAGGCCCAGCGCAGGACGCCCGGGTACAAGGGGCTCCCCCTTAAACCACTCTGTCTAGCCCTAGACATGGCTCATCTCCCCCCTTGTGTTCACTGTACTTCTCTTCACTGGTTTACTGCAAACCATGAAATTTTGGTCCATGTCCATTTCAGAGCTGACCAAAGACAGACAAACTGGTATCCAACTGCCTTATTGACTCCTGATATTCACCATATTTTGTCATTCGTTGGAGACTGGTGGTCTATGCCCATTGATAATTGAGGCCTCTCTCTAACGTTGCAGTTGATTTGCTCAGAATGACATCCCATAACTTCATGTTGTAAAGTCAGTGGTATTAATTTTCTTTGGTTTTTGGTCACTAATCAAAATCTAAGTTGATGACGTGTGGGAGAGCTCATTGGCGTTGTCTTATTGGAATGTGATACTTATGATTGATGGCTTCTTCATGACCTGCCGCTGGTGGAGAGCATAGGAAGGGCTCATGAGGTTCCATTCGCTCGGTTTCTTGGACAATCTCATTTCTGCAGAAATATCACAAAATCCCTGCGAAATCCTGAAAGGGCTGAGATTTAGTGTGTATTCAGTGCCTCTATTGTCCTATTTATGTCCTTTCAGTCTCTGGGCCAAGATCCTTATCAGATGCCTGTATTTTATTTCCCAGATCTCCCCTGGCTCAGACCATGAAGGCCCTCAGTCTAATATTAGGAGGTAGGACATGGAATGACCCTGTGTTGTGATACGGGTTGACCCTGGCCTGTGTCGCTCATTGGCTTGTCTGTTAGTCCTCCACCTCTTCCAACCTGTTCAGCTTTCACAATGGACTCTACAGCAACGATCTGCAAAACCACACACACAGTGCTCTTACAAACCCTTCCGTAAATACAGTATACTACCGCACATGGCTACTAGCCATGCATTTGAAATGGCCAGTGTGGCCACTAAATTAAAAAGCCTATGATCTTAGAACAAGAATTTGCCATTTTAAAGAAATCAGAAAAGCAATTTGATTTCCAATTTGCTCTATTCTCCCCATCTCAATAAACCAACAAGGAATTAACATTTAAAACCTAAAAATAAGTGGCTCTTACTATCCAATTTCATTAGTCTTATTCATATAAATATTTGCAGGAAAATCTGTCCCAACGTTTGGAGTCAATTATCCACCAAAAAATACAATTACTAATTCTAAAATAAGAGGTACGACCTAATATAATTACTGTCGAAAAGACATTTGATTGTGATGAGTGGGGCTATCTTTTTGTACCTTTTTGAAATAGCCAGTGTCATTTGTGGTTCTAGCTGTAGGCCAATATACAGTAGATGATGTAATTGAATGTGAATTCCATTGCCAATTTGCCACGGTAATTATTTGGGGGAGATGGAGAGGTTCTCTTACTAAGCTCGGAGCTCTTTAGTGTGATCTGCAGTACGTTTGCTCGGCCCAGAGTAATCACCTCCTGGCTAGTTGCTCCCGAGAAACTGAGCCTTCACTTTCTTTCCAGGGTGGCGTCCTCACTCTGATGTTTATATTCTGCCGTTGCTTTTTATTTTCTCCCACGGCTCAGTTCCAGCCATGGCACGGCACGGTTGATCCCACAGGAAGCCAGTGTGGAAACCTTGTAATTAACATAAACATCTGATCAACCTGCAAGACAGAAAATACTGCATGGCATCCCACTACAATACATTACAAACTCATTGAATTATGACTAAATTCCATTTTTACAATTTCAATTCCAAGGCTTTCCAACTACTTCTCTAAACATCCTATAGTTACAGAACTAATCTCCAGACATTATCCCCTTACATTCTTCTCATCTAAAAGTCTGTCGTGTGTCCTGAGATGTGGCCATGCTCTCATTTTCGTTGTCCTGCACTGAACTGACAACACATTATTCTGGTGGTGAAGCCATCTCAGTGCCACTGATCTGCATCCAGACTGAGTGTCCATCCGGCAGAGCCACAGCAGAAGCATGCACTCACATTTACTTCTGTTACAGTTCTGTAACACTTCTGTCAGCTTCTGTGCAGGAGGGGGGGGGAAATCTAACTTTCAAACTTAAACATTTCCCCTCAACTCATTCTATCAGATCAGTGGGATGCTAATTATAGCCGGCCACCCTACTTACCTGTGTGTCGGTCCTAAATGACAGCCTATTCCCTAAACGTGCTCTACTTTTGACCAGCGCCCGCATGGGTAATAGGGTACCATTTCAGATGCAGCCCGTGTCTGTGGCAGTCTTTCTGAAGGTCCCCTAGGCCAACACAATGTGTGTCCTCATCCTGTCCCTCTCTCCAGAGGAAGGCGTGGAGGAGCTTGAGGTGCTGGACGGGCGGCGGTGCCAGGCTGCACTGGCAACACTCAGACACACCAAATGGTTCCAGGTGGGACATCTGATTTCATATTCTGTTTGATATTCAATTCATATCTCATTCAGATAGAACAGTTTGCTCCCTGGGAGATATCTAGGGAACATTAAATGGCTGAGGGGAGAGTGGGCTATGTTTAGAAATGCTTTGTCAAGTGATTCTTTCTAACAAATATATATATACAGTGGGGCAAAAAAGTATTTAGTCAGCCACCAATTGTGCAAGTTCTCCCACTTAAAAAGATGAGAGAGGCCTGTCATTTTCATCATAGGTACCCTTCAACTATGACAGACAAAATGAGAAAAAAAAATCCAGAAAATCACATTGTAGGATTTTTAATGAATTTATTTGCAAATGATGGTGGAAAATAAGTATTTGGTCAATAACAAAAGGTTCTCTCAATACTTTGTTATATACCCTTTGTTGGCAATGACAGAGGTCAAATGTTTTCTGTAAGTCTTCACAAGGTTTTCACACACTGTTGCTGGTATTTTGGCCCATTCCTCCATGCAGATCTCCTCTAGAGCAGTGATGTTTTGGGGCTGTTGCTGGGCAACACGGACTTTCAACTCCCTCCAAAGGTTTTCTATGGGGTTGCGATCTGGAGACTGGCTAGGCCACTCCAGGACCTTGAAATGCTTCTTACGAAGCCACTCCTTCGTTGCCCGGGCGGTGTGTTTAGGATCATTGTCATGCTGAAAGACCCAGCCACGTTTCATCTTCAATGCCCTTGCTGATGGAAGGAGGTTTTCACTCAAAATCTCACGATACATGGCCCCATTCATTCTTTCCTTTACACGGATCAGTCGTCTTGGTCCCTTTGCAGAAAAACAGCCCCAAAGCATGATGTTTCCACCCCCATGCTTCACAGTAGGTATGGTGTTCTTTGGATGCAACTCAGCATTCTTTGTCCTCCAAACACGACAAGTTGAGTTTTTACCAAAAAGTTCTATTTTGGTTTAATCTGACCATATGACATTCTCCCAATCTTCTTCTGGATCATCCAAATGCTCTCTAGCAAACTTCAGACGGGCCTGGACATGTACTGGCTTAAGCAGGGGGACACGTCTCGCACTGCAGGATTTGAGTCCCTGGCGGCGTAGTGTGTTACTGATGGTAGGCTTTGTTACTTTGGTCCCAGCTCTCTGCAGGTCATTCACTAGGTCCCCCCGTGTGGTTCTGGGATTTTTGCTCACCGTTCTTGTGATCATTTTGACCCCACGGGGTGAGATCTTGCGTGGAGCCCCAGATCGAGGGAGATTATCAGTGGTCTTGTATGTCTTCCATTTCCTAATAATTGCTCCCACAGTTGATTTCTTCAAACCAAGCTGCTTACCTATTGCAGATTCAGTCTTCCCAGCCTGGTGCAGGTCTACAATTTTGTTTCTGGTGTCCTTTGACAGCTCTTTGGTCTTGGCCATAGTGGAGTTTGGAGTGTGACTGTTTGAGGTTGTGAACAGGTGTCTTTTATACTGATAACAAGTTCAAACAGGTGCCATTAATACAGGTAACGAATGGAGGACAGAGGAGCCTCTTAAAGAAGAAGTTACAGGTCTGTGAGAGACAGAAATCTTGCTTGTTTGTAGGTGACCAAATACTTATTTTCCACCATAATTTGCAAATAAATTCATAAAAAATCCTACGTGATCTTTTTAAGTGGGAGAACTTGCACAATTGGTGGCTGACTAAATACTTTTTTGCCCCACTGTATATTTCAGGATGTTTTGTATCCCTGGAAATAATCAGAATGAATGTAAACATTATAGTTTGTATAACATGCTTGTCCAAAAAAGTGGTCTCTTGGCACCACTTACCCCAGGTATGGGGTAAGTTTAAACCACCTACACATGTCTGTACTGAGTAAAATATAAATGCTACCTTTTTTACAACCATGTCCATCTTTATTTCCCAAACACAATTCAACACAGTCACAATTGCATTTTTGTCGATTTTAATAATTGTAACACTTAACATAGGCCAGACCTTATTACCTCATATCCCAGTGATGTGGCAAAAAACAGGTTACGCCTCAGAAGAAAACACTTCAATTTGCTGATCAGAGGTGTGTGAGGCTGCCTTAATCGACATCCATGTCTTCAGCGCCCGGGGAACAGTGCTTAGGAGCAGAACCACAGATTTTTACCTTGTCAGTTCGGGGATTCGATCCAGCAACCTTCTGGTTACTGGCCCAACGCTCTAACCACTAGGCTACCTGCCACCCTTGTATATTAGCCCACACAGCTACAAGAATGCACTTTTTATTGTAGCTTATAGCGATCAATCTACACTGAACAGGAATATAAATGCAACATCCATCAATTTCAAAGATGCGAGCATCATGAAAACGCTAACACAAATTCATTTGACTTGGTAAATCATTTTTGTGAACCTAACTTGCTTACTACTTTTTCCATGTGTTTTCTTCCTTCACACTCCTTGAAATGATGACCTCTTCCTAAATATTTGGTCAGATTTACTAATTTTCTGTATGGTTTCCTACAAACAAGACTGGCTCAACTTACCCCACTCTCCCCTAATATCCATTGTATGACTGAAGGATTGAGTAATCCTTTTGGTAGACTGTACATGTTGTTTTTAGCATCACTGGACTTTGAAGGTATATATAGAGTATGTTCACATTGTCTTGTCTGTCCCCCATGTAGGCCAGAGTGACAGATCTGAAGTCGTGTGTCATCGTCATGCGTATTCTCAGAGACATGTGCAACAGACTAATTGTGTGGGAGCCTCTCAAAGGATGGGTAAGTGGTCCAGGAAGAGGTGCATGTGTGTGACAGAGTACATAATGTATCTTTGGTGCCCCCCCCCAATAGAGCTGATCTCTCTCTCTCTCTCCCTCTCTCTCTCCCCCCACAGCCCATGGAGCTGATCTGTTCTCTCTCTCTCTCCCCCCACAGCCCATGGAGCTGATCTGTTCTCTCTCTCTCTCTCTCTCCCCCCACAGCCCATGGAGCTGATCTGTTCTCTCTCTCTCTCTCTCTCCCCCCACAGCCCATGGAGCTGATATGTTCTCTCTCTCTCCCCACACAGCCCATGGAGCTGATCTGTTCTCTCTCTCCCCCCACACAGCCCATGGAGCTGATCTGTTCTCTCTCTCTCTCCCCCCCCACAGCCCATGGAGCTGATCTGTTCTCTCTCTCTCTCCCCCCCCCCACAGCCCATGGAGCTGATCTGTTCGCTCTCTCTCCCCCCCACAGCCCATGGAGCTGATCTGTTCGCTCTCTCTCTCTCTCTCTCTCCCCCCCACAGCCCATGGAGCTGATCTGTTCGCTCTCTCGCTCTCTCTCCCCCCCACAGCCCATGGAGCTGATCTGTTCTCTCTCTCTCTCTCCAGCATCTTCGCTCTCTCTCCCCCCACAGCCCATGGAGCTGATCTGTTCGCTCTCTCTCCCCCCCACAGCCCATGGAGCTGATCTGTTCGCTCTCTCTCTCCCCCCCACAGCCCATGGAGCTGATCTGTTCGCTCTCTCTCTCTCTCTCTCTCCCCCCCACAGCCCATGGAGCTGATCTGTTCGCTCTCTCTCTCTCTCTCTCTCTCCCCCCACAGCCCATGGAGCTGATCTGTTCTCTCTCTCTCTCCCCCCACAGCCCATGGAGCTGATCTGTTCTCTCTCTCCCCCCCCACAGCACATGGAGCTGATCTGTTCGCCCCCCCCCCCCCACAGCCCATGGAGCTGTTCTGTTCGCTCGCTCTCCCCCCACAGCCCATGGAGCTGATCTGTTCGCTCGCTCTCCCCCCACAGCCCATGGAGCTGATCTGTTCGCTCGCTCCCCCCCCCACAGCCCATGGAGCTGATCTGTTCTCTCTCTCCCCCCCACAGCACATGGAGCTGATCTGTTCGCCCCCCCCCCCCCCCCCCCCCCCCACAGCCCATGGAGCTGATCTGTTCGCTCGCTCCCCCCCCCCACAGCCCATGGAGCTGATCTGTTCGCTCGCTCTCCCCCCCACAGCCCATGGAGCTGATCTGTTCGCTCGCTCTCCCCCCCACAGCCCATGGAGCTGATCTGTTCTCTCTCTCTCTCCCCCCCACAGCCCATGGAGCTGATTTATTCGCTCTCTTTCCCCCCCACAGCCCATGGAGCTGATTTATTCGCTCTCTCTCCCCCCCACAGCCCATGGAGCTGATCTGGTCTCTCTCTCTCTCTCTCCCCCCACAGCCCATGGAGCTGATCTGTTCTTTCTCTCTCTCTCCCCCCCACAGCCCATGGAGCTGATCTGTTCTTTCTCTCTCTCTCCCCCCCACAGCCCATGGAGCTGATCTGTTCTCTCTCTCTCTCTCTCCCCCCACAGCCCATGGAGCTGATCTGTTCTCTCTCTCTCTCTCTCCCCACACAGCCCATGGAGCTGATCTGTTCTCTCTCTCTCTCTCTCCCCCCACAGCCCATGGAGCTGATCTGTTCTCTCTCTCTCTCTCTCTCCCCCCACAGCCCATGGAGCTGATCTGTTCTCTCTCTCTCTCTCTCTCCCCCCACAGCCCATGGAGCTGATCTGTTCTCTCTCTCTCTCTCTCTCCCCCCACAGCCCATGGAGCTGATCTGTTCTCTCTCTCTCTCTCTCCCCCCACAGCCCATGGAGCTGATCTGTTCTCTCTCTCTCTCTCTCCCCCCCCAGCCCATGGAGCTGATCTGTTCTCTCTCTCTCTCTCCCCCCACAGCCCATGGAGCTGATCTGTTCTCTCTCTCTCTCTCTCCCCCCACAGCCCATGGAGCTGATCTGTTCTCTCTCTCCCCCCCACAGCCCATGGAGCTGATCTGTTCGCTCTCTCCCCCCCACAGCCCATGGAGCTGATCTGTTCGCCCCCCCCCCCCCACAGCCCATGGAGCTGATCTGTTCGCTCTCTCCCCCCCACAGCCCATGGAGCTGATCTGTTCGCCCCCCCCCACAGCCCATGGAGCTGTTCTCTCTCTCTCTCTCTCCCCCCACAGCCCATGGAGCTGATCTGTTCGCTCGCTCTCCCCCCCACAGCCCATGGAGCTGATCTGTTCTCTCTCTCTCTCCACAGCCTATGGAGCTGATCTGTTCTCTCCCCCCCCCCCCCCCCCCCCCCCACAGCCCATGGAGCTGATCTGTTCACTCTCTCTCTCTCCCCACAGCCCATGGAGCTGATCTGTTCTCTCTCTCTCTCCCCCCACAGCCCATGGAGCTGATCTGTTCTCTCGCTCTCCCCCCCACAGCCCATGGAGCTGATCTGTTCTCTCGCTCTCTCTCCCCCCCACAGCCCATGGAGCTGATCTGTTCTCTCGCTCTCTCTCCCCCCCACAGCCCATGGAGCTGATTTGTTCTCTCTCTCTCCCCCCACAGCCCATGGAGCTGATCTGTTCTCTCTCTCTCCCCCCCACTGCCCATGGAGCTGATCTGTTCGCTCTCTCTCCCCCCACACCCCATGGAGCTGATTTGTTCGCTCTCTCTCCCCCCCACAGCCCATGGAGCTGATCTGTTCTCTCTCTCTCCCCCCCACAGCCCATGGAGCTGATCTGTTCGCTCTCTCTCCCCCCCACAGCCCATGGAGCTGATCTGTTCGCTCTCTATCCCCCCCACAGCCCATGGAGCTGATCTGTTCGCTCTCTTCTCCCCCCCACAGCCCATGGAGCTGATCTGTTCGCTCTCTTCTCCCCCCCACAGCCCATGGAGCTGATCTGTTCGCTCTCTTCTCCCCCCCACAGCCCATGGAGCTGATCTGTGAGAAGGCCATTGCCACCTGTAACCGGCCCCTGGGGCCCGGAGAGGCCCTGCGCAGGGTCATGGAGTGCATCGCCTCAGGGATCCTCCTCCCAGGTTAGCCACAGGGACTAGGTTTTATATCCAGGCCTCCCTGGGAAAGAGGTCTGCATTTAACTGGGACTTTCCGGTTAAATAAAAATATTACTTGCCTGTTCACTAGCCCAGTAAGCCCATACAATGTAAGAAGCTTTTTGAATGTTGATTTTGACTGCTGTTCCAGATGGGCCGGGAGTTCACGACCCCTGTGAGAGAGAGCCAACAGACACCTTGTCAGTGATCACTGGCCAACAGGCTGAGGCTATCACTCACAACGCACAGGTGAGACACATTAACAATACATCTACAATACTGTAAAGTCAGACTTGTATACAGTTGAAGTCGGAAGTTTACATACACTTAGGTTGGAGTCATTAACTCATTTTTCAACCACCACAAATTTCTTGTTAGCCTCATTAGCATCCTACCTCGTCAACAGCCAGTGAAACTGCAGGGCGCCAAATTCAAAACAACAGAAATCCCATAATTAAAATTCCTCAAACATACAAGTATTTTAACCATTTTAAAGATACACTTGTTGTAAATCCAGCCAGTGTCCGATTTCAAAAAGGCTTTACGACGAAAGCACACCAAACGATTATGTTAAGTCAGAGCCAATTCACAGAAAAACACAGCCATTTTTTCAGCCAAAGAGGAGTCACAAAAAGCAGAAATGGAGATAAAATTAATCACTAACCTTTGATGATCTTCATCAGATGACACTCATAGGACTACATGTTACACAATACATGTATGTTTTGTTCGTTAAAGTTCATATTTATATCCAAAAATCTCAGTTTACATTGGTGCGTTATGTTCAGTGGTTCCAAAACATCCGGTGATTTTGCAGAGAGCCACATCAATTTACAGAAATACTCATAATTAACATTGCTAAAAGATACAAGTGTTATACATGGAACTTTAGATAAACTTCTCCTTAATGCAACCGCTGTGTCAGATTTTTTAAAAACTTAACGGAAAAAGCACACCATGCAATAATCTGAGTACAGTGCTCAGACACAAAACCAAGCCATACAGATATCCGCCATGTTGTGGAGTCAACAGAAGCCAGAAATAGCATTATAAATATTATCTTACCTTTGATCTTCATCAGAATGCACTCCCAGGAATCCCAGTTCCACAATAAATGTTTGATTTGTTCGATAAAGTCCATCATTTATGTCCAAATACCTCCTTTTTGTTCGCGCGTTTAGTACACAATCCAAACTCACGAGCCGCAGGCAAGTCCAGGCGAATGTTCAGACGAAAAGTCATATTACAGTTCGTAGAAACATGTCAAACGAAGTATAGAATCAATCTTTAGGATGTTTTTATCATAAATCTTCAATAATGTTCCAACCGGAGAATTCCTTTGTCTGTAGAAATGCAATGGAACGCAAGCTAACTCTCACGTGAACGCGCGTGGTCAGCTCATGCTACTCTGGCAGACCTCTGACTCATTCAGCTCCCATTCCCCCCTCCTTCACAGTAGAAGCATCAAACAAGGTTCTAAAGTCTGTTGATATCTAGTGGAAGCCTTAGGAAGTGCAATATGACCCCATAGACACTGTATATTCGATAGGCAATGGCTTGGAAAAACTACAAAACTCAGATTTCCCACCTCCTGGTTGGATTTTTTTCTCAGGTTTTTGCCTGTCATATGAGTTCTGTTATACTCAAAGACATCATTTAAACAGTGTTACAAACTTCAGAGTGTTTGCTATCCAAATCTACAAATTATATGCATATTCTAGCTTTTATGGCTGAGTAGCAGGCAGTTTAATTTGGGCACGCTTTTCATTCAAAATTCTGAATGCTGCCCCCTACCCTAGTGAAGTTAACAGACCATAGTTCTGGCACGTCAGTTAGGACATCTACTTTGTACATGACACAAGTAATTTTTCCAACAGTTGTTTACAGACAGCGTATTTCACTTATAATTCACTATATCACAATTCCAGTGGGTCAGAAGTTTACATACACTAAGTTGACTGTGCCTTTAAACAGCTTGGAAAATTTCAGAAGATTGTGTCATGGCTTTAGAAGCTTCTGATGGGCTAATTGACATAATTTGAGTCAATTGGAGGTGTACCTGTGGATGTATTTCAAGGCCTACCTTCAAACTCAGTACCTCTTTGCTTGACATCATGGGAAAATGAAAAGAAATCAGCCAAGACCTTGGAAAAATATTGTAGACCTCCACAAGTCTGGTTCATCCTTGGGAGCAATTTCCAAATGCCTGAAGGTACCACGTTCATCTATACAAACAATAGTACGCAAGTATAAACACCATGGGACCACACCGCCGTCATACCGCTCAGGAAGGAGACGCGTTCTGTCTCCTAGAGATGAATGTACTTTGTTGCTAAAAGTGCAAATCAATCCCAGAACAACAGCAAAGGACCTTGTGAAGATGCTGGAGGAAACAGGTACAAAGTATCTATATCCACAGTAAAAACGAGTCCTATATCAACACAACCTATTTATTTATATCACCACTTTATTTTAAGAATGTTAAATGTCAGAATAATAGTAGAGAGAATGATTTATTTCAGCTTTTATTTCTTTCATAACATTCCCAGTGGGTCAGAAGTTTACATACACTCAATTAGTATTTGGTAGCATTGCCTTTAAATTGTTTAACTTGGGTCAAATGTTTCAGGTGGTCTTCCACAAGCTTCCCACAATAAGTTGGGTGAATTTTGGCCCATTCCTCCTGACAGAGCTGGTGTAACTGAGTCAGGTTTGTAGGCCTCCTTGCTCACGCACACTTTTTCAGTCCTGCCCACAAAGTTTCTATAGGTATGAAGTCAGGGCTTTGTGATGGCCACTCCAATACCTTGACTTTGTTGTCCTTAAGCCATTTTGCCACAACTTTGAAAGTATGCTTGAGGTCATTGTCCATTTGGAAGACCCATTTGCGACCAAGCTTTAACTTCCTGACTGATGTCTTGAGATGTTGCTTCAATATATCCACATTTTCCTCCCTCATGATGCCATCTATTTTGTGAATTGCACCAGTCCCTCCTGCAGAAAAGCACCCCCAGAACATGATGCTGCCACCCCCGTGCTTCATGATTGGGATGGTGTTTTTTGACTTGAAAGCCTCCCCCTTTTTCCTCCAAACATAACGATGGTCATTATGGCCAAACAGTTCTATTTTTGTTTCATCAGACCAGAGGACATTTCTCCAAAAAGTACGATCTTTGTCCCCATGTGCAGTTGCAAACCGTAGTCTGGCTTTTTTATGGCGGTTTTGGAGCAGTGGCTTCTTCCTTGCTGAGCGGCCTTTCAGGTTGTGTCGATATAGGACTCTTTTTACTGTGGATATAGATACTTTTGTAGGAGACAGAATGCGTCTCCTTCCTAAGCAGTATGACGGCGGCGTGGTCCCATGGTGTTTATACTTGCATACTATTGTTTGTACAGATTAATGTGGTACCTTCAGGTGTTTGGAAATTGCTCCCAAGGATGAACCAGACTTGTGGAAGTCTCCAATTTTTTTCTGAGGTCTTGGCTGATTGTTCGTTTGAATTTCCCGTCTTGTCAAGCAACGAGGCACTGAGTTTGAAGGTAGGCCTTGAAATACATCCACAGGTACACCTCCAATTGACATCAATTAGCCTATCAGAAGCTTCTAAAGCTATGACATCTTTTTATGGAATTTTCCAAGCTGTTTAAAGGCACAGTCAACTTAGTGTATGTAAACTTCTGACCCACTGGAATTGTGATACAATGAAATAATCTGTCTGTAAACATTGTTGGAAAAATGACTTGTCATGCACGAAGTAGATGTCCTAATCGACTTGCCAAAACTATAGTTTTGTTAACGAGAAATTTGTGGAGTGGTTGAAAAACGATTTTTGTGCAAGTTAACTTCCGACTTCTACTGTATATGGAGACTGTTTAGTGACGACAAATTGAAAGCAGACCACTACCTGAAATCTACTTCACAAAATGTAAATAATCCATCCAAATTTTGGCAAGTAGTGAAGGGTTTGGAGTGCAAAAAAAATACACAGCTTCCCAAACAATTGTTGGTCGATACACAGATTGTAACTGAGAGAACCTCCATTCTGAAAGCTTTGAATCAGCATTTTTTAGATGCAGGCAGTTTATTTGAAAAGGTCAAAGGTATAATTGAGCCCACTATGAATTTACCTGACATCCCTGTGCACTCCTTCACCAAGTTCTCCTTTTCATCCTTCTCTGTTTCAGAAGTGTGTAAAGCCCTGAAAGAAATTGATTTAAAAAAATCCCCTGGCCCTGATGAACTAGACCCCGCCTCCTACACCTAGCCGCAGAGATCATTGCTCCCCCTTAACATGTATTTTTAACCTCACGCTTGATGTTATGGAAATCTTTTGTACTGCCTTTCCTGAAAGGTGGAGATCCTTCACTACTTGACAACTATCGACCCATATCAAAATTGTCTGTACTGTCAAAGGTACTGGAGTCCTTAGTTAGTAGGCAGCTTCCAAGAAAACATCTTAAATGGAATGCAATCAGGTTTTAGGTCTGGCCACAGCACTGTTTCAGCAACATTGAAGGTTTTAAATGACATCCACTGTGCTCTTGATAAGAAGTTAGATTGTGTGTCTGTTTTTATTGATTTGTCGAAGGCTTTTGACACCGTGGACCATGCTGTGTTAGTGCAAAGGTTGAACTGTTGTGGAATTACTGGTCATGCTCTAGATTGGTTTATAAATTACCTATCAAATCCTACACAATGTGTAATGGCGGGTGGTTGTAAATCTGAGTCCATAGAGGGGTGCTCAGGTGTTCCGCAAGGTTCTATTTTGGGCCCACTGTTGTTCATTTTGTATATCAACAACATTGGGGATCTTATTGAAACCGTGGATGTTCATTTTTATGCAGATGATACTGTTCTTTATTCAAGTGGTAGTAGTTTATATTTAGCTTTTGAAAATGCCCAAAGAGCATTTAACATCATATAACAAGATCTGTATGATTTAAAGCTGATTTCTAAATTCGGGTAAATCAAAATGCATGGTATTTTCAATTGCCAGGCATGTTACAAATCATGTCATTGCTACATTGGCTGGACATACTATAGAGCAAGTTAAAGTGTACAAATTTTGGGGTGTGTGGGTTGATGATAAGCTGAGCTTCACTGTGCATGTAGAGAACTTGATAAGGAAGCTCAAGCTGAAAATATGATTTTATTACCGGCATAAGGCTTGTTTTTCTTTTGAGGCCAGGAAGGAGCTGGTACGATGTACATTACTGTCGGTTTTAGATTTTAGTGATTATTTATTTATATATATATATATGCAGGCCTCAGCGTAGGCTTGAACACTGGTATACACTGATTTATAAGGCAATATTGGGTAAAATGCCATTTTATCTCTGTTCTTTTTTTTAGTCAGGTCAGTAAATAAATATAAATTACGGTCCCATTCTGATTTGCTTCTAACATTACCAAAAATTAGAACAGGTCATGGTAGAAGTTAGATTTAGTTACTTAGCTCCGTGGTCCTGGAATTCTCTCCTGAACATTTTAAAATGTGATGATCTAGTTTCGTTGGTGGAGTTTAAACACTTGATCGATGTATATCATAGAAGAGTGTAATTGTTTTTAGGCCAGCTGTTTTTAGTCAAGACGTTTGTTTTTAATGTAAAATGTTTTTGTTGTACTGTATGTGTGTTTATAGTTTTGTTTAATGTTGTGTTAGTGTATGTAAGTTGTTTTGTTTGAAACGTTGTTCCCTCTGCTGCTATTGGACCAGGTCTCTCTTGGAAAAGAGATGTTATCTCAATGAGAAAAAACCTGTATAAATAAATTTAAAAATAAGGGGTTAAATACACATAATAATAATAAGAGAGAATCCTGATCTTATCTCTCAGATGTAGGATAGACACTTCAGAACAACCTTCCTTTAGATCTGTTTTTCCATGTAGTGAAACTGTTAATCAATGCTTTTGTATGGGCTAATGGCAGTAAGGTCAAATTAAAATGTTCATCTAATTCTTTTTTTCTTTCTTTTTTTCTTCTTTAAGGGATCTTTAAATTCTAAATCAAATAGCAAAATGATCCTTGGTATCACCTGCTTAAAACAATTCCATATAGCTTAGTAGTACCCCCCCGGCTTAGACGGTGCTTAGACTCTTATGGGTTAAATACACACTATTGATTGATATTTACATTTAATTAATCAGTTGATTACATCCTAGTAGATATTTCTAGCATCACTCTTTCCTAGAGGAGTTGTGGGTGTGTTTGACTAGTTTTGTGCCCTCATTCTGTGTGGTTTCATACTGTGTTTCTGCTGTGTGTTTCAGCATGCCCTACGTCTCCTGGCCTTCGGACAGCTTTATAAGGTTCTGAATATGAATCCTCTCCCTCCAACCAAACCATCACACACACTCTCAGGGTCAGACAAAAAAGGTGTGTGTGTTCAAACTTGAGTGTATGTGCTAGTGCGTAAACTCCGAGATCTCAGGTGGTCTCTGCTCTCCTGAAGGTGAATCCATACTTTGTTCCACAGGAACCTGCCGGAAAAGGCAGCATGAAGATGAACACACTAACGACAGACAACTCTTCAAGAAGATGAAACGCAACCTGATGAGAGGTCAGATTCACTGTTGCTCTGACTCAACATCTCTGAATCCTTTTCCTCTCTACTCAGCCTGGAGAACAACTTGAAGTAATGTAGATGCATAGTCTTTCTAAAGATCAGCTTATGCCCGTTGACCATACAGGAACTCTAGAATAGAATGCTGGTACATTCCAGAATGTCATTACTCAAAAACAGCATTTTGAGTGGGGTATTCATACCATCTCTCACTCACCCCTCACGGCCAGTACGGATGTAATTAAATCCCCCCTCACTGTGACACCAATCCCACAGGGCTTTAATCTCCCACAGTTCAAAGCAGGGAGTTGAAATGCATTGGGGATTAATCTCCCCCTCCAGGCAGTCTCACACATAATTATCTATCTACCTCTCTCAGGAAACCCTACCTACATTATAGAAAACCCTACTTATAGTGCACTCAAAGTATTCACACCCCTTGACTTTTTCCAAATTTTGTTACATTAGTCTTATTCTAAAATGTATACAAATATTTGTTTCCTCATCAATCTACACACAATACCCCATGATGACAAAGTGAAAACTGTTTTTTAGACATTTTTGCACATTTATTATTTTTTAACAGAAATACCTTAAGTATTCAGACCCTTTGCTATGAGACTTGAAATTGAGCTCGGGTACGTCCTGTTTCCATTGATCATCCTTGAGATGTTTCTACAACTTGATTGGAGTCCACCTGTGGTAAATGTAAATTCAATTGATTGGACATGATTTGGAAGGCACACAACCTGTCTATAAGGTCCCACAGTTGACAGTACATGTCAGAGCAAAAACCAAGCCATGAGGTCGAAGGAATTGCCTGTAGAGTACCAAGACAGGATTGTTTCAAGGCACAGATCTGGGTAAGGGTACCAAAACAATTCTGCGGCATTGAAGGTTCCCAAGAACACAGTGGCCTCCATTATTAAATGGAAGAAGTTTGGAACCACCAAGACTCTTCCTAGAGCTGGCCACCGGCCAAACTGAGCAATCGGGGGAGAAGAGCCTTGGTCAGGGAGGTGACCGATGGTCACTGACAGAGCTCCAGGGTTCCTCTGTGGAGATGGGAAAACCTTTGAAGAGGCAGGAAGGAGATGCGTTCTGTTTCCTAGAGATGAACGTACTTTGGTGTGAAAAGTGCAAATCAATCCCATGCAATAAAATGGAAATTAATTACTTAAAAATCATACAATGTGATTTTATGGATTTTTGTTTTAGATTCCGTCTCTCACAGTTGAAGTGTACTTATGATAAAAAATTACAGACCTCTACATGCTTTGTAAGTAGGAAAACCTGCAAAATCGGCAGTGTATCAAATACTTGTTCTCCTCACTGTATATATATATTTTTTAAATGTAAACCTGTTTTTGCTTTGTCATTATGGGGTATTGTGTGTAGATTGACGAGGGGAAAATAAGGCTGTAACTTAACAAAATTGGGGGGGAATTCAAGGGGTCTGAATATTTTCCGAATGCATTTTTTTTTTTTTTACAGGACACCCTACTTACAGGACACCCTACCTACATTACAGGACAATCCATGTATTACCACCACCACCTCCCACTCTGACACACCTGTTCCCTCCCTCAATATCACTCCTCGTCGGCCTGGGCATTTAGATTAGAACACACCTTGAACACCTGCCGTGCTGATCTAGTACAGAATCAGAATCCTCTGTATAGAATTAGACCTAGAAAGTACTGTACAGAATGAAACTACTCAGTTGTTCAGAATCACAATGTACCACATACAGTTGAAGTTGTAAGTTTACATTCACTTACGTTGGAGTCATTTAAAACTTGTTTTTCAATCACTCCACAAATTTCTTGTGAACAAACTATAGTTTTGGCAAGTCGGTTAGGACATCTACTATGTGCATGACACAAGTAATTTTTCCAACAATTGTTTACAGACAGATTATTTCACTTATAATTAATTCACTATCACAATTCCAGTGGGTCAGAAGTTTACATACACTAAGTTGACTGTGCCTTTAAACACCTTGGAAAATTCCAGATAGGAATTTGATAGGCTAATTGACATAATTTGAGTCAATTGGAGGTGTACCTGTGGATGTATTTCAAAGCCTACCTTCAAACTCAGTGCCTCTTTGCTTGACATCATGGGAAAATGAAAAGAAATCAGCCAAGACCTCAGAAACAAAGTTGTAGACCTCCACAAGTCTGGTTCATCCTTGGGAGCAATTTCCAAATGCCTGAAGGTACCACGTTCATCTGTACAAACAATTGTACGCAAGTATAAACACCATGGGACCACGCAGCCGTCATACTGCTCAGGAAGGAGATGCATTCTAACTCCTAGAGATGAACGTACTTTGGTGCGAAAAGTGAAAATCAATCCCAGAACAACAGCAAAGGACATTGTGAAGATTCTGGAGGAAACGGGTACAAAAGTATATATATCCACAGTAAAACGAGTCCTATATCGACACAACCTGAAAGGCCGCTCAGCAAGAAGCCACTGCTCCAAAACCGCCATAAAAAAGCCAGACTACAAGTTTGCAACTGCACATGGGGACAAAGATTGTATTTTTTTGAGAAATGTCCTCTGGTCTGATGAAACAAAAATAGAACTGTTTGGCCATAATGACCATCGTTATGTTTGGAGGAAAAAGGGGGAGGCTTGCAAGCCGAAGAACACCATCCCAACATCATGTTGTGGGGGTGCTTAACTGCAGGAGGGGCTGGTGCACTTCACAAAATAGATGGCATCATGAGGGAGGGAAATGATGTGGATATATTGAAGCAACATCTCAAGACATCAGTCGGGAAGTTATAGCTTGGTCGCAAATGGGTCTTCCAAATAGACATTGACCCCAAGCATACTTCCAAAGTTTTGGCAAAATGGCTTAACTTCTCTGCGCTACGGATCCCTTTTACGGGATCATTTTCCTAAACAACCACTGAATTGCAGGGCGTAAAATATTTATAATCATGCAATCACAAGTGAAATATACCAAAACACAGCTTAGCTTGTTGTTAATCCACCTATCGTGTCAGATTTTGAAAATATGATTTGCAGCGAAAGAAATCTAAGCTTTTGTGAGTGTATCAATCAATGCTAGAACAGTTAGCCTTATATTAGCTTGGTCACGAAAGTCAGAAAAGCAATAAAATTAATCGCTTAGCTTTGATAATCTTCGGATGTTTGCACTCACGAGACTCCCAGTTACACAACAAATGTTATTTTTGTTCGATAAATATTACTTTTATAACAAAAAAACCCATTTGGGTTGCGCGTTATGTTCAGAAAACCAAAGCCTCGTTCCGTTCAACGAAAATTCCAAAAAGTATCCGTAATGGTCGTAGAAACATGTCAAATGTTTTTTATAATCAATTCTCAGGTTGTTTTTAACAAACATAATCGATAATATTTCAACCGGACCGTAACCTATTCAATAAGAGAGAAAAAGAAAATGGAGAGCTACCCTCTCGCGCGCAGGAACTAATCAGAGGACACCTGACTACTTTTGAGAAATCTCGCTCATTTTTCAAAATAAAAGCCTGAAACTATGTCTAAAGCCTGGTCACAGCCTGAGGAAGCCATTGGATTTTTTTTATTTTTTAAATCACTTCAGGTTTTCGCCTGCAGAATCAGTTTTGTTATACTCACAGACAATATTTTGACAGTTTTGGAAACTTTGGAGTGTTTTCTATCCTAATCTGTATTATATGCATATTCTACGACCTGGACCTGAGATATAGTCCGTTTACCTTGGGAACGTTATTTAAAAAAATATATATATATAATAATCTGACCCCTAGGGTCATGAGGTTTTAAGGACAACAAATTCAAGGTTTTGGAGTGGACATCATCACAAAGCCCTGACCTCAATCCTATAGAAAATTTGTGGGCAGAACTGAAAAAGTGTGTGCGAGCAAGGAGGCCTACAAACCTGACTCAATTACACCAGCTCTGTCAGGAGGAATGGGCCAAAATTCACCCAACTTATTGTGGGAAGCTTGTGGAAGGCTACTCGAAATGTTTGACCCAAGTTAAACAATTTAAAGGCAATGCTACCAAGTACTAACTGAGTGTATGTAAACTTCTGACCCACTGGGAATGTGATGAAATAAATAAAAGCTGAATTAAATCACTCTACTATTATTCTGACATTTCACATTCTTAAAATAAAGTGGTGATCTTAACTGACCTAAGACAATTTTTACTAGGATTAAATGTCAGGAATTGTGAAGAACTGAGTTTAAATGTATTTGGCTAAGGTGTATAAACTTCCGACTTCAACTGTGTACTTTTGATTGATGTTATTGAAGGCCTGTATGGTCTCCATGTTTCCTCCTCCTAGTTCTGGACAGTGAGATGATGGACCCCAACCACCCCATGAACGCCCTGATGAGACTGAACCAGGTCCACCCGGGGCTGCAGTATAAGCTGTTGTCCCAGTCTGGCCCGGTCCACACTCCAGTTTTTACCATGTCTGTGGACGTACAGGGCACTGTCCATGAGGCCTCTGGCTCTTCTAAGAAGACTGCCAAACTCAAAGTAGCACTTAAGGTAAAAAACCTATTTCTGTATATGTCACAGGATTAGCAAATGGAGTAACTTGAGGTTCGTCCGAAGCTAGGGGGCAGTATTTTGATGTTTGGATAAAAAACGTTCCCAAAGTAAACTGCCTATTTCTCAGGCCCAGAAACTAGAATATGCATATAATTGGCAGATTAGGATAGAAAACACTCTAAAGTTTCCAAAACTGTCAAAATATTGTCTGAGTATAACGGAGCTGATATTGCAGACGAAAATCCAACCAGGAAGTGCTGTTTTTCTGAAACAGTTCCATTGCACGCCTATCCTTCATTTTTGAGTTTATTTATTTGAGTTTATTTTATTTTTACAGGGACAGTGCACATTAATCAACGTTTCAGTAAAAGTGCCGGTTTTAGCCAGCCGGCTAATTTTCAACCGCAGTCCCTGGGCAGGTTATTAAAAACAATTACAATATAGACAATAGCAGCATGGAATAAGACGTAGCATACAGACAGAGCAACATAGAACAAAAAGCAGCAAGACAAAATTCATAAAAGCAACAAAGTGTTTCCACACCTCACAAGTTACAGACAACAGACATGGAAAGCGGCAACACACAGCTAGGGACCATGTTCACAAATCTGATTGACCTTTAGCCATGTCTTCAAGCATTTTGTGAAAGTGTGATATGTGGTGCAGTTATGTGTGTCTGATGGCAGTGTATTCCAGACATGGGAAGCTCTCACAGAGAAAGCGGATTTACTAAAGGTGCTTTTCCTTAGGGGAACTATACAGTCACCTCTCATGGCAGACCTTGTAGATCTGCTGCCATATGTTTGGGTTTTCTGTTTAACAAAAATACTGAGTGGAGGGGGAGCCAAGCCATTTAGGATCTTGAATACAAGACATGCGTCGGTGTATTGCACAAGATTTTCCCAACTCAGGAGCTCATGCTTTCTGAGGATGTGACAGTGATGATGGCTATTGGGCTTCCTATCAAGCACTTTGAGAGCCTGTTTGTAGACAGACTGAATAGGTCTTACTGTTGTACAGCAAGCTTGGGCCCAACTAGTCAAGCAGTATGTTAAGTGAGGGAGTATCATAGATTTGAAGTACAGTTTTGCTACCTCTGTAGTCAAACAATTTCGTATAAATCGGAAATTAGCTAGGTTGAATTTGGTTATTTGAATTACCTTTTTCACATGCTTTTTAAAAGAGAGGTTGGAATCAAGTATGATGCCAAGGTACTTAAAATCAGATACCACCTGGAGCTTCTCCCCTGACACATAGACATCTGGCTCAGTAGCATCTGTTGCCCTCTTTGTGAAGAACATGCAAACAGTTTTTTTCACATTGAGATGCAAACACGAGTCACTGAGCCACTTTGTAACCTGGACCATTACAGTAGTGAGTTCTTGTGCAGCTTGTTGTTTGCTCTTTGCATGCACATATATCACTGTATCATCTGCATACATTTGAACTTCAGACCCAGTACAGACAGAAGGCAGATCATTAATGTACAGGCTGAACAGGAGGGGCCCCAGTATTGACCCTTGGGGCACACCCACATCATAGCTAAGAGTGGGCGACAGCTCATTGCTCACTCTGACACACTGAGTTCTGCCTTCAAGGTATGATTTCATCCATCTCAAGGCATCGGGGGAAAAGTTGAACTTGGACAATTTTGTGATGAGAATCTCATGGTTAACAGTATCAAAAGCCTTCCTTAGGTCCAGAAACACAGCCCCAACAACGCCCCCTTTGTCCATCTTGGACTTCACATTTTCCAGAAGAAAGCAGTTGGCCGTTTCTGTGGAGTGTTTCGCTCTGAAGCCAAACTGCATGGAATGTAATGTGAAGGGGCTGTTGTTGAGGTGGGCAATCAGTTGTTCTGCTACACACTTTTCAACAACCTTTGACACCACAGGTAGTATACTAATGGGCCTGTAGTTACTCACGTCAGCAGGGTCGCCTGATTTAAAGATGGCCGTTATTATGGCCGACTTCCATACCCTTGGAAACACCCCGAGACCAATAGATGTGTTGGTGACCTTAGTAATGGGGCCAATGAGTGACTCTTTGTAGTTTTTAAGAAAGGTAGAGTCCATCCCAAACACATCTTTGGCTTTAGAGTTCTTTAGTGAGCTAATCACCTTGTCCACCTTTGACTCAGAAACCTCCCTTATGATGAAGACAGGTTGAGCATCATTTACTAGCACTGAGCCCAAGAAACCAGTGGAGGGGTTCTGTGTCAGTACCCTGACAGAGTCACTAAAGTAGGAATTGAAGGCTATTGCTATTTCGACTGCATCCTGTGTTAGATTGTTATTCACCATGATTTCTAGTCTTTTTGCAGTGTTACTATGGTCTTTCCCTGTTAACTTTTTTAGATTCTCCCAGATCAGTTTAGAATTTCCCTTTGCTTCACCAATTATGTTAATAAAAAAGTTTGCCTTGGCCTGTCTGATTTCTTTCATCACCTTATTTCTCAACATGGTAAACCTACGTCTGTCATGCTCTAATTTGGATCTTAGGGCTATTTTTAGATAATAATCTCGTTCTTTCATCAATTTCCAGATTTCTCCATTTAGCCAAGGAAGAGTGCTCTTTTGGCCAGGTTTGGATTTGATTTTCTTTAGGAAACCATTTAATGTAGTCTGGATTGTGGATAGAAAAACTTGACTATCAGCTTCCACGTCTGCATAGGACAAGAGATCATTCCAGTTAATTCCCTTAATTGCTAAAGGGATAGCAACCAGATTCCTTTCCCTATGGTTTCCACAGGGTGTGAACAGTCTTTAGACATAGTTTCAGGCTTTTATTCTGAAAAATGAGCGAGAATGATCACATCGCGTCAGTGGATAGCCAGATGTCCTTAGATTTGTTCATGCGCGCGCCACTGGAGCGAGACCTTTTCTTTCTCTCTTCTATTGAAAAGTTTACCGTCCGGTTGAAATATTATCGATTATTTATTGTAAAAACAACCTGAGGATTGATGATAAAAAACATTTGACATGTTTCTACGAACTTTACGGATACTTCTTGGAATTTTCGTCTGCCCGTCGTGACCTGCACGAGCCTGTGGATTACTAAGCAAAACGCGCCAACCAAATGGAGGTTTTTGGATATAAAGAGAATCTTTATGGAACAAAACTAACATTTATTGTGTAACTGGTAGTCTCGTGAGTGCAAACATATGAAGATCATCAAAGGTAAGCGATTTATTTTATTGCTTTTCTGACTTTCGTGACCAATCTACTTTGCTGCTAGCTATTTGTAATGTTTTGTCTGCTGAGAGCTGTCCTCACATAATCGCATGGTTTGCTTTCACCGTAAAGCTTTTTTGAAATCTGACATGCCAGGTGGATTAACAACAAGCTAAGCTGTGTTTTGGTATATTGCACTTGTGATTTCATGAAAATTAAATATTTTTAGTAATTTAATTTGAATTTGGCGCTCTGCAATTCACCTGATGTTGACACAAATGATCCCGCTAAAGGGATCGGTGCGCCAAGAGGTTTTTAATTTGGGAGAACGGGCTTGTGGTAATGGCTGGAGCGGAATCAGTGGAATGGAATAAGATGCCATTCCATTTGCTCCGTTCCGGACATTATTATGAGCTGTTCCCCTCAGCAGCCTCCTGTGAATGGGCAACATGTTACGAGAGGATGAAGATTAACAGTTAGGACAGGCAGAGGACAGAAGTGGATTTTGAACAAAGACGTAGAATCATCTGTACATGTACTGTAGCACTGTGACACGGACAGTATTACATGGACTCATGGCAGATATGACAAAACATTTGGGTGCTCTCTATCATGATAGCACACCGTGTCCAAGTAAGTGCTGCTCCTCTAGATCTTACAGTGCATATTATTTGACCACCCCTTTGTTCCTCTTGCTCATGGTCTCCAGGTCCTACAGGCTCTTGGTTACCCAGCTGGCTTCGAAGTGGACCTGGACTCCCTGAGCGCTGATGAGAGATCTGACGGCGAGGGACGCAACCACAGAAGTGAGAGAAACGACAGAATGTCCACCAGCTCCAGAAGCAACTCTGTCACCTCCACAGACACATGCGAGGTAACCACACAACCGTCACACTGACAACACGAGGTAACCTCACAACCTTCACACTAGGGCTGGGCGGTATACCGTATTTTACTATATACCGGTATTGATGCACGGACCGGTTTGGGTTTTTACTTTATCTTCTATAACGTTATTTGAATGTTTGGTTTGTTAAATGTGATACGCCGCGTGTAACGTCCATTTTTATAGTTTACTCCGCTACTTGAGTCATCCCGCTCCGCTCTCTCTCTCTCCACACAGACCTAGTCCCTCCCCCTGTCACTCAAGGAGCGCATTTGTTGTTGCTTGACCACGAGACACTTGTTCAGTCTGCATGGTCAATGCAGCACATGCAACAATGTTTCCAATTTGATCTTAATATAAATCCACAAGCGTTCTATAAATACAATATTAGTTTGTGTTTCTTACATCTGCGAACAGCTAGTTTGTATTTTCTTATTAAGTTAAGCTAAACCGTGTTGCTAGCTAACTAGCTAATAAAAGTACTGAGTCAGAGCAAACGTAGCTAGCTAATACAGCCTGATACCAGTACTGGTGGAGGCCTAAATCAGCATGTTGTTTGTGCAACAGTATCTTCTAAATCAAAGAGGAATAGGCGAAGCATGAATATGTTGGCTATATGAATAAAGATTTAATGTAGCCAAAGATTATAGAGTCCCCTAGGAAACACGGAACATCACTTTGGTTCCTACCCTGTCACAATAACTCGTCCATGGCATTTTCATTCGTTGTCATGTCAAACAACACTGTATTCAAAGTGCCCACTATTATTTATATTCTAACTATAGAATTATAATAAACATTCTATTTCCATGATTCCAAAAGTTCACCCAAGTGTTTTGATGTAAGTCGCAATTTCAACATTTGGTTAAAAATAAGGCCTAGTATTTTTGCCCGTATTGGGGAAGTGTGAAAATGATCTCAAATGAGTGCAGGAAATGCAGAAATTGATGGAAATGCAGGAAATTATTTTAGGTTGAATTGAATAGTATAAAACAATCAGAATGGAGAAAGACCCATTAAAATAATTTAGAATATATGTGTTGCCACCCAAGGGTCACGCACTTCTCATAAAGCAAATGTATTACTTTTATTAATCAAAACGTAAAATACCGTCAAAAAATTGAAAAATACCATGATATATTTTGGCCATCTCGCCCACCCCTATATCACACTATAACCGCTCGAGGTAACCACACAACCGTCACACTAACCGCACGAGGTAACCGCATAACCGTCACACTAACCGCACGAGGTAACCGCACGAGGTAACCGCATAACCGTCACACTAACATGACAACCTGTTCTGTCATAACAGAATTTGAAAGCTCAGTATTCAGGTCCAGATTGTCTGACTTTCATTGTGTTTGCTTATAAGTGAGAATGATGTTAGATTGGTGTACATCCCTGATTTAATGTTTTGTGTGGTTCACCGACTGGACTCATCCCTAACCGTGCTCAGTTCAACTATACGGAGGTAGTGATTTCCCCCAAATTATCATCCCTAGTCCCGCTTCCCAGGCCCTCTCCTCACGGCAGGTGGCAAGAACCCAGTGATGGAGCTGAACGAGAAACGCAGAGGCCTGAAGTATGAACTCCTATCAGAGACTGGCGGCAGCTACGACAAACGCTTCATCATAGAGGTCTTTATCCACACACACCACAGCCTTGCACCTGCTTGACCTTTCACTTTACATTATTTTCATCTGACTTATCTATTGTTTTTAAATGAATCTAGAGCTTTGCTATTTCACTGGGCAGTGAAATGGCCCTAGTGTAGTTCTGAATGATTGACAGTGTGTGGTGTGTACTGTAGGTGGAAGTTGATAAACAGAAGTTCAGAGGCTCTGGGCCCAATAAGAAAGCAGCGAAGGCTAGTGCTGCTCTCTCTGCTCTGAAGAGACTCTTCTCTGACTCAAAAGACCCCCGCAACAAGAAGAGGGTGCCCAGGACACTGGTGGGTGGACAAACATCACTGTCAGCACATCCATGGAATTCATATTAGTCGTGCAGCATACGTCCGAAAGTATGGAAAGGTGACGCCATAACGAATGTGTGTGTTTGCAGGTGAAGAGAACTGTGTCGTCAACCGTGTCTATCCCAGTCCATGCCCACAGCAGGCCTAGAACCAGGCCAGTGATGCACAGAGCACCTTACATCAGCGCTCCTCCTACCCATGGGTACCTCCCACCAGGTAAGACCCGGGGCTTGGTGTGTAAGTGCGTGGTTCGTCAGGTTTGGAGTCAAATTCATTTAAATTCCAGTCAATTCAGGAACAACACTGAAATTCCATTTCTCTTCAATGCTTTAAAATTGGGACCATTTGGAATTTGGTGAATTTTCTGAATTGACTGGAATTTAAATTGGATTGACAACAATCCTGGTGTCTGTTAGGTTGTTGCTATACACTGAGTATATAAAGCATTAAGAACACCTGCTCTTTCCATGACATAGACTGACCAGGTGAATCCAGTTGAAAGCTATGATCCCTTATTTATGCCACTTGTTAAATCCACTTCAAACAGTGTAGATGAAGTGGAGGAGACAGTTTAAAGAAGGATTTTTAAGCCTTGAGACATGGATTGTGTGTATGTGTGCCATTTGATGGTGAATGGGCAAGAGAAAAGATTTAAGTGCCTTTGAATGGGGTATGGTAGTAGGTGCCAGGCACACTGGTTTGTATCAAGAACTGCAACGCTGCTGGGTTTTTCTTGCTGAACAGTTTCCTGTGTGTATCAAGAATGGTCCACCACCCAAAGGCGCTTTTGACGCCTTGTAGAGTCCATGCCCTGACAAACTGAGGCTGGTCTGAGGACAAAAGGGAGGGGGGGCAACTCAATATTAGGAAGGTGTTCCTAATGTGTGGTATACTCGGTGTAGAAGTACTGCTCCTGTAACCCAAGTTCCTTGACCTCTGTTTTCAGGCTATGGAGCTCCATATGGCTATGGTCCTGCCGCTGCCTTCCCTGCCTATGGTAAGCAGGGGCCAGCAGCTACTAGACCGTGTCATGCATGTGCTTGTTGTTCCACCTCACCTTTCCATTTCCTGATTTCTTATTGAGGGTGGTCAGACATAGAACAGTCAAATGTGAGATCAGCATTTTATCCGCACTTTTCCATTTTTGATCTCTTGAGTGGTACAGTCCACTTGACTGATACACAGGGCTAGACTATGTTCTAAGTTTAATTTGAATGGATAGACTACGTTTTTTAAAATTTTCTTTGTAGGTTTTTGCTCGAATGCCCGCTGTAATGTTCCCTGTTCTACAATTGTCCCCTGTCTTCCATCTCTCACCACGACTCCGATTTAGGACGGCTGTTCACCCCCATGTGTACAACTTAGACAGAGACTTTAAAAAATATGATATGATTGTTTTTATTTTATACTTTGTATAGTTTGTTTTGTATGATGTTATATTTTTAATGGTACAAAAATACTTGCTTGAATGCACTGTAAAATCTTTCTTGTTCAATGGATATTGATTGTCCATACATTTTTGTTATTAATACGTCTTTTGTTCCTAATCTATACATTTAATTGGTTACTTGAGTTGTTTGAGACGTATTTTGAGATATACAATTGAAAAAAATAAATGAATATTATTTATCAGTTGAGTACCAGTACTTCTTGACTTGCCTAGCGTTCTGAAATTCACAGCTAGACCAATGTCACCACTTTTTTTTTTATATCCACCACAATCCTCTCATTCTTCACCTAATCCAACACAGCAAATCATGACCAAAAATGGCGTCATGTCTAGTGTGTAACACTGATTCCTACAGGCCACGGTCGTAACTACAGTCTCTCTGCTCCCTCCCCTTCTTTCTCCCTCTCTGTAGGTGAATTGTACATTGACGGTGCCTTTTACCAGCCACAGACAATTGCCACTCCTATTATAATTCACCTGGGTCCTCAGGATTTCTTTTGATCTCGCAGCCAGTGGGGGATGACTTGACATTTTGAAACTTCCCGTTTCCTGTCTGACCAGGTCTTATCTACCTTACTAAGGCTGTCCAAATTCTCCACCCTTTTCACGTATTGTGCAAGTGCACACAAGGGTGGAGAATCGGGACCCATCTTTCTGAGCAGACATCAATCCAAGAAGGAGAAGAAGCACAACATTGTCAGGGTTGGAACTTTCCTGTGTGTTGCAATACTTGACTATCTTTTATATCTATTTGAAATAGTGGAAATGTGCTGTTTGGGAATTGTCGTTGCATAACACTGCAATATTTGTGTGATATAAACTCAGCAAAAAAGGAAACGTCCTCTCACTGTCAACTGTGTTTATTTTCAGCAAACTTAACGTGTAAATATTTGTATGAACATAACAAGATTCAACAACTGAGACGTAAACTGAACAAGTTCCACAGACATGTGACTAACAGAAATGGAATAATGTGTCCCTGAACAAAGCAGGGGAGGGGGTCAAAATCAAAAGTAAGTCAGTATCTGGTGTTGCCACCAGCTGCATTAAGTACTGCAGTGCATCTCCTCCTCATGGACTGCACCAGATTTGTCAGTTCTTGCTGTGAGACTCTTCCACCAAGGCACCTGCAAGTTCCTGGATATTTCTGGGGGGAATGGCCCTAGCCCTCACCCTCCGATCCAACAGGTCCCAGACGTGCTCAATGGTATTGAGATCCGGGCTCTTCACTGGCCATGGCAGAACACTGACATTCCTGTCTTGCAGGAAATCACGCACAGGACGAGCAGTATGGCTGGTGGCATTGTCATGCTGGAGGGTCACGTCAGGACGAGCTTGCAGGAAGGGTACCACATGAGGGAGGAGGATGTCTTTCCTGTAACGCATAGCGTTGAGATTGCCTGCAATGACGACAAGCTCAGTCCGATGATGCGGTGACACACCCCCCCCCCCCAGACCATGATGGACCCTCCACCTCCAAATCGATCCCACTCCAGAGGACAGGCCTCGGTATAACGCTCATTCCTTCAACGATAAACGCGAATCCGACCGTCACCGCTGGTGAGACAAAACCGCGACTCGTCAGTAAAGAGCACTTTTTGCCAGTCCTGTCTGGTCCAGCGATGGTGGGTCTGTGCCCATAGGCAACGTTGTTTCCGGTGATGTCTGGTGAGGACCTGCCTTACAATAGGTCTACAAGCCCTCAGTTCAGCCTATTGAGCACTGGTGGAGGGATTGTACGTTCCTGGTGTAACTCTGGCAGTTGTTGCCATCCTGTAACTGTCCCGCAGGTGTGATGTTCGGATGTACCGATCCTATGCAGGTGTTGTTACACGTGGTCTGCCACTTTGAGGACGATCAGCTGTCCATCCTGTCTCGCTGTAATGCTGTCTTTGGCTTCTCACAGTACGGATATTGCAATTTATTGCCCTGGCCACATCTGCAGTCCTCATGCCTCCTTGCAGCATGCCTAAGGCACATTCATGCAGATGAGCAGGGACCCTGGGCATCTTTCTTTTGGTGTTTTTCAGTCAGTAGAAAGGCCTCTTTTTAGTGTCCTAAGTTTTCATAACTGTGACCTTAATTGCCTACCGTCTGTAAGCTGTTAGTGTCTTAACGACCGTTCCACAGGTGTATGTTCATTAATTGTTTATGGTTCATTGAACAAGCATGGGAAACGGTGTTTAAACCCTTTACAATGAAGATCTGTGAAGTTAATTCGTAAAAATCCAAATATCTTTGAAAGACGGGGTCCTGAAAAAGGAACGTTTTTTTGCTGAGTTTTATATATATCACACACACACACACACACACACACACACACACACACACACACACACACACACACACACACACACACACACACACACACACACAGTACCAGTCAAGTTTGGACGCAGTTACTCATTCAAGTTTTAATTATTCTTTTTTTTACCATTTTCTACATTGTAAAATAATAGTGACAACTTCAAAACTATGAAATAACACACATGGAATCATGTAGTATCCAAAAAAGGGTTAAACAAATTAAAATATATTTGAGATTATTCAAAATAGCCCCCCTATGCCTTGACAGCTTTGGACACTCTTGGCATTCTCTCAACCAGCTTCACCTGGAATGCTTCTCCAACAGTCTTGAAGGAGTTTCCACATGCTGAACACTTGTTGGCTTCTTTTCCTTCACTCTGCGGTCCATCTCATCCCATACCAATTGGGTTGAGGTCGGGTGATTGTGGAGGCCAGGTCTCTCCTTGGTCAAATGGCCCTTACACAGCCTGGAGGTGTGTTGGGTCATTGTCCTATTGAAAAACAAATGATAGTCCCACTGAGCGCAAACCACTGGCGTATTGCTGCAGAATGCTATGGTAGCGTGCCTTGAATTCTAAATTTTTCACTGACAGTGTCACCAGCAAAGCACCCTCACGACACCTCCATGCTTCATGGTGGGAACCACACATACAGAGGTCATCCGTTCACCTACTCTGCGTCTCACAAAGACACGGCGGTTGGAACCAAAAATCTCAAATTTGGACTCATCAGACCAAAGGACAGATTTCCACTGGTCTAATGTCCATTTCTCGTGTTTCTTGGCCCAAGCAAGTCTCTTATTCTTAATGGTGTCCTTTTAGTAGTGGTTTCTTTGCAGCAATTTGACCATGAAGGCCTGGTTTACGCAGTTCCCCTAAACAGTTGATTGTTGAGATGTGTCTGTTACTTGAACTCTGTGAAGCATTTACTTGGGCTGCAATTTCTGAGGCTGGTAACTAATGAACTTATCCTCTGCAGCAGAGGTAACTCTGGATCTTTCTTTCCTGTGGCGGGCCTCATGAGAGCCATTTTCATCATAGCGCTTGATGTTTTTTTGCGACTGTACTTGAAGAAACGTTCAAAGTTCTTGACATTTTCCGGATTGACTGACCTTCATGTCTTAAAGTAATGATGGACTGTCGTTTCTCTTTGCTTATTTGAGCTGCTCTTGCCATAGCCCTATTTGGTAAAATACCAAGTATATACTATCTTCGGTATACCACCCTTGTCACAACAGAACTGGTTGGCTCAAATGCATTAAGAAGGAAGCAAATTAACTTTTAACAAGGCACACCTGTTAATTGAAATGCATTCCAGGTGACTACCTCATGAAGCTGGTTGATAGCTTTGCACACTCTTGGCATTCTATCATCAAGGCAAAGGGTGGTTACTTTGAAGAATCTCAAATCTAAAATATATTTTGATTTAACACTTTGGTAACATGATTCCATATGTGTTCTTTCATAGTTGTGAGGTCTTCACTATTATTGTACAATGTAGGAAAGTGTACAAATATAGAAACCCATGAATGAGTAGGTGTGTCCAAACTTTTGACTGGTACTTTGTGTGTGTATGTATGTTGTTACGAGTTTAATTTGTAAGTTCTGTAAAAACAATTTTCACATTTTAAGTGTTAGGAGAGCGTAGACTAGTATTAGTCTACGCTTAAAAAAATGTCCTAGTAGCAGTTAATAGCATAACTCTACTCAGGCCAGCACATCTTGAATGATATCTACAACCAGGAAGTAAAACTCTCAATTTCTGTCTCCATCTTTCTCTCTCACACGCACACACGCACCTAATCCTGTAACAGTGGGCAAGACATGCATGTACTTTTCAAGTTTTCTCTGTAATTGATGTATCTATCTTCAGAAAGTCTTAGATCCTGTTTGTTGTGGTTTAAGGGCATTGCCTGCACTTGATCAAATGCTGCTGGTATTGAATGTCCTCAAGTTTGTGCACACATCTATGTAGTGTGCTTATGGTATTACGTGTTCTATCCATTTTTTTCTCAGAACAATATTTAGATGGACTTGTGATTGATTTTTGTTTAAAATAATATATATTTCTCTGTGAGAATGATTTCTTTGTAAAAACACAACACAACTTTCTGAAACCTGAGCGCTCCTTCAATGGCAGCTTTCTGTTATACCCTCCAGTTCAATTATCTGTCGTTTTCTGGACATTCTCTTTTCTTATCTTTTTGTCTCATTGCACTCAACTATTTCTACAGTCTTATGAGTGTTGTCTCAATCCTAGAATAAAGGGCTGACTATACCTGTTATTAGTGATTTACTGCTCTTGGACCCATTCATCCATCCGTTTCCTCTTTAGCTGTTACTGCTTACCACAGGATTCTGTTTTGTATGAGCATGCAGTGGGGAGTATCTGTGTACAGTACAAATTTAATTTAGCATTAAACAAACCTTTTAAAGAGAGTATAGGACATGTGCGCTAGTCTGTTTTATAGGCCTTGTCACCTGGAGTCAAGCTCTCCATGGTAGCCACTAGAGCCCCTTACTTTCAGCCTTACCCACTTAGCAGCTTGTCCTGACGTTGGCCCCGAATGGGACTCAAAATAAGCTCTAGTTGCATCGGCACACACTGGGCAGGCTAGCGACTGCTTGACACAGAGGAATGGTGAAGTCATTTGATCCTAGACACACATGATCATATCGGATGGATCTGCAGAGACGCTGGTATTTTTAGCAGTGTGAGCCAAGCAGGAGGTGGCGTACAATTATGCAACGCTGGCACTTGCGTTAGTGGTGGTAGCTTTGCTGCGGTCTGTCATCCTATCTTTCCACTGACTCTGTCCCAATAAAAAATATAAATGTATATTAATCTCCTTTTGGTCTGTGACCACTGATAGATGAAAGTGCATTTTGGCGCACCAGTTGGGTAAAATTTTATAGGATTTCCCTTACTTTACAGTTGCTGTATAGTCCTTTTGAGATCAGTGGTCACGAAGTAGTCAGACCAGAACTATATATGTATATATCACAGGAGGTTGGTGGCACCTTTTTTAATTGGGCTCCCGAGTGACGCAGCGTTCTAAGGCACTGCATCTCAGTGCTAGAGGTGTCACTACAGACACCCTGGTTCGGTTCCAGGCTGTATCACAACCGGCCATGATTGGGAATCCCATAGGGCGGCGCACAATTTGTCCAGCGTCATTAGGGTTTGGCCGTCATTGCAAAGAATTTGTTCTCAACTGACCTGACTAGTTAATTAAAGGTTAAATAAATAAAATAAAAAAAGATGCTGGGCTGTCAGTTTTTCAGGGCCTCCATCTCAATCCTCCTGCCCCTAACGGGGGGCAGGCTGTGTTTAAAGACATGGGTTTAAGAACAATATTATTTATTCATTTTTAGCATGTGGAAGGTGCATTACAGCACTTCCAAGCCAAAGCCTATGGCAATGTTTTGTAAATAATATAGACTCTGCTTCAAACATTGATAACTGAAAGGGCCCAGTTTGATTGTTTTTTACCTTTATTTAACTAGGCAAGTCAGTTAAGAACAAACTCTTATTTACAATGACGGCCTAGGAACAGTGGGTTAACTGCCTTGTTCAGGGGCAGATCCTTCGGGACAGATCCTCATGAGTTGTGGCACAAATTCATCTCCGTCCCCTTATAAATCCTCTGATCATGTAATTACCTTCTGGTTCGTCATTTTTTCAATGACTTCCAATGCATCCCGTACCCAGATTAACCCTAGTCCTGAATTACATTCTTCTCAATGGATTAATCTGGGTCTGGGAAAGTGGCCCATAGAGTCTGCATAGGCCCAATAATTGATTTCTACTGTGCAGAGAGTAATGAGATTTGTAATATGGTTCCATTCCAGAGCAGCAGTGGTCTCCACATCACTTTACAGCTAGCTCTCTTGTCAATCATTTTCCTCATTTTTAATCAGGGTTTAATTAGTAATTATAAACATTAGCTTTCAACCTCTACTTAGTAAAAGTAGCACACCAACACACCTGATTCAACTAATGTCAACTTCTCAAAGGCTTGATTATTATACATTTTTTGTTGAATCAGGTGCTGCTCTGGAACCAAAGCCTGCACATCTGGGAAAAGCATGTGGAGTGTGGCAGCAGCACCCTCTACTGGCCTTTAGCCTCTACACGATCAGGGTCGTCAGTGGAGGTACCAGTTTAGGTTTCTCTCCACAAATTGACTCCACTTTCAAATATACTGAACAGAAATATAAACACAAAATATTAAGTGTTGGTCCCATGTATCATGAGCTGAAATTAAAGATCCCAGAAATGTTCCATATGCACAAAAATGCTTATTTGTCTAAAATTTGGTGCACAAATATGTGTACATCCCTGTTGTGAGCATTTTTCCTTTTCAAAGATAATCCATCCACCTGACAGGTGTGGCATATTAAGAAGTTGATTAAACAGTATGATCATTACACACACCTTATGCTAGGGACAATAAAAGTCCACTTTAAAATGTGCAGTTTTGTCACACACCATGCGACAGATCCTTCAAGTTGAGGGAGCATGTAAATGGCATGCTGACTGCAAGAATGTCCACCAGAGCTGTTGCCTGAGAATTTAATGTTAATTTCGCTACCATAAGCCATCTTCAACATTGTTTTAGCGAATTTGGCAGTACGTCCAACCAGCCTCACAACCGCAGACCACGTGTAACAGCGCCAACCCAGGACCTCCACATCCGACTTCACCTGCGGGATCGTCTGAGATTAGTCACCCAGACAGCTGAATGAAATAAAGCATCATTCTGATTGGCTAAGTCAGGCTCCCAAGTTGGTGGGCCTATGCCCTCCAAGGCCCACCAATGGCTCCACTCCTACCCAGTTGTGAAATCCATAGATTAAGGCCTAATTCATTTATTCCAATTGACTGATTTCCTTATACGAACTGTAACTCAGTAAAATCGTTGAAATTGTTGCATGTTGCATTAATATTTTTGTTCAGTATTGATACAGTTGAAGTCGGAAGTTTACATACACCTTAGCCAAATACATTTAAACTCAGTTCTTCACAATTCCTGACATGTAATCCAAGGAACAATCCCCTGTCTTGGGTTAGTTAGGATCACCACTTTATTTTAAGAATGTGAAATGTCAGAATAATAGTAGAGTGATTTATTTCAGCTTTTATTTATTTCATCACATTCCCAGTGGGTCAGAATTTTACATTAACTCAATTAGTATTTGGTAGCATTGCCTTTAAATTGTTTAACTTGGGTCAAACATTTCGGGTAGCCTTCCACAAGCTTCCCACAATAAGTTGGGTGAATGTTGGCCCATTCCTCCTGACAGAGCTGGTGTAACTAAGTCAGGTTTGTAGGCCTCCTTGTTCGCACATGCTTTTTCAGTTCTGCCCACAAATGTTCTATAGGATTGAGGTCAGGGCTTTGTGATGGCCACTCCAATACCTTGACTTTGTTGTCCTTAAGCCGTTTTGCCACAACTTTGGAAGTATGCTTGGGGTCAATGTCCATTTGGAAGACCCATTTGTGACCAAGCTTTAACTTCCTGACTGATGTCTTGAGATGTCGCTTCAATATATCCACATAAATTCCATTCCTCATGATGCCATCTATTTTGTGAAGTACACCAGTCCCTCTTGCAGCAAAGCACCCCCACAACATGATGTTGGGATGGTGTTCTTCGGCTTGCAAGCATCCCCCTTTTTCCTCCAAACATAACGATGGTCATAATGGCCAAACACAATTATTTTTGTTTCATCTGACCAGAGGACCTTTCTCCCCATGTGTAGTTGCAAACTGTAGTTTGGCTTTTTTTATGGCGGTTTTGGAGCAGTGGCTTCTTCCTTGCTGAGCGGCCTTTTCAGGTTATGTTGATATAGGACTCGTTTTACTGTGGATATAGATACTTTTGTACCTGTTTCCTACAGCATCTTCACAAGGTCCTTTGCTGCTGTTCTGGGATTGATTTGCACTTTTCGCACCAAAGTACATCCATCTCTAGGAGACAGAACGCGTCTCCTTCCTGAGCGGTATGACGGCTGCGTGGTCCCATGGTGTTTATACTTGCGTACTATTGTTTGTACAGATGAACGTGGTACCTTCAGGCGTTTGGAAATTGCTTCCAAGGATGAACCAGACTTGTGGAGGTCTACAATTTTTTTTCTGAGGTCTTGGCTGATTTCTGTGGGATTTTCCCATGATGTCAAGCAAAGAGGCACTTAGTTTGAAGGTAGACCTTGAAATACATCCACAGGTACACCTCCAATTGACTCAAATGATGTCAATTAGCCTATCAGAAGCTTCTAAATCCATGACATTATTTTCTGGAATTTTCCACGCGGTTTAAAGGCACAGTCAACTTGTATTTAAACTTCTGACCCACTGGAATTATGATAATTGTGGTACAGTGAATTATAAGTGAAATTGTCTGTCTGTAAACTACTGTTGGAAAAATGACGTGTCATGCACAAAGTAGATGTCCTATCCAACTTGCCAAAACTATAGTTTGTTAACAAAAAATTTGTGGAGTGGTTGAAAAATGAGTTTTAATGACTCCAACCTAAGTGTATGTAAACTTCTGACTTCAACTGTAGGTAGGTTGTATCCTCCCCCTTGTCACCCTAAGGTAACAGTACAGAGTTTGGTTTAGTATTGGTTACAGTCAGAGAAAGAAATGGGAGGATGTGGATATTATTTTACTGGAGGTGGGCTGTGTACCAAAGCACATACTGCACAGTAGTGCAAACTGTAAACATGCATAATGTGTGAGCAAATGTTCAGTTTTCTTATGGTATCTAGTAGGAAAACGTTGGAACAAATACAGTGGCTTGCGAAAGTATTCACCCCCTTGGCATTTTTCCTATTTTGTTGCCTTACAACCTGGAATGACAATAGATTTTTGGGGAGTTTGTATCATTTGATTTACACAACATGCCTACCACTTTGAAGATGCAAAATAAGTTTTACTGTGAAACAAACAAGAAAACAAGACAAAAAAACAGAACTTGAGCATGCAGAACTATTCACCCCCCCCCCCAAAGGCAATACTTTGTAGAGCCACCTTTTTCCAGCAAATACAGCTGCAAGTTTATTTGGGTATGTCTCTATAAGATTGGCACATCTAGCCACAAGATTTGTCCATTCTTCAAGGCAAAAGTGCTCCAGCTCCTTCCAGTTGGATGGGTTCTGCTGGTGTCCAGCAATCTTTAAGTCATACCACAGATTCTCAATTGGATTGAGGTCTGGGCTTTGACTAGGCCATTCCAAGACATTTAAATGTTTCCCCTTAAACCACTCAAGTGTTGCTTCAGCAGTATGTCCTGCTGAAAGGTGAACCTCCGTCCCAGTCTCAAATCTTTGGAAGACTGAAACAGGTTTCCCTCAAGAATTTCCCTGTATTTAGCACCATCCATCATTCCTTCAATTCTGACCAGTTTCCCAGTCCCTGCAGATGAAAAAACATCCCCACAACATGATGCTGCCACCATCATGCTTCACTGTGGGGATGGTGTTCTCGGGGTGATGGGAGGTGTTGTGTTTGCGCCAGACATAGCGTTTTCCTTGATGGCCAAAAAGCTACATTTTTGTCTCATCTGACCAGAGTACCTTCTTCCATATGTTTGGGGAGTCTCCCACATCCCTTTTGTCGAACACCAAACATGTTTGCTTATTTTTTTCTGTCCAGTCTTCCATAAAGCCCAGCTCTGTGGAGTGTGCGGCTTTAAGTGGTCCTATGGACAGATACTCCAATCTCCGCTGTGGAGCTTTGCAGCTTCTTCAGGGTTATCTTTGGTGCCTCTCTGATTAATGCCCTCCTTGCCTGGTCTGTGAGTTTTGGGGGGCGGCCCTCTCTTGGCAGGTTTGTTGTGGTGCCATATTCTTTCCATTTTTTAATAATGGATTTAATGGTGCTCCGTGGGATGTTCAAAGTTTCTGATATTTTTTCACAACTCAACCCTGATCTGTACTTCTCCACAACTTTGTCCCTGACCTGTTTGGAGAGCTCCTTGGTCTTCATAGTACTGCTTGCTTGGTGGTGCCCCTTGCTTAGTAGTGTTGCAGACTCTGGGGCCTTTTAGAACAGCTTTATATAAACTGAGATCATGTGACAGATCATGTGACACTTAGATTGCACAAAGGTGGACTTTATTTAACTAATTATGTGACTTATGAAGGTTAATTGGTTGCGCCAGATCTTTTTTTAGGGGCTTCATAGTGGGATTCATAGCAAAGGGCTGAATACCTTTGCAAGACCATGTAGAACTCACCTCATTGTATCCTGAACATGTTTAGTAGGCTAATGGTGGGTTCATGCCACAGTAATAAGTTATGTCCACTAGATGGCTCTCGATTTCTCCAGTTTTTATTAACTGTTTAATAGCAATGTAAATGTTATGTAAACAATGTAAACCTCTGTGCTTTTGTTATATAACCTATACAATCCACAGTACAATACATGATCTCATCATCCCCTTTCAACGGATAGCATACAAAGTCCATTCAAATCTTACTCAATTTTAGTAACATGAAGTCAGCAGCAAGGGAATATGCTGCTTTGTTTTTGCACTATAAATAACTAGCGCTGTGTTGTGTTTATAAGAAGTCCTTTTAAACCAGAAAGAGATACAGTATGATGTTTGCACTTGAAAATGATGAGACTGGACTCAAGACTGGACACAAGAAACCCCAACACCATTAGGACAATGATTCCATTATCTATCAATGAAGCAGAAGACCAGAAAAGCCTGTTGAAATCTTCCCACGATAGTTGTTCTGTTATAACGTCAACATCAATTAGTTGAATGAGCTGCTTTGTTTTGCTCTCTAAATGATGTAGTGTTTCTGGTGCTTCTAATTTACTGCACCTAGAGATCATGAGACAAGCCTTACTGGATAGATAAAGGAGAGAAATAGCATCATCAACAGCCGCTCTCTGTCACGTCATTAATACTGGTCACTGTTGTGTGGTGTAAGGGAGCCGCTGGACAGTCTGGGCAGCTAGGAAGCCTCAGGCAAATTGATTTGGTCTAGAGTCAAAGTCTTCATGGCTCCATCCACTGCCTCCTCTCCCTCAGGGTGTGTAAAAAGAAGGGCAGTGGGGAAGAACCTGCAGCTCTGTCCCAGGGTTGCCTGGACAGAGCCTGCCGCCTTCTAAGAGATGTGTAACTATTGAGCTGTAGAATCTCATGATGTAAAGAGATAGCATGTCAGGTATCAGGACTTAACTGGCTCAGGGATCGGATCAAGCTATAGGTCCGAGATTGGTTGATTAGAAGGGAAGAATGAAACCCAGTGGTGCTATGGGACCATGAGGGCCCGAATTTGAATACTTTGCTCTGTAGGGTTGTTACAGTATAAAAATATGAAAATGTGAAACTTAGCCGTGGTGACTGAAGCAGGGAGATTCATGCTTTAAATGGCATTGTTGAGGTGGTGGCATCATGTATTAGTTTTCCTCCCATTAGATCTTACCTTTTATGTACAGTGGCTTCAGAAAATTTTCATACCCCTTTGACTTATTCCACATTTTGTTTTGTTACAACCCTGAATTCAAAATGGATGAAATAGTTTTTTTCCCTCTCACCCATCTACACACAATAAATACCTCATAATGACAAAGTAAAAACATGTTTTTAGACATTTTAGCAAATATATTGAACATTTTATACAGAAATATCTCATTTACTTTGTAGAAGCACCTTTGGCAGCGATTACAGCTGTAAGTTTTTCAGGGTAAGACTCTAAGAGCTTTCCACAACTAGATTGTGCAACATTTGACCATTTATTCTTTCAAAAATGTTCAAGCTCTATCAAATTGGTTGTTGATCATGGCTAGACAACCGTTTTCAGGTTTTACCATTGATTTTTAAGTAGTGTAACTGTAACTTGGCTACTCAGGAACATTCACTGTCCCCTTGGTAAGCAACTCCAGTTTAGATTTGGCCTTATGTTTTAGGTTATTGTCCTGCTGGTTGGTGAATTCGTCTCCCAGTGTCTGGTGGAAAGCAGACTGAATTTTGATTTCATTTATTAGGATCCCCATTAGCCTGGTTTTCCTCTAGGATTTTGCCTGTGCTTCAAATTGGAAACCTCCCTGATCTTTGTGGTTCAATCTGTGTTTGAAATTCACTGCTCGACTGAGGGACCTTACAGATCATTGAATGTGTGGGGAACAGAGACGAGGTAGTCATTCAAAAATCACATAAAACACTATTATTGCACACAGTGTGCCCATGCTTATTATGTGACTTGTTAATCAGATTTTTACTCCTGAACTTATTTAGGCTTGTCATAACAAAGGGGTTGAATACTTATTGACTGAAGACATTTCAGCTTTTCATTTTTATTAATTTTTGAAAAATAGCGAAAAACAATTCCACTTTGACATTATAGGGTATTGTGTATAGGAGCTTAGCTGGAGCGGAGCGAGGAGTGGAGCTGGAGCGGAGTTACTGTAGGAGTGGAGCTGGAGCTTGCCCAATTTGACTGGAGAGCAGAGATTCCCAGAGGCTGGAGCTTCAGCCTTTTCGCCCGCTCCAATAGCACTACAGTAGCACTCACTTCGCAAGCTCAGGGCATGCCCAGCCCAGCATGCATTTGTAGTCTGTAGTGTACTGCTATAGCCCCTTGCTTTAGCTACTGTCATGGAGTACGCTAAATATTTTCATAAAGAAACTGATAAAACACACAGGTGCTAAATCAAGGTGACTTACAAAGTTGAGGACCAAGAGCATGAGAGGGAGTGTGGTGATGTAATGTCCAAAACTAAATAATCATTGTGGAATCTGAAAATACACATATCCCAAAAGTACGATGGTGTACTTATTACGTGCTAATGCTAAAAGAAAAGGAGGAGGTAGGCAGGTAGATAACTAAGTGTGTCATTGTAGCAAAGTATTTATAAATGAATAATCTGATCTCTTAAAAGTTTTGTTCATTTTTGTTCTATTATCTATTCTATACAATAGGTCATAATCCAACTTTCAAGGAGCTTTCCATTTTGATTTGGTTATTTTGCCTAAAAACCTTTAGGCCTACCTATAGGAGAAAAAAACCCATCTGCATCCATGCCCAGCCTGGCAAGAGTGGCCAAAACGGTGTTTAGCATCCCCAGTGGCTCTGCAAGCGCAGAGAGGATATTCTTCGCTGCTGGCCTGCTCTCCAGGCACCATCACACGAGCCTGAAAAATTGGTGTTTCTAAAAATGAATTAAAAGGCAATGTAGACTGAGCCTAATAAGGCAGTTCTTGTTAAATTTATATTTAATTCTAAGTAATTCACAGCATATATTTGCAATTTTAAAGACTTCAATGATTTAATACAGCTAAATGTTGTTTAAATGCTGAGCTCTTAATGTCCCTGACTCCCTACCAGTCTAGTGTGTTGCACTTGCAAATGCTTCACAATGTATTTCTTTGTAGGCTATAGCCTTGAAATAATTGAAATAATATAGCCTAAATAATTAGGCTCCCTATCTGGCTCCTGACCTATTTAGATTGTTTATATGCTGTTTAATATGACATGTAGCCTATTTGAAATTGAGTGCTTCTTACATTCACCCTTTTTAATGTTTATTATAATACTTTTCATTCAAATCATATGGTTTAGTTTAAATACTTCAAAACCAAATGGTGGGTGGAGATAGTCCAAAAAACTGATGGATGTTGGTTAAATTGTGATTTTAATGAATGGAGTGAATTTGGAGCAGCAGTTTTTTTTCTGTGAGAGAGGAGTGTTTTTTTAGTGGAGCAGAAGGATGTGGAGCGCTGGAGCGGTGTTCAAGCATCTTTCCATGAGGGATGAGCGGGATTTCCGACCACTCAACTCTTCTCACAAGCTCTGGTGTGGGCCAGTGACAAAAAACTACATTTAATACATTTTAAATTCATGGTATAACAACATTTTGAAAAAGTCAAGCGGTGTGGATACTTTCTGAAGGGGCTGTACACTAGTTCTCTCTCTCTTATTCTAAAATGCAAACTCATGCACACTGTGAATTATTCATCAACCCAGGCCTGTATGGATGTGGATGTACGGGCATACAGCGCCTTCAGAAAGTATTCAGACCCCTTGACTTTTTCCAGATTTTGTTATGTTACAGCCTTATTCTAAAATGGATTAAAATATAATAATCCTCAGCAATCTACACACAATACCCCATAATGACAAAGCGAAAGCAAGTTTTTTGAAATACCTTATTAAGTATTCAGACCCTTTGCGATGAGACTTGAAATTGAGCTCAGGTACATCCTGTTTCCATTGATCATCCTTGAGATGTTTCTACAACTTGATTGGAGTCCACCTGTGGTAAATGTAAATTCAATTGATTGGACATGATTTGGAAGGCACACAACCTGTCTATAAGGTCCCACAGTTGACAGTGCATGTCAGAGCAAAAACCAAGCCATGAGTTCGAAGGAATTGTCCGTAGAGCCCCCCGAGACAGGATTGTGTCGAGGCACAGATCTGGGGAAGGGTACCAAAAAATGTCTGCAGCATTGAAGGTCCCCAAGAACACAGTGGCCTCCATCATTCTTAAATGGAAGAAGTTTGGAACCACCAAGACTCTTCCTAGAGCTAGCCACCCGGCCAAACTCGGGGGAGAAGGGCCTTGGTCAGGGAGGTGACCAAGAACCCGATGGTCACTCTGACAGAGCTCTAGAGGTCCTCTGTGGAGATGGCAGGGAGAAACTTCCAGAAGGACAACTATCTCTGCAGCACTCCACCAATAAGGCCTTTATGGTAGAGTGGCAGACAGAAGCCACTCCGCAGTAAAAGGCACATGACAGCCCGCTTGGAGTTTGCCAAAAGGCACCTAAAGACTCTCAGACCATGAGAAACAAGATTCTCTGGTCTGATGAAACCAAGACTGAACTCTTTGCCCTGAATGCCAAGCGTCACTTCTGGAGGAAACCTGGCACCATCCCTACGGTAAGGAATGGTGGTGGCAGTATCATACTGTGGGGATGTTTGTCAGTGGCAGGGAGACTAGTCAGGATTGAGGCAAAGATGAACGGAGCAAAGTACAGAGAGATCCTTGATGAAAACTTGCTCCAGAGCGATCAGGACCTGACTGAGGCGAAAGTTCACCTTCCAACAGGACAACGACCCTAAGCACACATTCAAGACAATGCAGGAGTGGCTTCATGACAAGTCTCTGAATGTCCTTGAATGGCCCAGCCAGAGTCCGTACTTGAACCCGGTCGAACATCTCTGGAGAGACCTGAAAATAGCTGTGCAGCAACGCTCCCCATCCAACCTGACAGAGCCTGAGAAACTCCCCAAATACAGGTGTGCCAAGCTTGTAGAGTCATATCCAAGAAGACTCAAGGCTGTAATCACTGCCAAAGGTGCTTCAACAAAGCACTGAGTAAAGGGTCTGAATACTTCTGTAAATGGAATGATAACTGTGTAGCTGTTACCATTCCACATTGGGATTCGATACCACTACTACTATAAACTTACCAACCAGTTTATTATTATTAGGTACACCACCTGTTCACTTCTACAGACAGAGAGTCATGTGACCATGGCTTGCTACAGTATATAAAACAGGCAGACAGGCATCGAGGCATTCAGTTACTGTTTGATTGAAAGTTAGAATGGGCAAAACGAGTGACCTAAACAGCTTTGATAGTGGTATGATCGTCAGTGGCAGGCACGCTGGATCCAGTATTTCAGAAACGGCCGGCCTCCTGGGCTTTTCACGCATAACAGTGTCTAGGGTTTCCCAAGAATGGTGTGACAAAAGAAAATCCAGTCAGCGGCAGTCCTGTGGGTGAAAACAGCTCTGATGAATGAGGTAGAAGGAGAATGGCAAGCTAACGGGCGGGCCAAAAACAGAGAAATAACAGCACAGTACAACAGTGGTGTGCAGAACGGCATCTCAGAACACACAACCCATCGATCGTTGTCACGGATAGGCTATTGCAGCAGACGACCACACCAGGTTCCACTCCTATCAGCTAATAACAAGAAGAAGCTGCTCCAGTGTGCACGCGATCACCAACATTGCACAATTGAGGAGTGAAAAAACATTGCCTGGTTTGACGCATCCCGCTTCCTGTTGCGTCATGCTGATGGCAGAGTCAGGATTTGGCGTACCGCCGTCAAATCTGCAGCAACTGCGTGATGGCATGGACCAACATCCCTGTGGAATTTTTCAACTTCATTTTCAACTTCTAGAATCCACGCCCTGGAGAATTCAGTCTGTTCTGGAGCTAAAGGGGGGTCCAACTCGGTACTAGATGGGTGTAGCTAATAAACTGGCCAGTGAGCATATTTAAGCTACTGTTCACTGAGAGTGAGTTCCCTTTTACAGCATGTCTACATGTTTACTGTGAGAGATCCATGTCCTCATCTCACTGTGCTCCATTGAGTTACAGGACCAAGGCTTCAGAAGAATTGCGTTGCCATACGTTCTGGTATAGTCTGCATTAAATGATGAAGTCTGGAATGGTGCCATTTCACATATCCATAGGCTCCCACATCATGAATCTATCATGAGATGTGATGTGGAAGGGAGATGAGCTGTTGCAAGGATTACAGTATATTACAGGGCCTGTCGGCCGGCGCTCAGACCCAGGCATCCAACCATGTGCCACATAGATTACAATCCTGCTCTTTTCAATGATTAATTACCTGTAGCTCAATTATTCATGCTATGTTTATGTGGACCAGAAAAACCTCTATGAATAATAGATTGGGGCTGGCTCCATCATGTTCACCAGCTCTGGGTTGATTGAGGAAATCAGAGAGGAGAGGGGGAGAGAGGATCCAGAGTGTTGTCTCAAGCTCAACACCTCTCAGCTCATCTCTCATCCTACTCTGACTTCACTTTATACATTTACTGTACAGCTTAAGGAGGGATTCCTTCTTTACATGTTTTTTTTTTAATTATGTGACTGTTTGCGAGATAAAACGGTGTTGGTTGGTAGGGTTTCCTGAAAGTGCTGAGGAAGTGGATGAGAGTTGCCAGACCGGGCTGAGAGCTAGGTTACAGTACAGTAATGTCATTCTACTGGCCCATTCATTTCCATTTAATCTCAAACAGAAATCTTCACACAATAATCAAACACCTACCATGAACTTTACTTGCTTGTTTGCCATATCAAGTGTCTTGAGAACTGTACAAAAAGTAATGTGATTTAGACAAATCTTTCTACAGTACATTAATAAGGCACTGTGTTTAGGGGTTAGCCTGCGGTGGTAGGGCTATTGGAACTGTGGTATGTAGTGGTAGGACTATTGTAACTGTGGTATGTAGTGGTAGGGCTATTGTGACTGTGGTATGTAGTGGTAGGGTTATTGTAACTATGGTATGTAGTGGTAGGGCTATTATAACTGTGGTATGTAGTGGTAGGGCTATTGTAACTGTGGTATGTAGTGGTAGGGCTATTGTAACTGTGGTATGTAGTGGTAGGGTTATTGTAACTGTGGTTTGTAGTGGTAGGGCTATTGTAACTGTGGTTTGTAGCGGTAGGGCTATTGTAACTGTGGTTTGTAGTGGTAGGGTTATTGTAACTGTGGTTTGTAGCGGTAGGGCTATTGTAACTGTGGTTTGTAGTGGTAGGGTTATTGTAACTGTGGTTTGTAGTTATAGGGTTATGTAGTGGTAGGGTTATTGTAACTGTGGAACAGTTACTGCCTGTTCACCCCGCTATCATCCAGAAGGCGAGGTCAGTACAGGTGCATCAAAGCGGGGACCGAGAGACTGAAAAACAGCTTCTATCTCAAGGTCATCAGACTGTTAAACCACCATCACTAACATTGAGTGGCTGCTGCCAACATACTGACTCAACTCTAGCCACTTTAATAATGGAAAAATTGATGTAATAAATGTATCACTAGCCACTTTAAACAATGCCACTTTATATAATGTTTACACACCCTACATTACTCATCTCATATGTATATACTGTACTCTATACCATCTACTGCATCTTGCCTATGCCGTTCGGCCATCGCTCATCCATATATTTATATGTACATATTCTTATTCATTCCTTTACACTTGTGTGTATAAGATAGTAGTTGTGGAATTGTTAGGTTAGATTACTCGTTGGTTATTACTGCATTGTCGGAACTAGAAGCACAAGCAGTTCGCTACACTCGCATTAACATCTGCTAACCATGTGTATGTGACAAATAACATTTGGTTTGATTTGGTTTGTAGTGGTATGGCTATTGTAACTGTGGTTTGTAGTGGTAGGGTTATTGTAACTGTGGGTTGTAGTGGTAGGGTTATTGTAACTGTGATTTGTAGTGGTAGGGCTATTGTAACTGTGGTTTGTAGTGGTAGGGTTATTGTAACTGTGGTTTGTAGTGGTAGGGCTATTGTAACTGTGGTTTGTAGTGGTAGGGTTATTGTAACTGTGGTTTGTAGTGGTAGGGCTATTGTAACTGTGGTTTGTAGTGGTAGGGTTATTGTAACTGTGGTTTGTAGTGGTAGGGTTATTGTAACTGTGGTTTGTAGTGGTAGGGTTATTGTAACTGTGGTTTGTAGTGGTAGGGTTATTGTAACTGTGGTTTGTAGTGGTAGGGCTATTGTAACTGTGGTTTGTAGTGGTAGGGTTATTGTAACTGTGGTTTGTAGTGGTAGGGTTATTGTAACTGTGGTTTGTAGTGGTAGGGTTATTGTAACTGTGGTTTGTAGTGGTAGGGCTATTGTAACTATGGTTTGTAGTGGTAGGGTTATTGTAACTGTGGTTTGTAGTGGTAGGGTTATTGTAACTGTGGTTTGTAGTGGTAGGGTTATTGTAACTGTGGTTTGTAGTGGTATGGTTATTGTAACTGTGGTTTGTAGTGGTAGGGCTATTGTAACTGTGGTTTGTAGTGGTAGGGTTATTGTAACTGTGGTTTGTAGTGGTAGGGTTATTGTAACTGTGGTTTGTAGTGGTAGGGTTATTGTAACTGTGGTTTGTAGGGTTATTGTAACTGTGGTTTGTAGTGGTAGGGTTATTGTAACTGTGGTTTGTAGTGGTAGGGCTATTGTAACTATGGTTTGTAGTGGTAGGGTTATTGTAACTGTGGTTTGTAGTGGTAGGGCTATTGTAACTATGGTTTGTAGTGGTAGGGTTATTGTAACTGTGGTTTGTAGTGGTAGGGTTATTGTAACTGTGGTTTGTAGTGGTAGGGTTATTGTAACTGTGGTTTGTAGTGGTGTGGTTATTGTAACTGTGGTTTGTAGTCATCTACCCTCTGGCAGAATGACTGACTGCAGCAGCTTCACATCAGAGATGAAGTCGCTGTTGGCTATTTCTGTGTACTGAGGGAACATCCACATTAATTGGGCATAAACAACAAACTTACTTAAACTTACTTACTTAACTTACAGCTATCAGAACCCCAGTTCCCATTTAGATTAGAAAAAAGGGTAAAACCAACAAGAAAGAAAGCAAGGAAGAAAGGGTAATAAACAAAGAACTTCCAGGAGGGAAGCCGAAGGAATTCACATTTTCCATATCGGAGGTTCCCACCGACCACAGCCGCCATCCCGTCCATGGGCGGTGACTCAGGCCTGGATCAGGTTGGCAGCATCCAGCGATCCAGCCAGCCTGGTCACGATAAACATCAATGCTCGTATTCCCTCTATTTCTGGCTTGACATACACTCCGACATGGTTACCTCACTGCCATTGCTGCATCACAGCACCTCTACATCAACACACTTTGTGTGTGAGGGAGAGAAACACTACAGATGTGTGTGTTTGCGTGTGTGTGTGCGTGCGTGCGTGCATGCGTGCGTGCGTGCGTGTGTGTGTGTGTGTGTGTGTGTGTGTGTTCGTGCGTGTGTGCGTGCGTGCGTGCGTGCGTGTATTTGTTTGTATGTTTGTGTGGACAGATGAGCCTGAAAAACAGAGGGTAGAGTCCGTGCCATGTCAATTTGAGGAAATATTTATCTCATTGCCCACAATGCTAAAGCAAAAACACACACAACCTAAAAGAAATGAGCCAAAAAGTGCTCCAGCAGGTGGAGTCACATTTAGTTATTGGTTGCAGGATACAATCAGAATCAAAATGGTCATCAGTAATTGTCATAAAATACATACAGTACGTATCATCACGTCAGGTACAGTCACCAACACGCGAGGTACAGAACATTTGTTGAAGAGCTTGCTTTTTACATTGGAAAACCAGCATTGTCCCACCTTATATCTTAGTTAAAATGTGCAATAAAACATCACTTGTGGAGTTTCTAATGGTGGCAGCAAAGCAAAAGTCTCTTTCCTGTTTAGTATGTATAATAAACTAGTTGTTCAGTTACACGTTAATTAAAAACACAACCCAAGGAAACATTTTATATTTCATGAAGTTTGGCCATTATCTCCCTGTATTCCTCGGAATTAATGATAATTCATTCCTTATCAGAATTCATAGGAGAGTTGAGATGGTGGTCGCGGTTCTAAATACATTACAACTCAAACCATCCCAAACCTGCCCTCATTTCAACGTTTCTGGAAGTTTCACTTCATTTCACAATAAGGTACAGATATGAAGTGAAACTTCCAGAAGCTTTCAAATGAAGGCCAGGTTGTCAGGATGGGTAGTGTACTGTACTAGTACACATTAATTACAAGTAAGTACCACTCAAGATACACTTCATTATAACTAGCTAAATCCTGTGTAACACCTAATAATTACATTGTACTTAGGCAAACATTACATGTACTACAGTATGCTTGAAATAGTGCGTTTTTCCTCATCTGGGATGACCAAGTTAACCCAGATGGTACACTTTATTTTGGTGGCAAGTGCTAGCAATAACATTGAGTGGAGATATATTTTAAACAGTGCACATTCATGGGTAAGTAATTAGAGCCTATTAAGCATAATCTCTTGGACACCCAGCACATCCACAGACAGTTGTTACTGAATCTGATGCAGCTGAGAAGAAACAAAACATTAAGCCCATTTGTAACAAGCATGGTAAAAAGCATAAATTGTTACACCTTTGTAATTACAGACTGCAATTACTACCAGTTACATTTTGTTACTACACTGTAACTATTGGTTGTTACTGTTAACTACAATATGTGCTACAGTGTAATTACACATGTAATTACATTGTAATAAGAACCCCTTAAAATGAAGTGTAACCTAAAGTACATTGAGTACTGTACTTTCCCATTGAAGAGCATTCATGTGAGCTCAATATAAAACAAACACTCACGTTTCTAGTCATTTGAGCGCAATAGAACACACACTACATGCTCCCATTCTAGAACAGTCATGTGAGCCAGATAAAGCAGAACTACTCTCCAATCAGATACAGATAGATATCAAATATCACATGCACATAATGCATTTTACCAACAAGCTTGTGTTAGATATCCAAAAAGAGCCCTTTTGTGGCAGGCCTGGCTGTCATTGTAAATAAGATTTGGTTATAAATGGACCTGCCTGGAATAATACAAATAAATAAAAGTAATACCACTACTGATATGTTTTTACTATCTTGAGAAGAGTTGGGAGAGGACAGAGACTTGTATTGCACAGACCCCCACTGCACAATCAGACAGAGACAGCAGCATGGGGAGAAGGAAAATAGTCCTACAGATGGCCCCTGAGGAAAAACAGACATCTTTCCAAATATTCTAAATAAATACAGACTCTTTTCTGACATGGCCTTTTCCCTGTGTAAATCTGATCTTTTGGAATCTGATCTTTTGAGTTCAGATTTATACCACATCCATATGTGGATCTCAATTCTGATACAGTTCTGATGCTCCATATGCAACCTCAGTCTGGACGTTCAGATCAGATTTTTTTGCTCTGAAGTGCCGTTACCAAGACGACTACCCAAAAATGTTAAGGAACACTGACAGGAAATGAGCATTGCATCTATGTGCTACTTCAGATAGAATGCTCAAATCTGATATGGGTCACATATAAAACTGAGTGTGGACAGTCAGGAAAAAAATATTGTATATGGAGAAAAACATCTGAATTGGGTTCTTAGTGTGGCTGTGTAAACACAGCCATAAAGACCCAAACAAAAATACATCTGTTTTCTTGAACTACTAAGGTCGTTCCCGGAAAGGTGACGTTTCTGAAAACTAGACGACCTAAAGGAAATACTGTATAATATGCTATTATACACCATTATAAATTGTTGTGTAGGCTATAGCCGAAAAAAATAATTTACGTAGCATCATCCTAAAAGGAGTGTTGATTATCTCACCCATTATTTATTTTTTTAAATCTAGGATTATCCTATATTAACCTGGGATATCAACTGTCATAACTCCACAGTGACACACTATTCTTGCAACAGATATCCAAAAACATACAGAACAGTTCATTTTTGAAACATAACAGATGTTGTATACAAGCTTTGCATACACACTATAGTAAAAAGATGCCTGCATGCTGTCCTTGTGGTTCTTGAAATTCCTAGAATGGAATGCAATCTTTCCTGGGGATAAGAATATAGAGCTGCACTGCAGACCCATCTTAAAATGCTCTTTGTTAATTGCCACGGTAGTTTGACCCTAGCTTGCTCTACTGTGTGTGTGAGGGAGTGATTGTCTACACCTGGGTACCAATGGGTTCGTCATATAAGAAGAGTCCCGCACATACAAAACAATCACCGTTGCACCTTTTATTGTATTGTTTCAATGAAGTTTACACTGTCCAAAGTCTGCTCTCCTATCCTACATATCAGATCTAACTTAGTTCACATAGAAACCTATATGAAATTCACAAGTCTACTTTCCATAAAAGCCTTCGAGACCCACTGGAGTTCCACCTAAACCTACTTTACATGAAACCCTTAGAAACACATTGTCTCCATGACCCCACTGCCTTCTAGAAGGACAGTCTAGACCTCTGATTAATGTGCTACTCCTCCACTCAGTTCATCTGTACAGATATCAGGAGCCAGAGAGCACAGAGGGAGAGAATAGCTCCACTGTAAGTAGTCAGCATGCACACAGTAATGAGTGTGTCTCTCTTTGTATTTTGTTGTGCATCTGGATCGGTAGCATGCCGAACATGATGCAATTCCAATCTATAAGAAAATCTTGACTATGTTATTGCTGTCATATTATAATGTGGAGCATGTCATGCATTTGCAGTCTCAAGACCAGTCTAAAGGCATCAGCAATTAAGGGTGAACAAACAACTGACGTTCAACCTGAGGAGGGAACATGGACAGAAAATACAATTCTCAAATAAATCTACTTGTCTCCTTGTTGAGAATGCAGAATGAAGACATAGGTCCATGATAAACCAGAATGCCGGTGGGCATAGAGTCGGCCATCTTGCCAAAATTGGCAATTTTATACATCAACATTCCCGCCTAGAAGAATCCTTCGGATAAAATACACAAAATACGCTTCTGAACAAACTAAATGATTTTCTCGGAAACTGACTGTTACTGGTAACTGGTATCCTTTCTGTATGTAATACTGTAATGTAGTGCACAGCATCATTAACAGATAATTTGACCCTCAAATATTTGAAGTTTTCAATAATTGCTACAAAACTGAAACTGTCTGTTGCAGTTTCTAAGAGAAGAAATACAGTCTTTTTAGTACTTTTGTTTCGAAATACTTGTTTTGATTCACTATTGTCTACCCTGAAGGAACACAATGTAACAGTTTTGCATCAATGTTGAAATAACGTTTTTCACTGCAGTGGTTTACACAATACAAGTCGTGTTGTGCTGATATTGTCATTTTTTTGCATTTGGAAGATATTTGGTAGGCTAAAGGTTCACAGGCGCCAAACATGGCACCAAAGTTATACGACTGGAGTTGCTACTTTTTTCCTCAGATCCATTCTGATGTTCATCTAAACTACCTTATACCTTCTCCTCCACGCACAGTGGTGATCCACACAGCCAGAAACAGACAGCCCACGCTTGGGAGAACACTGCAGAAAAGACTGGAGAAAACCCCACCCGCTACCGTCTGTAAACCACCCCTCTGAAATGAAGGGCATAGACATGGGTACCTCTCTGGCCTGGCCTCAGGGGTCTATGCACTACCATTGTAGAGAGACACCCTGTGACATGCAATGTAGTAATACACTGCACTCACCAGGAGCTAAAGCCAAGGCCTTAGCTTACTGTAGCTAACCAACCAGACAGTGTCTGTAGGAGACTGTCACACCTAGCAGGCCTGGGCTGGGCGCTGGCTGGGTGGAGCAGGACCCTTCTTCCCCTCGGTGCAGCAGTCCAGTTCCAGACAGGGGGAGAAAAGTGACGTGAACAGGCGGCCCAGGACCTTCCGGAACATGCTGTTGGAGAGACTATAGATGAGGCAGTTGCAGAAGCTGTTGCTGATGGCTAGCCATGTGGTGAGGAAGGAGGCCACCAGGTGGCAATAGAGGCCGGCGCTCTCCAGCAGGAAGTAGACGATGTAGGGCATCCAGAGCACGTAGAACACGCTGGTAATTCGGAACAGCACCATGGCGTAGCGCTTATCCAGGCACCCTTCACCACGCTCGCCCCTCTCGTTTCCCTGGGGGCCGAAGCGTGTGAGGCGTTGGGTGATCTTGCGGGTGTGCTGACGGCAGATGCGGAAGATACTCCCATAGGTGAAACACACAGTGAGGGTGGCTGGAGCATACAGCAGAGCCACGATGAATGAGCTGAAGCCCGGATCGGTCTGCCACGAGGTTGCACACCAGCTAAATATATCTCCGTGGTAGCCAGGCTTCCCCCACCCGAAGAGGGAGGGCAGGAAGATGAGGGCGGAGTAGAGCCAGATGAGGCCGATACAGACGCGCAGGCGACACGGTGTGACCAGCGTAGCATAGGAGAACGGCCGTGTGATAGCGATGTAGCGGTCAACACTAATACATGCCAGAGACGCCATGGACACACTCTTCAGCACAGACACCAGGTAGACAAACACCTTACAGGTGAGCTCCTCATCCAGCCCCTTGAGGTAGTGGAGCAGGGACAGGGAGGGCACCAGGCAACTCACCCCCACCAGGAGGTCTGCGTAGGCCATGGTCTGGATGAAGTGGCTGGTGGTGTGGTGGTGAAGCAGTGGAGCACAGTGGAACACAAAGATCACCACCAGGTTGCCGCTGATGATGAGGATGGTGAGGAAGAGAATGACGGACACCTCCAGCACGCAGGTGTTGAGGTTGTAGGAGTATCCCAGGCCCAGCAGGCAGAAAGGAGAGCTGCTTTGGTTCACATCAGAGGAGGAAGAGTTCATGTTGGAGCTGCGGGAAACAGACCGGTCAGTTCAGTTCTGCTCTCATCTTTTATTATGGTCTTTATCACTTTCTTTAACCAGATGGTCAGTTTCTCTCTCTTTAACCAGACGGTCAGTTTCTCTCTCTTTAACCAAACGGTCAGTTTCTCTCTCTTTAACCAGATGGTCAGTTTCTCTCTCTTTAACCAGACGGTCAGTTTCTCTCTCTTTTACCAGATGGTCAGTTTCTCTCTCTTTAACCAGAAGGTCAGTTTCTCTCTCTTTTACCAGATGGTCAGTTTCTCTCTCTTTAACCAGACGGTCAGTTCATCAATCCGTGCTCCTCTCCCTTGCACTTTAGTTCCCCCCTGGAGGTAAGCTGCTACTCAATGGTTGTTTCTTCCCCTCCTCTTCTCTGCTGCTCCTCTCCTTCTTGTCTCTTTTTGGACTTTTCTGGCCTCAGAGCGCAATGCAGTCTTACAGTAGCAAACGTTGTCCTCTGTTGCGCACTGAGAACAGCAGAGAATGTTGCTGTGTATGAGTGTGTGTCTCTGGGTGTGTGTGTACGTAATTGAGTCGTGCGCCAGTACCAGCCAGCCTTCTGGTGGGCTAACCTAGCACATGCAGGCTCTGGTGTGTACAGTACACATGGCTGCAGTAGTCTGTCTACCCAATAGTTTCGGTTCCACCTTTAGTCCTCTCTCCTTCCCACTGAGCTGCAGAGGTGCATACAAACACAATCTCTGGAGGTCAACTTCTGTGCATGCCCTGTACAGTACCCGCAGGTGGAGTTCAAGGAGTCCCGGAGGTCATCTAAAAGTCTAGATCTATAAGTCCTCGGTGAAATTATAACCAGTGTAGAGAGAGATTTAACGGACAAAAACAGTCATCAGAAGCCAGAAACACATTCCAACCAAAACAGTGCCATAAATGTCTAGAAGTAGCAGCAGCAGCAGAAGTGCTTAGCAGGAGAGACGCAAAGAAATAGAAATCCAGAATACCACAGCATCCACAGAGAGTAGGAGGATAGGAGGAGGATAGTAGAGCATCCAGCGGTGCAAGGAGCTCCAGTCTCTGATTCCAAACCTCTTTTGAACCAGTGAGTGTTTAGAGTAAAAGAATAAGGAGGAAACGATAGTCCTTTACTGCTCCACTCTGCTGTGGCACTGATGCAGCAATGGTACTGCCCTCTCCTCCCCTTACTCTCTCTCTCTCGCTGTCTCTTTCTCTCTCTCTCTTTCTCTCTGTTTCCTTTGCTATGCCTGCAGCAGCAACAGCCTGAGAGGAAGAGCTCCTCCCTCTCTGCAGGCTCAGCCAGTGAGTATAGCTGGGTAGAGCTCTCTCCACACAGCCTGTGCACACCCACCTACGTATACACAGAAGACTCTGAAGGCTCCCCCATCACATACTGTACACATGTGTGCATGTGTCCCCTCACACACAAATACGCACACAGAGAGACAAAGTTATGCATTCATGTACACACATGCATGGACACACACACACACACACACACACACACACACACACACACACACACACACACACACACACACACACACACACACACACACACACACACACACACACATTCACACACAAACTCACACTGACACACACAACACTGACACAAGCACACACAGGTTAAGGAAAGGGAAGCCATGGAACCATCCTTTTTGATCATGCATAACATAACTCACTGTGGGATATAAACAAGATACTTGGTGAAGACGAAGGTTTTCAGACGGATTTCTGCTGGGGTGGGACGGCCAAGAGTCCAGAGGGTTGAAGTGTAGGGTTTGAACCTGAAATTAGGGAGGAGCAGTTCCCCTTGCGTATCCATAGGCAAGCACCAGGGTCTTGAAGTAGTTGCGAGCTTCAACTGGGAGCCAGTGGAGAGCGTGAAGGAGTGGGTTGACATGGGAGAACTTGGGAAGGTTGAACACCAGACGGGCTGCAGCGTTCTGTATGAGTTACAGGGGTTTGATGGCACAAGTGGGGAGCCCAGCCAGCAGAGAGTTGAAGTAGTCTACGTGGGAGATGACAAGTGCCCAGATTAGAACCTGTGACGCTTCCTGGGTGAGGAAGGATCATACTCTATGGATGTTGTAGAGCGTGAACCAGCAAACCAGAGTACTGCTTTCAGAGAACGACAGGATGTTGTCCAGGGTCAAGCCGAGGTTCTTTGCACTCTGGGATGGGGACACCGTAGAGTTGTCAACTGTGATGGAGAGGTCTTGGAGTAGGCATGCCTTCCCTGGGAGGAAGAGCAGCTCCTTTTTGTTGAGGTTGAGCTTGAGATGGTGGGCCTTCATCCAAGCTGAGCTGTCTGCCAGGCACGCAGAGACGCGTGTCGCCACCTAGGTACCAGAAGGGGTGAAGGAGAAAAGTAGTTGAATGTCATCTGCATAGCAATGATAGGAGAGACCATGTGAGGATATGACGAAGCCAAGTGACTTGGTGTATAGAGAAAAGAGGAGAGGGCCAAGAACCGAGCCCTGGTGGACACCAGTAGCGAGAACACGTGGTGCAGACACATCAGCTGGTAGGATCAATCTGACAGGTAGGATGCAATCCGAGAGACGCCCAGCCCAGTCTGCAGTGTGTGCGAGTTTGTGGAGAGGAACAGAGCAGGCATTGAGTGGTGGTTTGTTATTCTTCACCATATGGAGGGGGTGTCAGTCATTGATCGTGTTTACCACTGGGTCAAGGGTCACTTCATGCACATCTGCCGCCATTATGGGGCCAAAATCGGCCTGGACCCGCTGAACAAGCGCTGAGTTGTTCCGTGGCCTTCACCATGCAGAGTAGGTAAACATCAACCCACATGTCTCACCCCAATATTACCACAGGAAATAGTAAACCAGTAAATAGTAAACACTGTTCTCTGGGAGAAGGTGGTGGTTGAGGGTGGGGCTGTGACTAATTTCCCTTCGTTTCTTCAGGTATGATCAGCTTCACAGAAAGGTCAAGCTGCAGTGTGTGTGTGATGGGTATACAGCTATATTGAGAGAGTAAAGAGTACCAGAAGTAGAAGTAATTGCTTATACAGTGGAACTGGAAATATGATATAGCCAGTATTTCTGTAAGAAGATGTATATCCGAGTACAGAACATAGAGCCATACCTTCACTCAAAATCACACACACGTGCTGTGCATCACTGTAGTGTATCCATTTCCCTATTATAACTAACTCCTACTCGTAAAGACAGTCTCTTTGCCGCCACACTCCTTCTGGCCAAATTGAGTTAGACACTGGCACTTGCTCGATTACTAAAGGCCTGACTGGTGCCAGAGACAATTTCTTTCATTTCTGCAGGACGAGTCCACTGTCTGGTTTGGCATCATCCTCAAGGGACGGACTACAGACAACCTGATGGACAGTGGAGAATGAGCCTATCTTGATTGTGTTGTCATCTGCCTCTGTGATCTTGTTGTTGTCAGTTGATCTCTTTGTTGTTTGCATATGTTGATTGTCTTTGAACTAAAGAGCTGATGATGCAAGACAAATTCCTGAATAAGGCCAATAAAGTGAACTGAGTCTGTCGGTCATTATTTCATGACTCAATAAATCAGGTGGGATGACATTCACCTCTCACATCAAAACAACAGCAAAAAACTGATAAAAAACAGCAATTTTATCTCATGAACGTTATCCATACCAGCATGAGCCAGTGGGGATGCATCATCACCTAAAGGTCATAGGTCAGATGTACTATCTAAGTGCTGAGACCAGAGAGAGGCGGTGGCATTTTACTTTTCCTCTCCATGACAACCAACCAGTCCTGACACATCATGTTGTTCCTTGATAATGGCCATGATCAACACAGTTAAGCCAGTCAGTTATAGGTGCTGAAGTGTACATTACTCTCTATGACCCACGCTTCTATAAACTGTACACTTCTGTGTACTGTACTTTACCTTGCCCAGGTATAGTGCATGTTGTTGTATTCTACATTGTAAAATAGGCTTACACCATCAGACACACATCCAGGTCTCTTTATAGGCTACCAGTACACTGTATTGTAATACTTTCCTGTAGCTAGATTCAGACCTGATACAGATGCCAGACCTGCCTATCTGTTGTCAGTCTGTCTGAGTCAAAACACGGTTTATCTAGTGACACTTAAGAGCATGTAAGTGTGACTACACATCCATCAGAGTTAAGAACGATGGGCTTAGTCAGTCCAACAAACTCACTAAAGCGCAAATAAAGCATTTATAATTGTATTCTATTATCTTGTTGATTTATGTAAGTCTTAAAAATACATAATGTATAGCCAAAGAGTGATGGGATACGTTTGTACACTGACATATTATCAGTAATTATCAGTAACATTATCACAAAACAATCACTTCTATGACATGTTCTACTGCGCTGCTGGGCACATCAAACAGAGGCAGGACGCAAACATACACTATATATACAAAAGTTTGTGGACACCCCTTCAAATCAGTGGATTTGGCTATTTCAGCCACACCCGTTGCTGACAGGTGTATAAAATCAAGCACACAGTCATGCAGTCTCCATAGACAAACATTGGCCGTAGAATGGCCTTACTGAAGAGCTCAGTGACTTTCAACGTGGCACCGTCATAGGATGCCACCTTTCCAACAAGTCAGTTCGTCAAATTTCTTCCCTGCTAGAGCTGCCCCAGTAAAACGTAAGTGCTGTTATTGTGAAGTTGAAATGTCTTGGAGCAACAACAGCTCAGCTGCAAAGTAGTAGGCCACACATGCTCACAGAACGGGACCACCGAGTGCTGAAGAGCGTAGCATGTAAAAATCGTGAGTTGCAACACTCACTACAGAGTTGCAAACTGCCTCTGGAAGCAACGTCAGCACAGTAACTGTTTGTCAGAAGCTTCATGAAATGGATTTCCATGGCCGAGCAGCCACATTCAAGCCTAAGATCACAATGCGCAATGCCAAGCGTCGGCTGGAGTGGTGTAAAGCTCGCTGCCATTAGACTTTGGAGCAGTGGAAACATGTTCTCTGGAGTGAAGACTCACACTACACCATCTAGCAGTCTGACGGGCGAATCTGGGTTTGGCAGATGCCAGGAGAACGCCACCTGCCTGAATGCATAGCGCCAACTGTAAAGTTTGGTGGTGGAGGAGGAATGGGGCTGTTTTTGGGGCTGTTTTTCATTAGGCCCCTTAGTTCCAGTGTTAGGCCCCTTAGTTCCAGTGAAGGGAAATCTTAACTCTACAGCATACAATGACATTCTAGACGATTCTGTGCTTTCAACTTTGTGGCAACAGTTTGGGGATGGCCCTTTCCTGTTTCAGCATGACAATGCCCCCATGCACAAAGCGAGATCCATAAAGAAATGGTTTGTCGAGATCGGTGTGGAAGAACTTGACTGGCCTGCACAGAGCCCTGACCTTAACCCTATCAAAAACCTTTGGGATGAATTGGAACGCCGACTGTGAGCCAGGCCTAATTGCCCAACATCAGTGCCCAACCTCACAAATGCTCTTTAAATCAATTCAAATCAAATTTTATTTGTCACATGCGCCGGTGTAGATCTTATTGTGAAATGCTTACTTACAAGCCCTTAACCAACAATGCAGTTTTAAGACAAATAAGAGTTAAGAAAAATATTCAAGAAATAAACAAAAGTAAAAAATGTAATAGCAACAATAAAATAACAATAACGAGGCTATATATAGGGGTACCGGTACCGAGTCAAGTGCGGGGGCACAGGTTAGTCGAGGTAATTGAGGTAATATGTACATGTAGCTAGGGGTAAAGTAACTACACATAGATCATAGATAATAAACAACAGCGTAAAAAAAGGGCAATGCAAATTGTTCAGCAGTCTTATGGCTTGGGGGTAGAAGCTGTTAAGAAGCCTTTTGGACCTAGACTTGGTGCTCCGGTACCGCTTGCCGTGCGGTAGCAGAGAGAACAGTCTATGACTAGGGTGGCTGGAGTCTTCGGCTATTTTTAGGGCCTTCCTCTGACACCGCCTGGTGTAGAGGTCACGGCTGTCTTGGTGTATTTGGAACCATGATAGTTTATTTGTAATGTGGATACCAAGGAACTTGAAGCTCTCAACCTGCTCCACTACAGCCCTGTCGATGAGTATGGGGGTGTGCTCGGCCCTACTTTTCCTGTAGTCCACGATCATCTCCTTTGTCTTGGTCACATTGAGGGAGAACTTAATGATGGTGTTGGAGTCGTGCTTGGCCAATCATTCATGGGCGAACAAGGAGTACTGGAGGGTACAAAGCACGCACCCCTAAGGGGCCCTTGTGCTGAGGACACTATGGTGTTGAACGCTGAGCTGTAGTCAATGAACAACATTCTCACGTAGGTGTTCCTTTTGTCCTGATGGGAAAGGGCAGTGTTGAGTGCAATAGAGATTGCGTCGTCTGTGGATCTGTTGGGGTGGAATGCAAATTGGAGTGGGTCTAGGATTTCTGGGATTATGGTGTTGATGTGAGCCATGACCAGCCATTCAAAGCATTTCATGGCTAGAGACGTGAGTGCTACGGGTCGGTAGTCATTTTAGCAGGTTACCTTGGTGTTCTTAGGTACAGGGACTATGGTGGTCTGCTTGAAACATGAAGCCATGAGAGACTCGGCTAGGGACAGGTTGAAAATGTCAGTGAAGACACTTGCCAGTTGGTCAGTGCATGCTCGGAATACATGCCCTGGTAATCCGTCTGGGCCTGAGGCCTTGTGACTGTTGACCTGTTTCAAGGTCTTACTCACATCGGCTACGGTGAGCATGATCACACAGTCATCTGGAACAGCTGGTGCTCACATGCATGCTTCAGTGTAGCTTGCCTCCAAGCGCGCATAGAAGTAATTTAGCTCGTCTGGTAGGCTTGTGTCACTGGGAAACTCGCGGCTGGGCTTCCCTTTGTAGTCCGTAATAGTTTGCAAGCCCTGTCACATCCGATGGCAAGCCCTGTCACATCCGATGAGCATCGGAGGCGATGTAGTAGGATTCAATCTTAGTCCTGTATTTACGCTTCGCCTGTTTGATGGTTCGTCTGCAGCTCTACCCTTTATCTCAGTGAGGATGTTGCCTGTATTCCATGGCTTCTGGTTGGGGTTTGTAGGTACGGTGACTGTGGGGACAACATCATCGATGCACTTATTGATGAAGCAGGTGACTGATGTGGTATACTCCTCAACGCCATCGGATGAGTCCCAGAACGTATTCCAGTCTGTGGTAGCAAAACAGTCTTGTAGCTTAGCATCTGCGTCATCTGACCACTTCTGTATTGAGCGAGTCACTGGTACTTCCTGCTTTAGTTTTTGCTTGTAAGCAGGAATCAGGATAGAATTGTGGTCAGATTTTCCAAATGGAGGGCGAGGGAGAGCTTTGTACCCGTATCTGTGTGTGGAGTAAAGGTGGTCTAGAGTTTTTTTTTCTCCTCTGGTTGCACATGTAACATGCTGGTAAAAATTAAGTAAAACAGATTTAAGTTTCCCTGCATTAAAGTCCCCGGCCACTAGGTGCTCCGCCTCTGGATGAGCATTTTCTTGTTTGCTATGGCTTTATACAGCTCGTTGAGTGCGGTCTTAGTGCCAGCATCGGTTTGTGGTGGTAAATAGACAGCTACGAAAAATATAGATAAAAACTCTTGGTAAATAGCGTGGTCTACAGCTTATCATAAAATACTCTACCTCAGGCGAGCAAAACCTCAAGACTTCCTTAATATTTGATTTTGCGCACAAGCTGTTATTGACAAATAGACACAGACCTCCACCCCTCGTCTTACTGGAGGATGCTGTTCTATCTTGCCAATGCATGGAAAAACCAGCCAACTGTATATTATCCATGTCGTTGTTCAGCCACGACTCGGTGAAACATAAGATATTACAGTTTTTAATGTCCCATTGGTAGGGTAGTCTTGAACGGAGCTCATCCAGTTTATTCTCCAATGATTGCACGTTGGCCAATAGCACGGATGGTAGAGGCGGCTTACCCACTCGCCGACAAATTCTCACAAGGCACCCCGACCTGCATCCCCTGTCTTGGCGTCTTCTCTTCATGAGAATTACATGTGTGTGACTGAATGGAAGCAAGTCCCTGTAGCAATGTTCAAACATCTAGTGGAAGTCTTCCCAGAAGAGTGGAGGCTGTTTATAGCAAAGGTGGGACCAACTTTGTGGTCCCGTGTGGCTCAGTTGGTAGAGCATGGCGCTTGCAACGCCAGGGTTGTGGGTTCAATTCCCACGGGGGGACCAGGATGAATATGTATGAACTTTCCAATTTGTAAGTCGCTCTGGATAAGAGCGTCTGCTAAATGACTTAAATGTAAAAACTCCATATTAATGCCCATGATTTTGGAATGAGATGTTTGACGAGCAGGTGTCCATATACTTTTGGTCATATATAGTATGTGAACGTACATGCTGTACACAGACACACACGCGCACACACAGTCTTGTACAGATAACCTTGTGGGGACACACAATTCAGTCCCATTCAAAATCCTATTTTCCCTAACCCCTAACCCTAACCCGTACTCTTACCCTTACCCTTACCCTTACCCTAACCCTAACCCTAACCCTAACCTTAACCCAAAAACCTAACCTTAACCCAGACCCTAAACCTTAGCTCCTAACCCTAAAACTAACCCTAGTTCTTAGCCCTGACCCTTAACGTAATTCTAAAACTAACACTAAATGACCCCCCCGGGTGGCGCAGTGGTCTAGGGCACTGCATCGCAGTGCTAGCTGCGCCACCAGAGTCTCTGGGTTCGCGCCCAGGCTCTGTCGCAACCGGGAGGTCCGTGGGGCGACGCACAATTGGCATAGCGTCGTCCGGGTTAGGGAGGGTTTGGCCGGTAGGGATATCCTTGTCTCAGTATATGAAATGTAATGTATTGAAATGTAAAAAATGTAATAAAATGTATGCACTCTACTGTAAGTCGCTCTGGATAAGAGCGTCTGCTAAATGACTAAAATGTAAATGTAATTCTAACCTTAAGTCTAAACCCCCTAGAAAAAGCCTTTGACCTCGTGGGGACTAACAAAATGTCCACAGTTGGTAAACTTTTGGTTTGTTTACTATTACTTCCAGAAGTCCCCACAAGAATAGTTAAACATGTCCACACACACGCGCACACACGCGCACACACACACACACACACACACACACACACAGTGACAGGAAACCCCCGGCAGTAAGCTGCACTAATTGCCACAGCTGGAGTATGTTTTATTCATCTCAAGGTTCTGATTAAGAACAATGAGTGAGAGTGATAAGACTGAGAAATGGAAGTGGGATTTTAGCAGCGCTCCCAGCCTCTGCACCCTCGGCTTTGCCTGAGGACAGATAAGAGATTAGTAAAAATATCTAATTTCCCCATGAATGGTTTTTAATTAGTAGAATGTATGTGTGTGAACAGGCGAAAGACAAAGAGAGATGAAATGAATGAAAATAAATACAGTGAGAAAGAGACAGTGAGGGACTGTGTGTGTATAGAAGAATATGTCCCAAGGCTGGTAGGCTACTGTGTGTAAAGCAATGACAATGTGAAGTTTAAATACAGTAACTGTGAGCTAATTAAGGACAATTGCACAAATTCAACATCCTTTTGAAGATGGAAACTACATTTGGGGAAACAGCGCCACAGTTTTCCCCAGCGCCTTTCTTATTGTTTTTGTTTTGGTGATGAAACCGAGGAGATGAGGGATCTAGATAATTGCATGGTTAAAAAAATTGCAGTGTTTGTTGTTTGCAGTAACTTCCTTGTTGTCGTAATATCCTAAACGGATATGGCAGTTTCACCAATTAAGGATTCTAGTTTTAAAGTGAAGAGCAGGATTTTGAAAGTCAACATGACTGACAGTGCTACTTCAGCTTCTCCCCAGGGCAATCAGTTAGACTTCATTCCACTTCACTGGATTTCAGTACTGTTCAATCACTCAAAGTAAATGTCTACACTGATTTCATAGATGTATTAATATGATCCCTCTCACACCAGGCAGCTTGATATGTTTAAAACAGTCATCTTGGTCTTAACACCAGAGGAAAGCAGCAGCAATTTGGACAAAGTTGACACACACACACGCGCACACACATACACACACTTTTGTCAGAAATCAATATCACATATCAGCAATTTCTCATGTAGCCTATGATTAATTTATAGTTTGGATGAAGAACGGTAGCTCTGTATATTATTAAATCATTATATTTTTTTGCCACAGAGACAGGAACGAGGACATGTAATCTTGTTTTACCTTCTGGTAGCTGTCCTTTTGTTGATGTGGACACATCACAGCTGCTCCTCGGGACCTTGATTAGGAAGGTTACAGTAGCGTTGGAGCAAACGCCTGCACATCCAGTAGCACTCCAGGGCAGGGGAGGACTGGGACAAAAATTAGGCTCTAGCATTTTATTCACACCAGCCCACGTCACTACACGGTCCGCTAACTCACGCTCCACACACACACCCCATCCCCAAACATACACCCTACACCCTGACACAACAGTGCTGACACATAACATTTACATCTTTATGTGCACTAACTAATATCATAGGCTAATTGGAGTTCAACACCTGAGGAAGTGGAAACTCAAAACACATTAACTAGATCGCTAACTCTAAATAATACCCACTGCTGGTTAGGGCCGTTACGATACCAGTATCGCGATACTCGTTAGTATCAGGGAAAGGAAACAAAACACGAAATGGATTCAACTTCTTTAGGAAAACAGCCCTAATGTTGGAAACAAACATCATTATGTTGTCATCCAGAGTCACATTTATTTATTTTCCAAGCTACAGCACAGAATATTTTACATACAGCAGGTTTTTAAAGAACCAAAGAGTTTTATCTGCTTCGCCATGGACAAATATCGCAATACTGGTATCGTCCCGGCCGTACTGCTGGTAGTAGCCCTCACAATGGCCGGTGAGCACTTCGCGCCGCTCCATATCTCAAAGCCATATCAAATATCTTGCTTGTAAAATAGTTGCTATTGAGAGTTGAGAAATAACTACACTTACAGCAGGCCCCAGCTAAACAGGCACAGGGGTAGGGCACACACTTTCATTACAGGAATCATGAGGATAATACACTTTACTGTAATAAAATTGTAAAACAAATCTTAACAGGCTCATGGGCCACCAGCCATGTCACCTTTTTCATTTATTTTATAAAAAAATAAAAAAATGATGTGTGTCAATTTCGACCAGCCCACCCAACTAAAAAATGGTCCAGCTCATCTGTCATTTGCCAAAATTGCCAGATGGCCAATCTGCCCCTGCTCCAGGACATATCTACTGAAGTGGATACTACCGTGGATAGGTATTATGCACTTCACTTGACAATATAATGTCCTCAGTACCTATGATTTACATCATTATGTTTCTGTTATCTGACAGAAAACACACTGACCGGAGTCAGACAGGGACAGGACCAGTTCTAAAAACATTGTATTTCTTCTCAGTATAATTGAATGAATGTTCTTGACATCCAGCCCCTTAAGACAGACATATTCTGTGAGACAAGCAGCCACTTAAAACATCTTAAAATGTCCAGCGGAGAACAAAAGGAGCTCTGAGGGCTTCACTGGGTGACTAATATTTGATATTCTGCACTAAAACAAAACATTTGAAGCTATTTCTAGACAAGACTTGTTTAACAAAGGGCTCCATATTTCTACCCAAACGTCCCATTTGTAAAAACAATGACCACAGTTTGGAGTCTGAAGTCCCAGAGTGGTAATACATGTCTAATATTCTATCTGAGGTGCACATGGCTTCTTGGAAAAGATCTTTCACCATCAGTCGTGGCGGACTTGGCTGGTTGATAACGTTCCGTATCACTGTTGTTTTGTGGATTCAGTTGAATAATAACAGCAAATTAGGGCAAGTGGCCATAGACAGTTCTCTGGGCATTGTGTCTGCAGACTCCAAAACAGAACATCAACAAAACTCACACTTCTTTGGCATTGTGTTTTTGTCATAGAGTGCATTAAATTGACAATTATCACCTTTAGGCTAAGGGCTCCTGCCCACAATTAGCAAAACATTTGAGGAACTCATGAATGTGAATACAGAGCATTTTTGCCAAATTAACGAATCAAATTAGTTGTTTCAGTTTACATAATTAAGCAATTCGAAGATTAAAGCTATGTTCCTCTTGTAGCTGCTGCTTAATGGATTTACACACACACACACACACACACACACACACACACACACACACACACACACACACACACACACACACACACACACACACACACACACACACACACACACACACACACACACACACACACACACACACACACACAGAGAGCTGGTTTAATATGGGCCACATACACAAAAAAGGCTATATCTGTACGAACAGAACATAGACAGTGACAACGTCTAAGTGAGATATTCCACAGAACAATTGTAACATAGACACAGGAAGTCAGGAAGCAGGTGCAGTTAGTGAGTTTAATGATAGCGAACATGGAATGATACAAAACAAGAGAAGCATCTCACACAAACAATACTACCTGATGACTGACAAAACAGTGCTAGATAAATGGTAAGTAATGAAGGTTGTGATGAAGTCCAGGTGTGACTGTGCAGGTGTGCGTAATGATGGTTGCCAGGTGTGCGTAAAGATGGGTTGCCAGAACCGGTGGATACGGTGACGTTGAGCGCCGGAGCGGGAGGAGACAACAACGAGCACACCCAGTTAGCCATGTGAGCTGACTACAGTAATTGTGAGTGAGCCAAGAGTCAGGATTGTGACTGGCTGCGCAGCAGAGGTGCAGAGTTTCAGCCAAGCAGATCCTGTCTGCCTGAGTGATTGGGCTAGGCACAGGAAGAGATGCCAGCTGCCCCACAGACCATGCGTCCATGCACCACCGCACCTGCACACACACAGAGGGCGTATTCCAGATTTACAGACATACTCTGTGCAGGCCTGCTCAGATTTGTAGATATTTGTAATCCCTGGTGATGTGTTTACCTTCTCAGAAATGCCATCAATATGATACAGTATAATGATCTTGTAATCTGCGCAGGCTAGACTGCACTCAATGTGCATATAGAACTATCTGTAGGTTACTTGTAACCAGTCAAGTAGTCAATCAACTGATGTGGCCCCTTAATTTGATATCTATGTAAATAAAACAGAGATCAGTGTGACAGTGAATACATCTATTCATAAGGCATGGTATGAAGTACAATAGTATATTGATATCTAAATGGAGCAGATAAAAAGACTAGTGTAAACATTCATTTACTACATTATAATAACCCTGATGCTGTGGCATGAGGAATGGTCATCAATGTAAATCCTCTTACAATCTTGAATTACAGTACTGTAACATCAGTAATACAACCACAACAATGGGTAACTACATGTAGTGTTCTCAGAGAATACAAAAGACAGCGCATCATGTTGTGAGATTACATGGTATACAATGGCTCCATCTGCTGTAGGAAGCATAGTAATGCTTTTGGGGTTACAGGCTGAATGCAGTAACTTGATTGGTTCCATTGTGCTGAAAAAAAATACTAGTATTTACATGGTGGTTACATTGACAGGTACAGTGTAATTACAGTGTAGATACACATTGTTGCATAGTACTTACTGCATAGTACTTACATTGTTGCACAGCTAACTATAGCTGTTTGGACTTTGTAGGCTATCAATTAGATTTGCAAATAAATTCTAATTGACAGTTGGGCCCAAACTGCCCGTACTACGTACCAATGTGTACAAACACTGTAATTAACCTGTACCTACCAATCTAATAACATTGCAAATAGATCAGCTTTTAGTGTCACTTAAAGTAATGTGGGACTCATTGTTTTCCTGTTGGGTGTCTGCTCCTCTGATATGGTAGAAACACAACATCCTCATCATTCTCACCCACGTCACATCCTCATACAAGATACAAGCATTTATTGTCTACCCATTTCCAAAACAGGCTTAATCGACAATAATAACATATTATGTTTTAAAGACACACTATCATCACTTTGGTCCTACTGTGGGCTACCTTAGCCAAAACAATCCTCCTGAGGACAAATTATGTCAGTAATATTTTTGGCACTCATTTCACTTAAGAACACTTGTTGTGATTTAACAGAAATGTCAGCATTACACATTTTTAAAGCTTGCTATTTTAATCTGATAAAAAATCTAACAGATTCACATTCTGTTGTCTATTCATAAATAAAATATGCATTTACATGTATTACAAAAATGACACCACACAATCAGGGCAGCTTTTTAAATATCATGGTAACTCATTCACTAAATTAACATTGTTATAAAATATGAACACATACTGTATACACGTCTACAGTAACTTTTATTCTAATATTCAGTGTTGTACCTTCAAGTACCGTACGATACGGTTTACAATTCAGCTAACACTACTACGCAGCTATTAATTTATGACTCAGCAGAAATTAAACTTGATACAGCACTAAAGAGAGTCATCCATAACAACAGGCTTATTGTCCATGCTATTGTCCATGCTACAGTCCTGCAGACGCCCGTACTCAAAATCAAGAACCCCGTCATGTAGTAGACTCCGCTCATTGGCGTTGTCAAAGCTGTTCTTGCCGTGGATTTGTTTGAGATGTTTGCGGAGCACTGGCTTGTGTGCGAACACCATGTCGCAGTAGTTACAGCGATGGGGCTTGTCTCCACTGTGTAAGTTCTGGTGGTCCAGGAGAGAGCATTTCTGAGTGAAGGTCTTGCCACATATGTTGCATTGAAAGGGCTTGATGCCAGCGTGGACCCGCATGTGCCGGTGCAGGTTACCCTTCTGGGTGAACGTCTTTCCACACAGCAGGCACATGAACAGCTTGTGCATCTTGAGGTGGTTGGCATAGTTCTCTAGCTGGCGGAACACACGGGCACACTTTGGGCACTGGTGGTACCACTGAAGAGATTTGTCTGAGTTTCGTAGGTGCCCCCCCAGATTAGGTCTCCCTGTGGCTGAGGTGGGTAGTGGGGGGGGGCTGAGCGGGTATCCTGGCATATGTGGTATGGTCATCTCACCAGCCCGGGTGTCCACGGTGGAGTTGATTAGGGAGTGCTGGGGCTCAGGGGAGTGTAATGACGATGGGGGGCTGGTGTGGAAGCACCCTGCAATGGAAGCAGAGGAACGGTCAGACATCTCCGACACCCGCTCACAAACGGCCTCCACCTTTACGATGGTGATGGGGCTCTCCTCGCCCTCACCCCTGTCTCGCCTCTGGGTTGAGGTCATCGGCTGAATTATCACATCATCATCTTCATCATCCTCCTCCTCACGATTTATTACCTGGGCATGGGGCAGCTCCTGTATTTTCTGGATGGGAGAGGCTCTGAGAGTCTCTCCATCTCCTTCCTCCTCCTGAGGCTGTTGTTTCACTTGGCAGTGTCGTGGCTGGATGAACTTCTTGAGAGCCTGGGTGCACTGCTCCACCACGTGGCCCATCTGGAGGAAGCTGGCCACAGTTAGGTAGTTGACCAGTTCCAGCTCAGGCAGCTCCAGGGTGCCAGTGTAGCAGGACAGCAGCAGCCGCTGACCCACCTCTGCCTCCTGGGTCATGGAGATCTGGACCTCCCTTGTGGACGAGTCCTGAAGGAAGAACTGGTCCCGGAGGAAGGGAGAACCGGCAGCCAACACCACCTTGTGACCGGGGACCTAATAATAATATTTATTTTTAAAAATTATAAAATGTATAGCACAATTCATACAGAGACTGCACCTCATGGTGATGTGCCTAATAAAATAATGATAAAAAGAAGATACAAAATATATAAAAACTTGGTAAACAGAAAATGCTTATAATATAAGCAGCAGAGAATGCTTATAATAAGTGCAAAAACACAGGTGGTTGATAGATGTGTACCTCCAGGTCATTGATGCGCACGGTGACATCACAGAAGCGGGTCTGGCGGCGAAGGAGGTTCATCTTCTGCAGCATAGAGTCTCCGAAGGTTCCGAAGCGGAACTGGAGGATCACCTGGTTCTGCTGCTGGGCCATGGACATTGTGGCTTCCTGCAGCTGCCTGCAGGCCTGGTGGGAGGGAGAAAACAGTGGCAATGCATTTGATAACAGGTATATGGAATATCATGTGGTTGAAATGAATTTTAAGACTTTTTACGAGAATATGATCCCTTTATGAGGTAGTATTATCAGAATTATCCTGATTTAATAACAGCCAGCTTGAGGCAGTTGAAAATGTCCTAGATTGAGACATAATATGTCATTATAAAGGCTTATAAGACATCACAAAGGCTCAAACTACATTATCAGGGTCAAACATGATGATAAGAGAATGCAACATTAATTTATGTTTCTGAGCAATGACTATCAGTGTAATGTGAAGTGTACCATACCCAAATAGAAAATCATGACATAATATATTCGTTCTAATTATCAAATAAATCTTTGAACAATCAATAATGCTGATATTATAAGAGATCAATATGAAAACTGAAACATATCAAAACGTAAAACAATCTCAATTGATAATATAGTAGGATTAATATTCTTAGGCCTATTATTATGCTGCTGTGCGGAGCCTAATCGTCAGAAGACAAACTGATGTTTGATAAATATTCTGAAAAAAGAATGTCACTCCATTTGGATCAAACAGAAACACAGCTAGGCGTCATTCATTGTTTTAGTGAAACGATCAAGCAAAAGCATATTATGTCTACTCGGCGTTCTTTCTCTTCATCACGGGAATCTAGATGCGGCTCTAAAACAGTGGCCATATTTTACCAGTGTCCCGAATGTAAAGACAACAGCATTACTACATTTCAGCGCTAGAGAAAACATTCACCTATCGTCTATTGTCAATAGGAAAATCACGCCTCGAAAACTGTCTCGGTAAAATCACTTTACATTAATCTACTTTTCAATCTAGAATCGTCTTGAAAAAGATTGCAGTTTGCCTACAGTGCGGAAGTACTAGTAAGGAGGTTCGTCACTAGATCGCACAGCCAAAAAGTCATAAACCCCGCCTATTTCTACCGTTTATTTTCGTAAAATTTGTTTTAAAGCTAACCCTAACCTTAACCACACTGCTAACCTTATGCAAAACCCTAACCTTAAATTACGACCAAGAAGCACATTTTAATTTTCACACATCTTTACGATAATAGCCAAATTTCACTTTGTGGCTGTAGTAACTAGTGGAAACCAGTGAGGAGGGGCAGCGCCACAGAGTTTCTAAACCCAGAGACCCAACATCGCGAGACTTCCGGGAATGCTTGCGAAGCAGACTCAGCAGTCAATGGGCGCGTTCGAGCGAATCACTTTTGTCAAATTGATGTACATCGTTGGTCACTGCCTTTCAAAAATAACGTGATCAAAGGTCATGAAGTTTTGGTAGCAGTAGATAGAAAGTTATGTTTATTTGTACTAATAGCACAAACTCCGAGAACATTGAGTTATAGGATTCAGAAGGGGCGTGGCATTGATGGAGTTCGATGCGCCATGAGTTTGTGCTATTAGTACATAAAAACATTGTGCTAATTTGTACATAAAGTACATAATGAATGAGAGACTGGGTTGCAACTCCTTCTATATAAAATCGTTTTTGATGAAAATGAAAACGTGTCAGTTTGTCACTTTCACGAGTTTGTAATAATGACATGTTCAGCTACATAAAATAACTGCTTTGAATCGAGGTTGTACTATTAGAAATCGATCAAATTAACAACTTAGTTTGAATTTTTCACTTCTGTCATTGAGCACGTTTGAGTGGTAAGTCGAACACAGCTTCTATATCAAGGCCATCAGACTGTTAAACAGCCATCACTAACACAGAGAGGCTGCTGCCTACATCAGACTTGAAATCATTGGCCACTATTAAATGGATCACTAGTCACACAGCTGGTATGCACATGCTCTGAGGATGTGGCTAGGGATGTCGTCTGGGCCAGCAGCCTTGCGAGGGTTAACATGTTTAAATGTTTTACTCACGTCAGCCACTGAGAAGGAGCGGGGGGGCCGCAGTCTTTGTTAGCGAGCCGAGACGGTGACACTGTATTATCCTCAAAGCGGGCAAAGAAGGTGTTTAGTTTGTCTGGAAGCGTGACGTCGGTATCCGTGATGTGGCTGTTTTTATTTTTGTAGTCCATGATTCCTGTAGACCCTATCACATACCGAGCCGTTGAATTGCGACTCCACCTTGTCCCTGTACCGGCATTTCGCTTGTTTGATTGCCTTGCGGAGGGAATAACTACACTGTTTATATTCAGCCATATCACCAGACCTCTTTCCCATGGTGAAATGCAGTGGATCGCGCATTCAGTTTTTTGCGAATGCCGCCATCCGTCCATGGTTTCTGTTTAGGGTAGGTTTTAATAGTCACAGTGGGTACAACATCTCCAATGCACTTATTTATAAACGCACTCACCGAGTCAGCGTATAGATCAATGTCGTTCCCTAAGGCTGACTAGAACATATTCCAGTCCGCGTGATCAAAACAATCTTGGAGTGTGACTTCCGATTGGTCAGACCAGCATTGAATGGTTCTCGTCACTGGTACATCCTGTTTGAGTTTCTGCCTATAAGTCGGGATGAGCAAGATGACGTCGTGGTCGGATTTGCCGAAGGGAGAGCGGGGGAGGGCTTTGTATGCATCGCGGAAGTAGACACATGCACATTTGTGGCCTGCTGGAGGTCATTTTGCAGGGCTCTGGCAGTGCTCCTCCTTGCACAAAGGCGGAGGTAGCGGTCCTGCTGCTGGGTTGTTGCCCTTCTACGGCCTCCTCCACGTCTCCTGATGTACTGGTCTGTCTCCTGGTAGCGCCTCCATGCTCTGGACACTACGCTGACAGACACAGCAAACCTTCTTGCCACAGCTCGCATTGATGTGCCATCCTGGATGAGCTGCACTACCTGAGCCACTTGTGTGGGTTGTAGCCTCCGTCTCATGCTACCACTAGAGTGAAAGCACCGCCAGCATTCAAAAGTGACCAAAACATCAGCCAGGAAGCATAGGAACTGAGAAGTGGTCTGTGGTCACCACCTGCAGAACCACTCCTTTATTGGGGGTGTCTTGCTAATTGCCTATAATTTCCACCTTTTGTCTATTCCATTTGCACAACAGCATGTGAAATTTATTGTCAATCAGTGTTGCTTCCTAAGTGGACAGTTTGATTTCACAGAAGTGTGATTGACTTGGAGTTGTGTTGTTTAAGTGTTCCCTTTATTTTTTTGAGCAGTGTACATAAAAAAAACGAAATACTGCATAGTTTCCTAAGAACGCGAGGCGAGGCGACCATCTCTGTCAGTGCCATCTTGCACATTAGATGCAAAGTAATATGTTCAGAGTAATAGTTTAAAAAAAAAGTTTGGTGTAGAATACAACATAATTAAGTTGATTTATTATATGGTCAGTTCCAGTACAACGGAATCATGGGAGATTGAGTTTCACAGTCCGCCATTTAAGTCTGAAATAAATAAATAGTTTGCTAAAAAGTATTTCCATGTGCTTACACGGTTGATATTATTGATTGTCTTTTTACATAAATGATAACAACAGCAAGCAGATTTTTAAACAGCTTGCTAAAAGACCTACACGCTCCCGGGAACAAACATGCTAACGTTACGTTGCAACAGCAATGTTGACCAGAGCGAATAAAGATCACTTCCAGTTAATCAAATCAAAGCTAATTGTATTGGTCACATACACACGATTAGCAGATGTTATTGTGAGCTGGCTGATGTGTTTACAGACATATTTAACTGCTCCCTATCCCAGTCTGTTGGTCCTATATGATTCAAGATGGCTACCATTGTTCCTGTACCCAAGAAGGCAAAGATAACTGAACTTAATGACTACCGCCCCATAGCACTCACTTCTGTCATCATGAAGTGCTTTGAGAGGCTAGTCAAGGATCATATCACCGCCACCTTACCGGCCACCCTAGACCCACATCAGTTTGCATTCCGCCCCAACAGGTCCACAGATGACACAATCGCCATCGCACTGCACACAGCCCTATTCCATCTGGACAAAAATAATACCTATGTAAGAATGTTGTTCATTGACTACAGCTCAGCATTCAACACCATAGTACCCTCCAAGCTCATCATCAAGCTGAAGGCCCTGGGTCTCAACCCCTCCCTGTGCAACTGGGTCCTGGACTTTCTGACGTGCCGCCCCCAGGTGGTGAAGGTAGGAAACAACATCTCCACTTCACTGACCTTCAACACTGGGGAGTCAATATGGGCCAGCATCCCTGTGGAACGCTTTCGACACCTTGTAGAGTCCATGGCCCAATGAATTGAGGCTAATCTGAGGGCAAAAAAAGGGGGGGGGGGGGGGGGGGGGGGGGGGTGCAAGTGCAATGCAATATTAGGAAGGTGTTCTTAATATTTTGTACACTCAGTGTACACACAAAATAATGTCATATTGCAATGAGAACATAGCATTTTACAAACAACATCATATGACTCTATAAAGGAATACCCCAATAAAGTGCTGTAAGGGATGGATGCAGATTAACACAAATATTGATGGTTGTCCTTCTGGAAGGTTCTCCCATCTCCACAGAGGAACTCTAGAGCTCAGTCAGAGTGACCATCGGGTTCTTGGTCACCTCCCTGAACGAAGGCCCTTCTCCTCCGATTGCTCAGTTTGGCCAGGCAGCCGGCTCTAGGAAGAGTCTTGGTGGTTCCAAACGTCTTCCATTTAAGAATGATGGAGGCCACTGTGTTCTTGGGGACCTTCAATGTTGCAGACATTTTTTGGGAACCCTTCCCCAGATCTCTTTCTGTCTTGGAACTCTACACACAATTCCTTGGACCTCATGGCTTGGTTTTTGCTCTGACATGCACTGTCAACTGTGGGACCTTATATAGACAGGTTGTGTGCCTTTCCAAATCATGTCCAATCAACTGAATTTACCGCAGGTGGACTCCAATCAAATTGTAGAAACATCTCAAGGATGATCAATGGAAACAGGATGCACCTGAGCTCATAGCAAAGGGTCTGAATACTTATGTAAATAAAGTATTTCTGTTTTTTATTTGCCAACATTTCTGAAAACCTGTTTTCGCTTTGTCATTTTGTGGTATTGTGTGTAGGTTGATGAGGAGAAAAATGAATTTAATCCATTTTCGAATAAGGCTGTAAAAATGGGGGAAAAGTCAAGGGGTCTGAATACTTTCCGAATGCACTGTACCCTACCGGGACCTGGGAAGATGCAATCCGAAAAACGGGAGCAGCTGAGCAGACAACTTGCGCGATACGGCTAAAGCCAACTTTGCAAGAATACATGTGAGACAGTGCGTGGTCTGACGTACGGTTTTATATGAACCGCGGGCACGTCCTCCTTTCCTTCCAGTGAAAATGAATGGGAAGCGGTGTTTCACCGCACGGCACCGCTTGCTAGTGAACATGAACACGAGGCATTCGCCTGCGCAGAGCGTGAGGGATATAATCCATACTTTCAACCATAGTGACCGTCTGAAAGTTATTAAGTAGAACAACACTTAAAAATTGATAAGGAACATACCGATCAAGTATGACTTTTCTTGCCAGCTAATGAATGTATGCACTAGAAATATTTCAGAAGTTTATTGACCTGACAGCTCATGTACACTTGCACAAGATGCCGGGCGGTGAAACATCGCTTCCCATTCATTTCAATGGAAGGAAAGCGGTGAGAAGCGGAGAGGGCGGTGCGAAGGTGGCGTGGGAGGAGGTGAAAAACATAAACTTTTCCCAACTTTATGCAAATCACCAGCAACAACCGCTGGGCGATGGCCAATCATATCGGGTGGTTCCCATGACGAATTTGAGCTATGCGACCCAAAGCTTGAGACTTTCTACAGCAAAGATGGCGGACAAAAATACTAGGATGGAAGCAAATGTAAGTGATTATAACGTCATAACTAATCATGCAAAAAATTTACAGTTGACAGGAATATGTTAGTTAATGTAGAGACAAACGATTATGCTTATCTCTTTGTCATAAAGTTAATTTACGAAAATCGCGATTGAACAAGCTAGCTGACTAGCTAACATTAGCCTGCTAGCTGGCTAGCTTTATGGGTGTTGTGACATGAGTATGAAATTGTAATTCTGGTTGTTTAATGTTTTAGGGACTCCTGAAACAACCAGCATACCAGGCTGTCGTCTAGTGAAACAGTGGATGTAAAGAATCTAGCTAGCTGAAGCATTTACTGCAAATTGAATGTACAATTGTGTAAGCTTGGCATGCTGATATTTGCCATGCAATGCAGATGAAATAACATAGCTAGCTAACTATTTTCTTGCAGTGTGTGCAGTGGAGGATAACAATACCATTATGCCTATGGATGTGTAGCTAGCTTTGAGGCTGATCTGTGTACGGACCCTAAAACGTTTGGTGTACATATTAGTTCAGAGCCTAGCTATAAACCTCAGCGATCATAACCAGTTGTATCAATTTCAAAACCGTTTGAATGACGTAAATGAAGCCTATGGATTGAGTAGAATATAATATACAGTTGTCGGAAGTATACATACGCCTTAGCCAAATACATTTAAACTCAGATTTTCACAATTCCTGACATTTAATCCTTGTAAAAATTCCCTGTTTTAGGTCAGTTAGGATCACCACTTTATTTTAAGAATGTGAAATGTCGGAATAATAGTCGAGAGAATGATTTATTTCAGCTTTTATTTCTTTCCTCACATTCCCAGTGGGTCAGAAGTTTACATACACTCAATTAGTATTTGGTAGCATTGCCTTTTAAATTGTTTAACTTGGGTCAAACGTTTCAGGTAGCCTTCCACAAGCTTCCCACAAGAAGTTGGGTGAATGTTGACCCATTCCTCCTGACAGAGCTGGTGTAACTGAGTCAGGTTTGTAGGCCTCCTTGCTCGCACACGCTTTTTCAGTTCTGCCCACAAATGTTCTATAGGATTGAGGTCAGGGCTTTGTGATGGCCACTCCAATACCTTGACTTTGTTGTCCTTAAGCCATTTTGCCACAACTTTGGAAGTATGCTTTGGGTCATTGTCCATTTGGAAGACCGATTTGCGACCAAGCTTTAACTTCCTAACTGATGTCTTGAGATGTTGCTTCAATCTATCCACATAATTTCCCTCCCTCATGATGCTATCTATTTTGTAATGTGCACCAGTCCCTCCTGCAGCAAAGCAGCCCCACAACATGATGCTGCCACCCCCGTGGTTCACGGGTGGGATGGTGTTCTTCGGCTTGCAAGCCACCCCCTTTTTCCTCCAAACACAATGATGGTCATTATGGCCAAACAGTTCTATTTTTGTTTCATCAGACCAGAGGACATTTCTCCAAAAAGTATGATCTTTGTCCCCATGTGCAGTTGCAAACCGTAGTCTGGCTTTTTTATGGCGGTTTTGGAGCAGTGGCTTCTTCCTTGCTGAGCGGCCTTTCAGGTTATGTCGATTTAGGACTCGTTTTTACTGTGGATATAGATACTTTTGTACCTGTTTCCTCCAGCATCTTCACAAGGTCCTTTGCTGTTGTTCTGGGATTGATTTGCACTTTTCGCACCAAAGTACGTTCATCTCTAGGAGACAGAACGCGTCTCCTTCCTGAGCGGTATGATGGCTGCGTGGTCCCATGGTGTTTATACTTGCGTACTATTGTTTGTACAGATGAAAATGGTACCTTCAGGCATTTGGAAGTTGCTCCCAAGGATTAACCAGACATGTGAAGGTCTCCAATTATTTTTCTGAGGTCTTGGCTGATTTCTTTAGATTTTCCCATGATGTCAAGCAAAGAGGCACTGAGTTTGAAGGTAGGCCTTGCAATACATCCACAGGTACACCTCCAATTGACTCAAATTATGTCAATTAGCCTTTCAGAAGCTTCTAAAGCCATGACATAATTTTCTGGAATTTTCCAAGCTGTTTAAAGGCACAGTCAACTTAGTGTATGTAAACTTCTGACCCACTGTCACGGTTGTGTGTGGAGACGGACCAAGGCACAGCGTGCTCTGAGTTCCACATCTTTATTTATGTGAATCTTACAAAAACAAAAGGAAACAAACAACAAACCGTAACATAAGAGGTGCTACATGCACTAACTTAAAACAAGATCCCACAAAACACAGTGGGGAAATGGCTGCCTAAATATGATCCCCAATCAGAGACAACGATAAACAGCTGCCTCTGATTGGGAACCATACCAGGCCAACATAGACATAAAAAAAACTAGATAGGAACACCCCCCCTAGTCACACACTGACCCTACCAAAATAGAGAATAAAAAGGCTCTCTATGGTCAGGGCGTGACACCCACTGGAATTGTGATACAGTGAATTATAAGTGAAATAATCTCTCTGTAAACAATTGTTGGAAAAAAATACTTGTGTCATGCACAAAGTCGATGTCCTAACCGACTTGCCAAAACTGTAGTTTGTTAACAAGAAATTTGTGGAGTGGTTGAAAAACGAGTTTTAATGACTCCAACCTAAGTGTATGTAAACTTCCGACTTCAACTGTAACTTTGTGCCAAGGATGTAAGTCGTATATACAGTACATGTAGTTATTACCATGCATGAGATCCTCACATTATAGCCTGTACATTTAATGTATTCACTGATCATGTACTCTACCTTGGCAAATAAAGGTGCAGTTCAGGTATGAATGTCTTTCAGATAATTTTTCAATCATATCCAATACCAGGAGTATCAAATTAGTCTTTGCTACTGTGTCTGCATGTATGTATTACAATTATACACTTCAACAGTGTTTACCAATCTTGGTCCTGGTACATCAATGGTTACACTTAATATGCAATGGTCTAGAAACATGATTTAACTAGTTAAGGCTCATTTGTAATTCATATATACAGAAATATAATTTAAAAACTCTACACTACACTTCCTATGCATCATGTAAATACTCCAAAACCGGTTCATCTCAATATCTAATTTCCTTCATCCGTTTTGATCTGATAAACACAGGATAGGTGTAGTATTTCATCAAATGAGAGACTTAATTTCAACTAGAAGAGAATGTGAAACGCTTTATTGAAAGAAGTTAATTATCCAAGTGTTATAAATACATGCATTATAAATATTATAATTGTGATATTATGAATACAAGTTCAATCTTTACTTCAATATGTTGTGCATTATAAAAACAGAGGAAGAAAGAGGTGGCGAGAGAGGTGTAAAAGACAGAAAGGGAAAGAGGTAAGGACATAGGAGCAGGGAAGGCAGCATGTGATTAATGAATCACAGTGCTACCCTAATATTCTCTCAGTTCATCACAATTACATAAGTGTCTCTAGTGATCTCCTAACCAGCCTTGGACTCCCAGTCGGCCCGAAGGTTATCTTTATAGCGGGTGAGGTGGCGATGACGGGACTGGGGGTTGGCATCCTCTCTCACATCAAAACATACCTGCAGACGAGAGACAGATGGCGAGAGATATAATTTAAATAAACACAAGACTTAAACATGCTAACACTGTCAGTCATCAATCATCAGGAGGTGAAATGCAAAACTGACCTTGGATCACTAACTCTGGGACTACTGCATCTCTATCTGTATTTCAATGTAAAGCATATCTTTAATAATACTTCCTGTTGACCTGACCAAGTGACCTCTCACCTCTGATCATGCTGTGCCCTCACACTGCTGTGCCAGTTCAGATGCAGGAGGGGTTCACCGACACAGCTGCTATAACCTAGAGGATTTAGGGAGAAGAGGAGAGAGGGATGTGTGTGTGGCCTCACCTGGTGTCCACACTAAGTGGCTGCAGAGTACTCTATGCTGAAAAACATGAACGGACACACGAGGACAAAAAATATAGCGTAGTTATAGAAATAATTAAGTGTCTTACTGTTCTCCATGGTTGGCCCTCTTGCCTTTTCTTTGAAGGTGGAAGGAGCCACAGCTATACACCTGAGCCTGCTTACTGCACTACATAATCAATCAGATTGATACATGAGAGTGTAGGTGTGGGTTATAGGGTGTCTAATTGTTCTGCATTTTTCGATATGGGTGACTTAAAATAGCCTGTTTTGTTTTTGTACATACATCACACCCTTACCGAAACAGCACCCTCACCTGAGAAGTAGAAATCAAAGTGATAGAAAATGGGAATTTAATAACTGCAGTTGACATAGCTAAGTAAAGGGAAGAATACTCTTATTGCAATGTGGATGGCTCTTAGAAGAGCCTTTGGTTGTGTATAGTCTAGTCTATGGTGTTGCCAGGGAACAGCAACCTCTTCGAAGAAGTAGGAGGTGAAGATCTCTTGCACACAGATTACCTGTCTTGCTGTGTTGTTGGACCCCATTCTTGAAACATCCTGCAGAGCAGGAGACTTCTACTCTGGCACACAGCGGTGAGCTGCAAATCCCCTCCTGTTCCTCGTGTACATGCTCATGAAGTTATGAAGGACATAGAAAGCCATCACACGCCTGAATTCCTCCAGGAGGCAGTCCCAGATGGCCCTGGTCACCCAATCTTGCAGTGCCCTACACGGTAACTTGGATCATATGATCCAAGATGGCGTAGCATTCAGACATCTTTGTCTTGTCTCGTCCCATGTATATATCTTTTTCTTTTTAATATTTTTCCTAAACCTCAACTTCAAAATACTATCCTGCAACCCACCTCACCCAATGTGGTGTGGATCTGTTTTTTTTCTTAAGTATTTCTATTTACCTCCGAACTGGAATACCTCAACTGAAGCTAGCTAGCCAACTAGCTACCAGCTATCAGCTATCAGTCAGCTAACCACTGCTAGCGGTCATCAGCTAACCTTTAGCAGCGCGTTTCAAACCAGAGCATACCGGACCTATTTTTCTCCCCGGATTGCTACCGCAAACCCTGAACCTTTTCATCTGGATCATCGTAGCTAGCTAACCGCAACCCGGGTTGACTACTCCTGGCTAACGTTTCCGTCCCGGAGCTAGCACCAACTAGCCTGGAGCTAGCCCATGCTAGACCCATCTCCCGGCTAGGGCTCCTGGGCTACTCCTGAAGCCCACTCCTCGGCTACAATATCCGGACCCCTTCTACTGCCGGTACGGGGCACGGAACTCCGCCGATCCTTCATGAATGGAATACCGACATAATCTGCCCGAGGATCCCAACAGGCCCCTCAGGTGCGACGTTCCCTGAAGGCCCATTCTGCTAACCGCGGCCTGCTAGCTATCTAGAGCATATTGGACTGTTAGCTGATCCATCGGCCAGTTTCTTGGACCACTATACCCATTTTGCCAATTGAACTTGGACCCCTCTGCTACTTGGAACCCTACTAATTCCATGACTGGTCTATCGACGTCACCGCACGAGGAGGCAAAAACAGACTTTCCCCCATTGCGACGTCCATCTAAGGCCCTTATCCCCGGCCTTTCAACTGCTAGCTTGCTAGCCCTGGTCTGCTAACTGTCTGAATCACCGTGTCCCCAGCCAGCCCAATCACCCACTGGACCCATACGATCACTTGGCTACGCATGCCTCTCCCTAATATCAATATGCCTTGTCCATTACTGTCCTGGTTAGTGATTACTGTCTTATTTCACTGTAGAGCCTCTAGCCCTGCTCAATATGCCTTAACCAACCATGTTGTTCCACCTCCCACATATGCGATGACATCACCTGGTTTAAACGTCTCTAGAGACTATGTCTCTCTCATCATTACTCAATGCCTAGCTTTACCTCCAATCTACTCTCTTCCTACCATACATTTGTCTGTACATTATGCCTTGAATCTATGCTATCGTGCCCAGAAACCTGCTCTCTTTACTCTCTCTTCCGAACGTGCTAGACGGCCAGTTCTTATAGCCTTTAGCCGTACCCTTATCCTACTTCTCCTCTGTTCCTCTGGTGATGTAGAGGTTAATCCAGGACCTGCAGTGCCTAGCTCCACTCCTACTCCCCAGGTGCTCTCATTTGTTGACTTCTGTAACCTTAAAAGCCTTGGTTTCATGCATGTTAACCGTAGAAGCCTATTCCCTAAGTTTGCTTTATTCACTGCTTTAGCACATTCTGCCAACCCGGATGTCTTAGCCGTGTCTGAATCCTGGCTTAGGAAAACGACCAAAACCCCTGATACTATAACATTTCCCGCCAAGATATAACTGCCAAAGGGGGCGGTGTTGCAATCTACTGCAGAGATAGCCTGCAGAGTTCTATCTTACCATCCAGGTCTGTACCAAAACAATTTGAGCTTCTACTTCTAAAAATTCACCTTTCCAGAAACAAGTCTCTCACCGTTGCCGCTTGCTATAGACCACCCTCTGCCCCCAGCTGTGCCCTGGACACCATATGTGAATTGATTGCCCCCCATCTATCTTCTGAGCTCGTGCTTCTAGGTGACCTAATCTGGGACATGCTTAACACCCCGGCCATCCTACAATCTAATCTTGATGCCCTCAATCTCACACAAATGATCTCTGAACCTACCAGGTACAACCCCAAAGCCGTAAACACGGGCACCCTCATAGATATCATCTTAATAGATATCATCCTAACTAACTCGACCTCCAAATACACCTCTTCTGTTTTCAACCAAGATCTCAGCGATCACTGCCTCATTGCCTGCATCCGTAGTGGGTCTGCGGTCAAACGACCACCCCTCATCACTGTCAAACGCTCCCTAAAACACTTCAGCGAACAGGCCTTTCTAATTGACCTGGCCGGGTTATCTTGGAATGACATTGACCTCATCCTGTCAGTAGAGGATGCCTGGTTATTCTTTAAAAATGCCTTCCTCACCATCTTAAATAAGCATGCTCCATTCAAAAAATGTAGAACCAGGAATAGATATAGCCCTTGGTTCACTCCAGACCTGTCTGCCCTTGACCAGCACAAAAACATCCTGTGGCGTTCTGCATTAGCATCGAATAGCCCCCGTGATATGCAACTTTTCAGTGAAGTTAGGAACCAATATACACAGGCAGTTAGGAAAGCTAAGGCTAGCTTTTTCAAACAGAAATTTCCATCCTGTAGTACAAACTCAAAAAAAGTTCTGGGACACTGTAAAGTCCATGGAGAATAAGAGCACCTCCTCCCAGCTGCCCACTGCACTGAGGCTAGGAAACACTGCCACTACCGATAAATCCACAATAATTGAGAATTTCAATAAGTTTTTTTCTACGGCTGGCCATGCTTTCCACCTGGCTACCCCTACCCCGGTCAAAAGCCCTGCGCTCCCCACAGCAACTCGCCCAAACATCCCCCACTTCTCCTTCCCCCAAATCTAGATAGCTGACGTTTTGAAAGACCTGCCAAATCTGGACCCCTACAAATCAGCCGGGCTAGACAATCTGGACCCTCTCTTCCTAAAATGATCTGCCGAAATTGTTGCAACCCCTATTACTAGCCTGTTCAACCTCTCTTTCGTATCGTCTGAGATTCCCATAGATTGGGAAGCTGCCGCGGTCATCTCCCTCTTCAAAGGGGGAGACACTCTAGACCCAAACTGCTACAGACCTATATCTATTCTACCCTGCCTTTCTAAGGTCTTTGAAAGCCAAGTTAACAAACAGATTACCGACTATTTCGAATCTCACCATACCTTCTCCGCTATGCAATCTGGTTTCAGAGCTGGTCATGGGTGCACCTCAGCCACGCTCAAGGTCCTAAACGATATCATAACCGCCATCGATAAGAGACATTACTGTGCAGCCGTATTCATCGACCTGGCTAAGGCTTTCGACTCTGTCAATCACAACATTCTTATTGGCAGACTCAACAGCCTTGGTTTCTCAAATGATTGCCTCCCTTGGTTCACCAACTACTTCTCCGATAGAGTTCAGTATGTCAAATCGGAGGGCCTGTTGTCCGGACCTCTGGCAGTCTCTGTGGGGGTGCCACAGGATTCAATTCTCGGGCCAACTCTCTTCTCTGTATACATCAATGATGTCGCTCTTGCTGCTGGTGATTCTTTGATCCACCTCTACGCAGACGACACCATTCTGTATACCTCTGGCCCTTCGTTGGACACTGTGTTAACTAACCTCCAGATGAGCTACAATGCCATACAGCTCTCCTTCCGTGGCCTCCAACTGCTCTTAAATGCAAGTAAAACTAAATGCATGCTCTTCAACCGATCGCTGCCCGCACCTGCCTGCCCGTCCAGCATCACTACTCTGGACGGTTCTGACTTAGAATATGTGGACAACTACAAATACCTAGGTGTCTGGTTAGACTGTAAACTCTCCTTCCAGAGTCACATTAAACATCTCCAATCCAAAATGAAATCTAGAATCGGCTTCCTATTTCGCAACAAAGCATCCTTCACTGATGCTGCCAAACATACCCTCGTAAAACTGACCATTCTACCAATCCTCGACTTCGGCGATGTCATTTATAAAATAGCCTCCAACACTCTACTCAACAAATTGGATGCAGTCTATCACAGTGCCATCCATTTTGTCACCAAAGCCCCATATACTACCCACCACTGCGACCTGTATGCTCTCGTTGGCTGGCCCTTGCTTCATATTCGCCGCCAAACCCACTGGCTCCAGGTCATCTACAAGTCTCTGCTAGGTAAAGCCCCGCCTTATCTCAGCTCACTGGTCACCATAGCGGCACCCACCCGTAGCATGCGCTCCAGCAGGTATATCTCACTGGTCACCCCCAAAGCCAATTCTTCCTTTGGCCACCTCTCCTTCCAGTTCTCTGCTGCCAATGACTGGAACAAACTGCAGAAATCTCTGAAGCTGGAGACTCTTACCTCCTTCACTAGCTTTAAGCACCAGCTGTCAGAGCAGCTCACAGATCACTGCACCTGTACATAGCTCATCTGTAAATAGCCCATCCAATCTACCTCATTGTCACGCCCTGACCGTGGAGATCCTTTTGTTCTCTATGTTTGTTTGGTCAGCGGTAGCTGTCTATCGTTGTCTCTGAATGGGAATCCTACTTAGGCAGCCTGTTTTGCCACCTTAGTTGTGGGATGTTGTCTTCGTTTAATGCATGTATAGCCTTACGGAGCTTCACGTTCGTTTTTGTTGATTATTGTTTTGTTTGCGACATTTAAAAATAAAGAAAAATGTACGCTCACAACGCTGCACCTTGGTCCGGTCATTTTCAAGACGACGATCGTGACACTCATCCCCATACTGTATTTATTTATTTATTTATCTTGCTCCTTTTCACCCCAGTATCTCAACTTGCACATTCATCCTCTGCACATCCTACCATTCCAGTGTTTAATTGCTATATTGTAATTACTTTGCCACCATGGCCTATTTATTGCCTTACCTCTCTTATCCTACCTCATTTGCACATGCTGTATATAGATTTTCTGTATATGCTGTATATAGATTATTGATTGTATGTTTGTTTATTCCATGTATAACTCTGTGTTGTTGTATGTGTCGAAATGCTTTGCTTTATCTTGACCAGGTCGCAGTTGCAAATGAGAACTTGTTCTCAACTAGCCTACCTGGTTAAATAAAGGTGAAATATAGATATATATATATTTTTAAACTGTAGGTAATCGTTTTGAAATAATCTCCAGTTACAAGGTATCTGTAGGAATATGGAAGATAATGTCATTATTAGACTTTTACATCACTAGGTAATTGTGGATTACTAAAGTATAATATCCTTTATAACAAATCATGATAACATTGGATAGATAGATGCATGTGCACACACATGTGCATGTGACAATAACAGGATCATATCAAGGATAGCATCACAAATGAATACATAAATACCACTTGAAACTTGATGATGAGTTGATCATTTGAATCAGCTGTGCAGTGCTAAGGCAAAAACAAAAATGTGCACCCCTTTGAGTCCCCTGGACCAGGACTGAGACCCACTGCTCTTCAGTGGGACCTTATTCATCTGTAGACAGGCTTTCATAGCTCTCTTTATCTGAGGACAGAAAACCTCTCAAGAAACAGACTTCATTATACTCAAATTACACCGCACTGAATATTATGTTTTTTATCATCTCCATCCTCACTTCGAGGGACTGGAACTATACAATTACCTGCCCTATCCAGAATAGCTTACTCTCTCACTTTGACAGTTGGGGCTGCTATCCTTTCACCCGCCTCCATGGTTGTTAGCTAGCTACCTACAAATGCATTTGGAGTTTTTACAGTGATAAATACATCAAAACAGCTATCTAATTAAGTACCTGGTGATATTTAATTCACTTAGCTAGCTATCTATTCAGTATGTAAAGTTGGTTAGATAGCTAGCTAGCTCATTTAGCAGCTAATTTGAGTTAGCCTGTAGCTAGCTAGCTAGCTAATAATACATGTTTTTTTATTTTCGAAATGTATTTACTTACATAGGTTCTCCCAGCCATGTGGACAATTGGAAACAGGGCAGCAAAGTTTGTTTTGTCACCAGAGCGTTTTAGAGCATATTACTGTAATGACCTGACTAAATCATAAATGAACAATCGTCCAGACAGAGGATTGAGTTTGCGAATTGACGGTTTATTAAACCAACTTTACACAGGCTACTGTTTGGCCGTAGTCCACGCCAAATAAATGACAGATAACCCACAAGCCAATCGTGACCTTCTCTTGTGAAGCCCAGACGTAAGAGAGAGAACAAAGGTTAAACCTGGTCTTAACTTCCAATGCTCCATCCCCCTGCCCAACCCCCCTCCACGCCACTCCGCCAACCGCCAGGATGCCCGGCATCAGAACATTCCAGGCATTCCCGTGATTGGCAGATAGCAGGTTGATTGACATGTCGGACCCCGCGAACACTGGGTACTGGTCAGTACAACACAACCACCTACTAGCCTAACACATAACACACAGCTGTCTGTGCGGGTTGCTACACAACTATTGAACTATTTACCCATTTAATAACCAGACCTTCATACAAACTTGCAATGCTGAATTCTTGACGCACAATCGAAAGTGCTGCCATATGCTGCCAGCACGCCCTCAAGCTAGTCACAATGGGCGGCCTAAGTGGCATGCGGCAATTTAGCGTACACATGCCCCGTGAGAATTGTTCATGTTACTGAACTAAATCTTAATATCTTAATTTAACTCTGGAGATGCTTTTGTTCGCCACAGAATTGGGGAAATTTGCTTTTACTTCCCCCCCCCTTATGTGTGGAACAATACACAGAATTCCTTGCAATTAGATATTCTGGTGCCTTAAATTATTGATTGGAGACTTTATGTTACAGAGTGTAATTGCTTTTCTTAAATATGTTTAATGTGTATTATGTGTTTTATTATAGTGTGTAGTTATTTGTAATGTTTATGTAAGGCTGTTGTGCTTTATTTATGCACTGGTTTTTGTTTGTAAACCTATACAGGGCTCTCTTGTAAAATATTTTTTTTATCTCAATGTGACTCCATGTTTAAATAAAGGTTAATAAAAAATGTAAATACATTCTACTAGGCCTAACCCTGATTGCAGACTAACTTTGATATTAGGCCTACACATGTAATAATATTGATAAACCAATATGAATTGGGTAGATTACAACAATTGTAGTGTCATGGAGGCACACCTTATTCTCATCCCTGGTCCCATTGCATGTTGACAGCTACATGTATGACATCTTCTATTGTGTCCTCCTGGCACTACCGACTGGCATATCTGCTACTTTCCTGATTCATCTTGCAACTTGTAGATCTGTCATAGTGCCTTTGATTTGACGGCATGCACATGCGCAGTTCGGAGGGACACGATTGTGAGTCACATTGAGGTAAAAAAATAATTGCCCATGACATCGCCTATAGGCGTGAAAATGGATGTGTATTGGGAGAAGCAGTATCAACATATCTTCATACTAAATAAACCCGATTTTGCGCCGCTCTCTAAGCTAGAGCAGTCTGGAGAGGGATGACTATTTAAAGCGGTAGAGCTTCATTTCAGCTACTGGTCAGTGGTGAGTGAGTGGTGACATGGACCCAGTGTTGCCACCTCCTCAGTAAGGAAAGTAGCTATTGGCTGTCCTAAATGTCACTAGAAGTCGCTAAATGACGTCATCACCTAATTTGCATAATTTACCATGTGCATGTAATTGTGATGGAAGCTGTAGGAGAGAGGAATAACGTTGTGGGAGAGACGAAAATTGAGTAAAAAACACCCTAAATATGTTTAGAACTACAAATGAACTTTGTTTTTTTTAATGTCACAATTCCAATCCTCCTCCTTTATCCGGACTTGGGACCGGCAAAAGTGACCCAAAAGAGACACTTTGGCGGAGTTACTTAGTTTTTTATTTAATTTTTGTTTTTTGTTTTTTAGTTCTTAATTTGGTTTGGTTTTTAATCTTATGGTCCACTGAGGAGCCTACAACAAGTCACAGTAAAACATGAACATTTTTAACCGTAATATTTAAAAATAAAATAGAGATATATATGTATACACTCTACATTAACAATCTAAATGGACCAAAAAGGGACAATAGAAAAAACTGTCAATGGCAAAGTGAGAAAATTATGGTAACTAGTTTGGCCCTAGTTCAGGTATTTTTAAAATTTGTATGTAAGCCAGGGCTGGATGAGCCAGCGGCAGCTTCCCGCATGTGTGATTCATTTGCAGTCTGGACGCGGAGGGGTGAACATCTCCTGCTCTGACTGCACCTGGGAGGGACTGCTGTGTGAGGACTGGGCCGCCTGTGAGTGCTTTGGGACGGGGGTGGGGCCCACGGCAGCACCCGCTGCTCGTTGAGAAGAGTAAGAACGATACGTGCTTTCACGTCAGAGTCTCCAAAAGTCTCCAATAACACCAGAAAAAGTTGCTAGATTTGTCGCTCGTCGCTTTTTTGAAAATGTGTCGCTAGAGGGGTCTGAATACTCGCTAAATATAGCGCGAAAGTCGCTAAGTTGACAACGATAAACAGCTGCCTCTGATTGGGAACCAATTCAGGCCACCATAGACCTACATATGCCTAGACTACACACACACACCTAGACATACAAAAACCCTAGACAATACAAAACAATCATACCCACCCTCGTCACACCTTGACCTGACCAAAATAATACAGAAAACATAGTATTTATTCTAAGGTCAGGGCGTGACAGCAACACTGCATGGACCCAATGCTCAGCAGGCCACCCTACCATGTGGACCAGTATGTGGTCTACTGAGCATTTTAGGTAAAAAAAAGAAGGGAGGTAGCGACCTCAGGTTCATAGAGCTAAATAGTTTATTAATAATGTATGAATTTAAATTATTTTATATTTTTAATCAAGTGATTTGCATGCAGCAACTCTGCATTCTATTGAAGTTCTATTGATTTGGGTTGCTATGAATCAGATAACAAAATTGGCGTAGAATGCTTTACAGGCTTTAGCCTACCTACGAGCCTACCTACAGCTCTTTGCCTCAGTCCCTTAACTCTTTGTTTACCTATGCCTTACTTACCTCTGCCTTTCCTAAACTTCGAGAGAAGCTACGCAGAGAGCTGAAAGAAGAGCTGAAGCTGAGATGCAGCATCCTGCTAAACCACAGCGGTACCATGGACACATTCCCTGGGAGGTGAGGCTATGCTCTGGACACACAAACACAGGCATACACACATGCCACATGCACGTCGTACACACGGCCCTTTGGCCTTGTTATACAAATGTAATAACTATTTGTAATCAGATCCAGGAGTTTTATCAGCTCTTGTCACATATCAGAGAGACCTCCTCTCTCTCTCTCTCTCTCTCTCTCTCTCTCTCTCTCTCTCTCTCTCTCTCTCTCTCTCTCTCTCTCTCTCTCTCTCTCTCTCTCTCTCTCTCTCTCTCTCTCTCTCTCTCTCTCTCTCTCTCTCTCTCTCTCTTTCTCTCTCTCTCTCTCTCAACCAGGCAACTCAAGTTTTTGTGCTGTAGTACAACATTTACAACATACAGTAATATCAAATTTGGAGCACAATACTTAATGTGAGGGTGACATTTAAAAAATGGAATGCAAAGATATATTGTCAAAAGTAACCAACTGTATTGTTTCAAATACCCACATAAATGATTGTGACCTTCTTATTGATGTTAGGAAGAATACCATCAAATAATGTTTTGAATATTTTATTAATGATAATTTGATAATATATTAATATTCATTAATACATTGATATCATTCATGTTTCACTTTCCTCCTACAAAACACCTTACGCCACAAAAACCTTACAGCTAAAGTGCTAACCAGCATTATGAGCAACACAATGGCCAGTAGCGTGGCTACGACGTCAACAGAGTGGTAGGTGAACCAGGACATCTTATAGGACTCTGTCCTCAGATGTGCCGCTCCTTTGTTCCTCATGACAAACTCAATCCAGAACATGGCGCGGTCCAGTGGTTTCATGGGCTGGTCTCTGTGCAGCCTGGATAGCCTCTGCATGTTCTCCCTGTAGGTCGGCTCATAGAGAACAGCCTTCACTGCCTCCAGGAAGATGTCTCTGTCTACGGTGGTGATGTCCACTATCTTAGCCACTCCCTTAGCCCTCATCCTATTGAGGTTATCTTGCTGGTCGAAGACCAACGGGAGGCCGACAATAGGGACACCATGGTAGATAGCCTCCTGGACTCCATTGGTTCCGCCGTGGGCAACAAAGGCTCGGGTCTTGGGGTGTCCAAGGAGGTCATTCTGGGGGAGCCAATCCACTAGTAAAGTGTTGTTGCCCATGGAGGTGGGTCTCTTCCCAGTGTGCCTCCATACGACCCTCTGAGGCAGTTTGGCGAAAGCAGCTGCGATGTCCTCAGCGATGTCCTCAGGAAGTTGTCCCACCAAGGTCCCCAGGGACATCATGATGACCCCATGGTCCCCGGACTTCTGGACAAAGTCCTCCATGTCCTGGGGAAGCGGCTTCGAGGGCTTGCACTGGAAACCGCCCATGTAGACCACATTTGGCATGGTGGGCCGCGGAAACTCAAAGGTAAAGTCATTCCTCATGAGCCATATGTCTGCTGCCTGGAACAATGACATGTAGTGAACGTCAGGGCCGAAGTAACGATGGACGAACGGAATGTAGTTGGGGTCTACGACGTATGCAATTTGAAACCTTGTAAAAAGATAAAACAGAACATTTATGACTCTCTCTTGAAAAGTCATTTTGTCTGTCAACAGTGCTCCTGGCAATGGGATATATGAGAGAGGCGAGGGGGCTATGGCAAAGTGACCGTCGCCCTGGACTGTCCATCGGACATTGAAGACAAGAGGAAGACCAATGCGGTGAGCCAGAAACACGCCCCCACCAATGGCAGGATCCGTCAAAACCAGGTCATAGTTTGCATCGCGAAGTGATTGCATTAGTTCGGCATCTTCGAATATCGTAGTCATCATTACAACCAAATCCTTGTGTAACTCATATAACTGCTTCACCACCTCAATCTCCAAACTAATACGAGACCAGAAACCTCCACCCTCCCTTTGGATCTGCAATTGTCTGGTCACAAACAAACTAAAGACCTCCTCAACAAATCCATCACCAGATACTGGGATGGTAATGCACGAGTAGTGAGGGGATTTCTCCTTGATGTACCAGTTGGTGGTTGGACGAATCACTGTGATGCTATGGCCTCTGGAGTACAGCTCTTCGATGAGGACTTTCATATTCACCCAGTGGCTTCCATCCAATGGAAAGACCAGCACATTCCCCCCAGAGACAGTGGTGAGAGAGAAGAGCAGAACAGCAACCGTGACCAGGGTTGGTTGATGCATCTCTTAGGTGAATCCTTTGATAAAAGATACAAAGGAAGAATAGTTAGTTACAGAGAAACTCCATCTCTTATTTCCTAATAAATAGGTTTCAATTACATTAACATTTTAGTCACTAAGCAGACACTCTTATCCAGAGGGACTTACAATTAGTGCATTCATCTTAAGATAGCTGGGTGAGACAACCACATATCACAGTTGTAGAAGGTACTTTTTCAGTCAATAAAGTAGTTGTTCTCAGTTCTAGTGCTAATGCTTGTAGAAAAATACAACTTTTCTGTGTAGATCAATAATTGACTGTGTTATTCATATGTTAGTCATGTACAGTGCCTTCAGAAAGTATTCACACCCCTTGACTTTTTTCAGATCTTGTTGTGTTACAGCCTGAATTTAAAATTAATTCAATTGAGATTTTGTGTCACTGTCCTGCACACAATACCCCGTAATGTCAATGTGGAATTATGTTTTTAGACATTTTTACAAATTCAGAAAACATTTTGTCACGAATCCCGCCGAAGATGGTGCCTCTTCCTGTTCGGGCGGCGCTCGGCGGTCGTCGTCGCCGGCCTACTAGCTGCCACCGATCCCCTTTTCTGTTTCATTTAGTGTGGTCTGATTAGTGCACCTGTTTCTTGTTTGGGTTTTGGTTTTGGTTTTGGGCTTATTTAAACCCGGTAGGCCCGCCGGCTTTTGTGCGGGCTTGTTTTTCTGTTATTTGGTGTGTGTTTATTTTGGTGGATTTTCTTTCCCGAACCGTTTCGTCCTGTTTGTTTTGGACTGGGTCTTTTAGCGCCCGTGTGTGTGGCGTTGACCGACACTCTGTTGTTTGGGAATAAATATATCCACGTATCAAACTATCCTGCTCTCTGCGCCTGACTCCTCCACCCACTACTTCTAGAAGTCCTGACACATTTTAAGCTGAAATGTCTTAAGTCAATAAGTGTTCAACCCCTTTGTCTGAATAAGTTCAGGGGTAAAGATTTGCATAACACGTTACATCATAAGTTGCATAGACTCACTCTGAGTGCAATAAGTGTTTAATATAATTTTTTTATGACTATCTCATCTCTGTACCCCACAAATACAATTATCTGTAAGGTCCCTTAGTCGAGCAGTGAATTTCAAACACAGATTCAACCACGAAGACCAGGGAGGTTTTCCAATGCCTCGCAAAGAAGGGCACCTATTGGCAGATGGGTAAATTTTTTTCTTGAAAGTCTGTGGCAAGACTTGAAAATGGCTGTCTAGCAATGATCAACAACCATCTTGACAGAGCTTGAAGAATTGAAATAAGAATAATGTGCAAATATTGTACAATCCAGCTGTGCAAAGCTCTTAGAGACTTACCCAGAAAGACTCACAGCTGTAATCGTTGCCAAAGGTGATTCTAACATGTATTGACTCAGGGGTGTGAATACTTATGTAAATAGTATATTTCTTTATTTCATTTTAAATAAATGTGTAAAAATGTCTAAAAACATGTTTTAACTTTGTCATTATGGGGTATTGTGTGTAGATGGGTGAGAAATAAAATATATTTAATACATTTTCAATTCAGGCTGTAACAACAAAATGTTAAGGGTATGAATACTTTCTGAAGGCACTGTACAGTATATACGTACATATGAAGTGGGTAAAATAGTATGCAAACATTATTAAAGTGACCATTGTTTAATATCTATGTACATAGCGCAGCAGTCTCTAAGGTGGGGGGTAGAGTACCAGGTGGTTGCTGGCTATTAACAGTGACTAAGGTCCAGGGCAGAGTACTGGGCGGATGCCGGCTAATGGTGACTATTTAACAGTCTGATGGCTTAGAGATAGAAACTGTTTTTCATTTTCTTGGTCCCGGTTTTAATGCACCTGTACTGTCTCCGCCTTCTAGATGGTAGCGGGTCGAACAGGTCATGGCTGAGGTCCTTGATGATCTTCTTGGCATTCCTGTGACACGTAAGGTCCTTGATGATCTTCTTGGCATTCCTGTGACACAGCAGTGTGCCCCCAGTAATGCGTTTCGGCTGACCGCACCACCCTCTGGAGAGCTCTGCGGTAGCGGACGGTGAAATTACTGTACCAGGCGGTGATACAGTCCAGCAGGATGCTCTCAATGGTGCATCTGTAGAAGTTTGTGATAGTCTTAGGGGCCAAGCTGAATTTCTTCAGCCTCCTGAGGTTGAAAAGGCGCTGTTGCGCCTTCTTCACCACACTGTCTGTATGAATGGACCATTTCAGGTTGTCAGTGATGTGCATGCCGAGGAACATGAAGCTTTTCACCCTCTCCACTACGGTCCTGTTGAGGTGGATGGGAGCGTGCTCCCTCTGCTGTCTCCTGAATTCCACGATCAGCTCCTTCGTTTTGTTGACATTGAGGGAGGTGTTATTTTTCTGGCACCACTCCACCAGGGTCTTAAAACCTCTTCCCTGTAGGCTGTCTTGTCGTTACAGTAAATGCGGCCGCAAGATATGCGGTTTCCAGTTTGCACAAAGTCCAGAGTTCCTTGTGAGCCGTCACAGTGTCGGCTTGGGGGAAATATACACGGCCGTGACGATGACCGAAGAAATTATCTCAGAAGGTAATGCAGTCAGCATTTGATGGTGATGTATTCCACATTGGGAGAACAAATGGACTTGAGTTCCTCTACTGTACGTTACCACAATCACACCATGAGTAGTGAATCATGAAACATACACCTCCACCTTTCTTTTTCCCGGAGAGTTCTTTCTTCACATATCACAGTCTTAGTAAGTACATTTTCCCTCGATAAAGTAGCTATCAGCAAAGTCTGAGCTAGTAAGGGGGAAAGAGTCAGTGCGAGTGTTAGTTAACGAAAGACAATTTTTGAGAAAAAAATGTACACAATAAAAACCTTTACACTTACTGTAAATAAGTAGTCAATGTATATTGAAAACGTAGAGGCACTGTGTAATGCTATGAAGTCTTCCAATGCTGTCACAATTCTCCCAGTTATTGTCAAGCCTTCAGGCACATTACTTCTAAAGTTGTGCAAGTTCTCTCTATGTCTGGATAAAGCTGGCTTGTTACGTGACACAATTGTTTCCACTGGCAAAGCCCAGATGCAACACGAAATATGTATAGGATGGGAGCTACTCTGACAACGTCTCTTTAAAAACCATTATTTTGGTTACATACCTTACAAAAAGCTTTGTTAGACCTCACTGAAAATATTAAATCAAAGAAGTTAATATAATTTGAATGGTGATGCTGAGTTTTATATGAATTTGTATAACTACAAATGTTTGTGGAGGATGCTTCTTGAGATGTTTGACATTTATGTTGTGTAAAGGCTATTGAATCAAGTCAAGTTTATAGTTCTTTTATATAATTTTTTTGTTATTCTAGAATTCTCTGTAAACATAGATCGATATGAGTTCCAATGGGTTAATCTGAGAACGTTGTAGGTCTGATGATGCCATGTTTTCAACACCAGGTACTGAGATCAGAAACTGTTTCAACAACAGGTTTAACTAGTCCGATATTCCACTACTTTAACTGTTACTTTAAACTAGATTTTATTCATATAAACACTTACCAAAAAAAATCCCAGTCTGCAAGTAGCCTTAAATCTAAAGTGATGTTTGGCCAACCCCCCCTAAACAGCAGTTTGCAAACAGTGAAAGTAGTCCTATGGCTGTGGCTTTCAGCTGGAGTAACCTAACTTATGCTGCCACAACTAATCTGTGCTCTCTTGTTCAGAGTTCACAAGTTCTGACATGCAGCGTAATAACACCCCTGTAATTGCGTAAGGCTTTTATGTGTTGGCTTCCTGTTATGTATTAGGAAATGGTCATTAGTTCAACATTGTTATAGTGAACTAAAACGTAAACTTAAATGGAAACTAATCATGAAAAAACTGTTTAGTAAACTGAAATAAAATAATTAACAAATCTGTTTGAAAAACTAAAATTGGAGTTGGTCCAGGGAGTGGGTCCAAGGCCGGTCATGTGTGTCATTCTCCTAAGTACTCTATGCAGCCTACTGCAAATTATGTTTGATATCCATGTCATTTGAATACAGTCAGAGGTGATACTATAAGTATTATGGGCCATAATTCATGGATAATACGGTCTGTTTTCAACACACCTTAGCAATGTTTTCAGTGTCTATATATAAATTACTGCCTGTCTGTGCACACACTTCTTATTCTGTGTAAAAGGTGCGTAACTGGCTGCAGGGAATTTAGGCGCAGGAGAGCAGAAATGGGTAACAACCGGAGCACTTTAATAAGGCAAAACACCCTGTACCCAGAACGACAAGATACGGGTCAAAATAACCCGCCGCAAACCAGTCTAGAGTGCACATACACTTTACAACAAACAACACCACTCACAGACATGGGGGGGAACAGAGGATAATATACACGTAGAGTAATGAGGGGATGTAAACCAGGTGTGCGGGAAAACAAGACAAAACAAATGGAAAATGAAAAGGTGGAGCGGCGATGGCTAGAAGACCGGTGACGTCGACCACCGAACGCTGCCCGAACAAGGAGAGGAGCCAACTTCGGCGGAAGTCGTGACATTCTGAAAAGTGTGGAAGCATCTACCTGTGAAGGGGAGTCTACATGGTAGTAATAGTAGTAGTGTAAATGCTATGAGGTTTTTAGTGTTAATTCTTAGATTTTATTTGACCATGGGAAAAATAGTTACAGTACTGCAGGGAAACAACATGCAGGTTTTCTTGAACTGAGCCTTAAATATTACTTGTCAGACTTGGCCACCGGGGGGCAGTCCTCTCATGCAAAAGAATAAAGCCTACTGAAAAACATTCACCAAAGGTATTCTGCATAATGGTGGTTCCATGAGGACACACTACCTGCACTATTCCCACACAACACCGACAGATGCAACTGCAAAAGTGGGTATCAATTTACACCCCCAATAGGGCTGTTGTGCAAACTACTTTCAAATTTCACAGGGAGTTTCCAGGATTGTGTTGCAGATTTGTCAGACAGTGATGTGGTAATATACTGTACATCGTTGACATGATATGAAAGCACAGAATTAACTGAGATTTGGTGCCAGTCACTGTTCTTCTTATTCCTTTTTTGGAAGAAAGATATTTATTGTTTGAACTGCACCTGTTTGCTTATATATTTGTAAATCTTTGTCTGTGTCTTTGTGTGTGCGTGGGTGGGAATTACAGGGAGAATTTATGTTGGCATTTAGGGGAACTAATGACAAAGGTTAGGATAATTTACGTTGCAGATTAGGTGAAATTAGTTAAATTTAGAATAAGGGGAAAGGTTAGCTAAAATGCTCCAGTTGTCCCTGACGCGACTCAAACACTCAACCTTTAGATTGCTAAACGGTTGCTGATTGCGCCTCCCCGACCAACCTCCCTACTTTCGTTTCTGTCTAAAGTAACAAGACCAAGTAGGTATCATACGTCTTGGAGGTGCGCAGAAATACGTAAAGTATGTTTCGTATGACTCTGAGGCCAGGCTGACCTACACCTGCATGCTGGTGTGTGTGACCTCATAAATTAATGCCTTGAGTAACCACAGCCCCTCCGTGATGTTGTCTCATCTTCCATTCAGTTGTTCTTCAAAAGTATGACTGTGAGACAAAACCATTCATAATCTTTTGTTTAGCGTATAACGTTAAAAATAATAACTCTCCCTAACTCACATTAATAGTTCCTGTTGGAAAAATGTACTTTCATGTTGAACATTGATGTGACTCGCATAGGTGTATTTTTGGTGCTGCTATTCCCCCTGATAGTTTCTATTTATTCACACACACACACACACACACACACACACACACACACACACACACACACACACACACACACACACACACACACACACACACACACACACACACACACACACACACACACACTTGACATCTGAGACTACTGTATTTGGGCCTCTCCTCAGTTTCTGCCTCCCTATTATTTTCAGTCCCTGATTATTCTTCCATAGATTTTCCATTTAGCCTTATGTCACAACTATGACAGCATATAAAGTACCAGTGAAAAGTTTGTACACACCCACTCATTCAAGGGTTTTTCTTTAGTTTAACTTTTTCTACATTGTAAAATAATAGTGAAGACATCAAAACTATGAAATAACACATATGGACTCATGTAGTAACCAAAAAAGTATTAAACAAATCCAAATCTATTTTACATTTGAGATTCTTCAAAGTAGCCACCCTTTGCCTTGATGACAGCTTTGCACACTCTTGGTTTTCTCTCAACCAGCTTCATGAGGTAGTCACCTGGAATGTATTTCATTTAACAGGTGTGCCTTGTTAAAAGTTAATTTGTGGAATTTTTTTCCTTCTTAATGCGTTTGAGCCAATCAGTTTTGTTGTGACAAGGTAGGGGTGGTATACAAAAGATAGCACTATTTGGTAAAATACCAAGTCCATATTATAGCAAGAAAAGCTCAAATAAGCAAAGAGAAATGACAGTCCATCATTACTTTAAGACATGAGGGTGAGTCAATCAAGAACATTCCAAGAACTTTGAAGGTTTCTTCAAGTGCAGTCGCAAAACCATCAAGCGCTATGACCAAACTGGCTCTCATGAGGACCGCCACAGGAAAAGAAGACCCAGAGTTACCTCTGCTGCAGAGGATAAGTTCATTAGAGTTAACTGCACCTCAGATTGCAGTCCAAATAAATGCTTCACAGACTTCAGGTAACTCAGAGGAGACTGTTCAGAGGAGGCCTTCATGGTCGAATTGCTGCAAAGAAACCACTACTAAAGGACACCAATAATAATAAGAGACTTGCTTGGGCCAAGAAACACGAGCAATGGACATTAGACCGGTGGAAATCTGTCTGGTCTGATGAGTCCAAATTTGAGATTTTTGGTTCCAACCGCTGTGTCTTTGTGAGACGCAGAGTAGATGAATGGATGATCTCCGCATGTGTGGTTCCCACTGTGAAGCATGGAGGAGGATGTGTGGTGGTGTGGGGGTGCTTTGCTGGTGACACTGTCAGTGATTTATTTACAATTCAAGGCACACTTAACCACCATGGCTACCACAGCATTCTGCAGCGATATGCCATCCCATCTGGTTTGTGCTTAGTGGGACTATCATTAGTTTTTCAACAGGACAATGACCCAAAACACACCTCCAGGCTTCGTAAGGGCTATTTGACCAAGGAGAGTGATGGGAATTGCAAAGAGAAATCCATATCTCAGACTGGCCAATAAAAAGAAAAGATTAAGATGGGCAAAAGAACACAGACACTGGACAGAGGAAATCTGCCTAGAAGGCCAGCATCCCAGAGTCACCTCTTCACTGTTGACGTTGAGACTGGTGTTTTGCGGATACTATTTAATGAAGCTGCCAGTTGAGGACTTGTGAGGCGTCTGTTTCTCAAACTAGACACTCCAATGTACTTGTCATCTTGCTCAGTTGTGCACCAGGGCCTCCCACTCCTCTTTCTATTCTGGTTAGAGCCAGTTTGTTCTGTGAAGGGAGTAGTACACAGCGTTGTACGAGAGCTTCAGTTTCTTGGCAAGTTCTCGCAAGGAATAGCCTTAATTTCTCAGAACAAGAATAGACTGACGAGTTTCAGAAGAAAGTTCTTTGTTCCTGGCCATTTTGAGCCTGTAATCGAATCCACAAATGCTGATGCTCCAGATACTCCCGGGTGGCCACCACTCCCGGGTGGCCTCCCGGGTGGCGCAGTGGTCTAGGGCACTGCATCGCAGTGCTAGCTGCGCCACCAGAGTCTCTGGGTTCGCGCCCAGGCTGGGCTGGGTTCGCGCCCAGGCTCTGTCGCAGCCGGCCGCAACCGGGAGGTCCGTGGGGCGACGTGGGGCATAGCGTCGTCCGGGTTAGGGAGGGTTTGGCCGGTAGGGATATCCTTGTCTCAGTATGTAAAAATGTAATAAAATGTATGCACTCTACTGTAAGTCGCTCTGGATAAGAGCGTCTGCTAAATGACTAAAATGTAAATGTAATACTCAACTAGTCTAAAGAAGGCCAGTTTTATTGCTTCTTTAATCAGGACAACAGTTTTCAGCTGTCCTAACATAATTGCAAAATGGTTTTCAATTAGCCTTTTAAAATTATAAACTTGGATTAGCATACACAATGTGCCATTGGAACACAGGAGTGATGGTTGCTGATAATGGGCCTCTGTACGCCGATTTAGATATTCCATAAAAAATCTGCCATTTCCAGCTACAATAGTCCTTTACAACATTAACAATGTCTACACTGTATTTCTGATCAATTTGATGTTATTTTAATGGACAAAAAATTAGCTTTTCTTTCAAAAACAAGGACATTGCTAAGTGACCCCAAACCTTTGAACGGTAGTGTATATATAACTGAATGGTAGTATATATATAACTGAACGGTAGTGTATATATAACTGAATGGTAGTGTATATATAACTGGCATATATATATATTATATTTAATACAATTCCATATGGTAACACAGGATTCTGTTATTTGGGGGGATTCCACTTTGTAACTACTGCTAACAGAGAGTTTCCTTTCATTACAATACAATCATTATTTTAGAAACTTTATCTGCAGCTACAATATAAGCATAATTACATTTTGGTGAATGTACAGCATAGCTACAAAGTTACTATATGCCATAAAGAACTTAATATAAAGTAGAATGTTGAAGGGATCTCTCATGCTCTCCCGCTCATATAAAAATAGACACACTTCTAGTCCACAATTAACCTACTACTGTTTACTATTTCCCAAATAAACCTCAAAATGATATATTCCCAATATTGATTATACATTGACCCCACACATTTTTCACGTTTTAGTCTACAGTTACTGCATGTCCAGAGATTGGTGGTCGAACATCTCCTTAGTCGACTCAGACTGTCCTTGTTTGTAGATAAAAAGCATTCTTTCACAAATTTGTGATTCCAACTAGAATGTGGAGGGCCAAGGCTCTGTGTATGTGATGATGAGGAAGATATAAAAGAATGGAGCTGATCAGCTTATTTCTTGCTGTCTTTGATCTGCTCCACCTCACTGGATTCTTCCACTACCCTGCCGTTGATCATGGTCTGGGTGACCACCTTGACGATCTTCCTGGTCCTCACCTCAGGCTCCTCTGTAACACAGAACAGATCCATAGTTTCAGTTTCCACTTATCAGCACTAGTACACTGTAATAGCTGGTGTGTGGCACAAAATGGCTGCCAGGATTTTAAAGGCTGGGATAGAGGTTAGAGAAGAAATTATCTGACAATGTACTTACTTTTAGGAACAGGCATTTCCTTGATCCTGAAAGTCAAATCAATAAAACACAGTTTACTTACATTGAACAAAAATATAAATGCAACATGCGACAATTTCAAAGATTTTACTGAGTTACAGTTCATATAAGGAAATCAGTCAATTGAAATAAATTCATTAGGCTCTAATCTATGGATTTCACATGACTGGGAATACAGATATGCATCTGTTGGTCACAGATACATTTTAAATAAAAGGTTGGGGCGTGACTGCCATTGGCTTGTGGAATGTTGTCCCACTCCTCTTCAATGGCAGTGCGAAGTTGCTGGATATTGGCGGGAACTGGAACAAGCTGTCGCACACGTCAATCCAGAGCGTCTCAAACATGCTCAACGGGTGACATGTCTGTTAAATATGTACAGTCATGGCCAAAAGTTTTGAGAATGACACAAATATTAATTTCCACAAAGTTTGCTGCTTCAGTGTCTTTAGATATTTTTGTCAGATGTTACTATGGAATACTGAAGTATAATTACAAGCATTTCATACATGTCAAAGGCTTTTATTGACAATTACATGAAGTTGATGCAAAGAGTCAATCCGCCCTGGCATGCTGTCAATTAACTTCTGGGCCACATCCTGACTGATGGCAGCCCATTCTTGCATATCAATTCTTGGAGTTTGTGGGTTTTTGTTTGTCCACCCGCCTCTTTAGGATTGACCACAAGTTCTCAATGGGATTAAGGTCTGGGGAGTTTCCTGGCCATGGACCCAAAAGATCGATGTTTTGTTCCCCGAGACACTTAGTTATCACTTTTGCCTTATGGCAAGGTGCTCCATCATGCTGGAAAAGGCATTGTTCGTCACCAAACTGTTCCTGGATGGTTGGGAGAAGTTGCTCTCGGAGGATGTGTTACCATTCTTTATTCATGGCTGTGTTCTTAGGCAAAATTGTGAGTGAGCCCACTTCCTTGGCTGAGAAGCAACCCCACACATGAAGGAACTCAGGATGCTTTACTGTTGGCATGACACAGGACTGATGGTAGCGCTCACCTTGTCTTCTCCGGACAAGCTTTTTTCCGGATGCCCCAAACAATCGGAAAGGGGATTCATCAAAGAAAATGACTTTACCCCAGTCCTCAGCAGTCCAATCCCTGTACCTTTTGCAGAATATCAGTCTGTCCCTGATGTTTTTCCTGGAGAGAAGTGGCTTCTTTGCTGCCCTTCTTGACACCAGGCCATCCTCCAAAAGTCTTTGCCTCACTGTGCGTGCAGATGCACTCACACCTGCCTGCTGCCATTCCTGAGCAAGCTCTGTACTGGTGGTGCCCCGATCCTGCAGCTGAATCAACTTTACGAGACGGTCCTGGCGCTTGCTGGACATTCTTGGGCGCCCTGAAGCCTTCTTCACAACAATTGAACCGCTCTCCTTGAAGTTCTTGATGAGCAGATAAATGGTTGTTTTAGGTGCAATCTTACTGGCAGCAATATCCTTGCCTGTGAAGCCCTTTTTGTGCAAAGCAATGATGACAGCACGTGTTTCCTTGCAGGTAACCATGGTTGACAGAGGAAGAACAATGATTCCAAGCACCACCCTCCTTTTGAAGCTTCCAGTCTGTTATTCGAACTCAATCAGCATGACAGAGTGATCTCCAGCCTTGTCCTCGTCAACACTCACTCCTGTGTTAACGAGAGAATCACTGACATGATGTCAGCTGGTCCTTTTGTGGCAGGACTGAAATGCAGTGGAAATGTTTTTTGGGGATTCAGTTCATTTGCATGGCAAAGAGGGACTTTGCAATTAATTGCAATTCATCTGATCACTCCCTATAACATTCTGGAGTATATGCAAATTGCCATCATACAAACTGAGGCAGCAGACTTTGTGAAAATTAATATTTGTGTCATTCTCATAACTTTTGGCTATGACTGTAGGCCATGGAAGAATTTTCAGCTTCCAGGAATTGTGTACAGATCCTTGTGGCATGGGGCCGTGCATTATCATGCTGAAACATGAGATGATGGCGGCGGATGAATGGCACGACAATGGGCCTCAGGATCTCGTAATGGTATCTCTGTGCATTCAAATTGCCATCGCTAAAATGCAGTTGTGTTTGTTGTCCGTAGATTATGCCTGCCCATACCATAACCCCACCGCCAACATGGGGCACTCTGTTCACAACATTGACATCAGCAAACTGCTTCCCCACATGGCACCTTACACGTGGTCTGCGGTTGTGAAGCCGGTTGGACATTTTGCAAAATTTTCGAAAACAATGTTTGAGAACATGATGTTCGACCACCAATCTCTGGCTTATGGTAGAGAAATTAACATTAAATTATCTGGCAACAGCTCTTTTGGACATTCCTTCAGTCAGCATTCCAATTGCACCCTCCCTCAAAACTTGATACATCTGTGACATTGTGTTGTGTGACAAAACTGTACATTTAAAGTGGCCTTTTATTGTCCCCAGCACAAGGGGTACCTGTGTAATGGTAATGCTGTTGATTCAGCTTCTTAATATGCCACACCTGCCAGGTGGATGGAATATCATGGCAAAGATAAAATGCTCACTAACAGGATTGTAAACAAATTTGTGCACAACATTTTAGACAAATAAGCTTTTAGTGCATATGGAACATTCCTGGGATCTTTTACTTCAGCTCATGAAACATGGAACCAACACTTTATATGTTGCGTTTATGTTTTTGTTCAGTGTACATATGAAGGAAGTAAGCCAAGTCACACATACAGTGGTAGCATTGTCACCAGGCTCTTGTTTCATTTACCGTCTGAATTAGACGACCGTTCACCAAGGCTCAGGCTTGTTTCCAAATAACTCATACCAAGAAGAATAATCCTCCCCCAGTATCTCACTGTATTTATGTTCAAATCTGAGGGAATGTCAGTGAGAGAAGGTGAGGGAATGTCAATCTTCATACTAATTATGTCTGTGTAAATCTGAGCTGAAAAAATGAATACAAATATTTAAATAAATCAATAGAGGGACTCACACTTCCTCTCCCTCCAGCAGTCTCCTGTAGGTGGCGATCTCCAGCTCCAGGTTCTGCTTGATACGGAGCAGCTGTTCATAGTCTGTCTTGTTGCGCTGCATGTCCAGACGCAGCTGGGACAGCTCCTCCTCCAGCTGAGACAGCGTGGCTTGCAAACTGTCCATCTCCAGAGCATACTTATGGCCTGTCTCTCTCAGGTTCCCTTCCAACACACCCACCTGCATTGGGGACAGGCCAGGGCCGCCAAGTTAACCTAATGTTTTTCGCTAGATGTTGGGATCGTCGCTAAGCTAAGGCGCTAATTTTATACTCAGACATGCTAGAAATGTGATAGTGTCTTACCACTACACCACTCATCACTGTAATGCTTATGTTATGCACAAACATGGCTGCCAAATTGTTGTAGTTTGCCACTAGCTCATCACTTTTCAAGCTGGCGCACTAATATTATACACAGACACAGCAGCCATGAGTAGCTACTCATGGCTACACAGCTACTCCTGAGTAGAACTACACAGTCTGTATATGGCTCTCGAATTCCACACCTGGCTCATCAATTTACCATCTGTCAAACCTCACCAATTGACCAGCAAGACCAGGGAGTGTCATCCTCACTCATCATTATTCAGCTTATAGAGACAGTAGGTTCTTTATCAGGTTGAACAAACACACATGATCTGTTTTCCAAACCAGCGCCTTCTCTATGTAGATCTGGAGCTACTGCAGGATGTATATATCTGCCCTCACATGTTACTGACAGTGCCACAGACATGACCTTGACTTGTCTGGCTCTGTCTGGGTCCTGACACATTGATGAATTGATCTCCATTCACTTCCATTCACTCAGGAGAGCAGAGGATATTCATTGTGTGCACTGCAGCACTGTTGCTTTATAATGGCAAAGCAGATGCAGATGTGAAGCAACACACTGAGAGAGGATGACTCAATCTATTTGAGCAGTGTTTTTCCATGTGCCTCCCACAGAGTTCATTTTAAAATGATGCCCAGGGATTCAGTATCCTCAAAATCCAAAATGAATTGACCCCAACCCTGCTTCTCATCAGGGAGAAAGCATTGGTAGAGGCCAAGGAAATGGTAGAGGACAGATAAGGGTGTGTCTGGACTGTTGAAAGGGGTATGTCTGGACAGCTGAAGCGTGTGTGTCTGGACTGAAAGGGGCGTGTGTTGACAGAAGGGGGCGTTTGGACAGCTGAAGGACAGCTGCAGTACCTGTTTGCGCAGACTGTCCAGTTCCCCCTCCAGGGCCTGTAGGAAGCGGCGTCTCTCGCTGAGCTCACTCTGAGCACAGCGTAGCGCCTCACCGCTCTCCTTTACCTCTGACTGCACTGACTCCAGCTGCAAAACACACACACACGTACACACACGCGCAGGCACAAACGCACGCACGCACGCACGCACGCACGCACGCACGCACGCACGCACGCACGCACACACACACACACACACACACACACACACACATTCCATTGCACCAGCAGTGTTGCATACACACAGCAGTCATGAGTACATCTACCCACATACAGTACTACGTTCACAAACACAGATGATATACTGTAGAATACTTCTACTCAGTGACATCCTACTGAGCTCAGCTGAGTTCTTCATCATTACCATGTCAGATGTCTCACTGACCTTCTTAAGGTACCAGGTCTCTGAGTCCTCCTTGTTCTTACGCGCAATGCCCTCATACTGGCTCCTCAGCTCAGCCATTATGGCCCCAAGGTCTGGGCCCTGGGCTGCATCCACCTCCACATTCACCTGCTCGTTGGCCATACGGGCCTTCATGGAGCCCATCTCCTACAGGGATGGAGACCATAGTTGGGGTCAACTCCATTTCAATTCAGTCACCTCAGGAATTAAACTGGAGTTAGAATTGGAATGGAATTGACCCCAATCCTGATGGAGAGAGACAAACACTTTCAGTGGGCCTGGAAATGGAAAACTGTAATGGCTGATACTGATAGGTCCTAATCAATGTCTACACACTAACACCCAGATGTCAGACGACAGTTGAGGTCAGTGTGTTGTTGCTGGTTCTATGGGGAGGCAGCCAGGTGAGCTCTTAAAAAGGTATCTGACGGAAACATTGACACTTGTACATATGTGAAATAGGACAAATATAAGAACCCAATAAATATTTTTTTATTATTATGAATTATTCAGAGGTAATATTGTGTGTGTGTGTGTGAGAGAATTTCTACTAGGGAGCCTGAGTAGTTGGCCACATCCTGGACACCACACCTGGCTGTCTAAACACACACACTCCCTGTGGCTAGTGGAGCTCACGTAATGATGTGTGTGTGTGTGTGTGTGTGTGTGTGTGTGTGTGTGTGTGTGTGTGTGTGTGTGTGTGTGTGTGTGTGTGTGTGTGTGTGTGTGTGTGTGTGTGTGTGTGTGTGTGTGTGTGTGTGTGTGTGTGTGTGTGTGTGTGTGTGTGTGTATACAGTAGTCTGTATGATCATGGTATCACCAGACTCAAAGACTACATGGAGTACAGGGTGTGGTCATTCTAAACATGATTATATTTCAGTGACATTCAACATGCATGGGGAAATGAAACTGTATTCACGTACCAAATGAAAATATATTTGTTATTTTAACACAATTACCCATGTGCCAAAAAGCACCATTTACCTAAAATAATAAACCTTTTAGGAAGTAAAACAAGATGCCTTAAGGATACCATATGAACCCTCATGTTGTTTTGAGGATTTAATTCATAGAGTATGTGCACTGGGACAATCTGGAATACAACTCTGTTTCCTGGAACAACCCTCCACTGAACCAAAAACAGTTTGACAACGTGTGAAGTGATTAGGTTGATGTGTAATTACTCATCAGTAATAGCTGGGCCGGTTTTGACCCATGCAGCGGAGCTCTCACCTCATCGTGATTCTTCTTGAGGAAGTAGAGCTCCTCCTTCAGGCTGTCCAGATCTCCTCTCAGGGTGGCTATGATCTGGTCGTGGTCTGACTTGGCCCTCCTGAGAGCCAGACAGTCCCTCTCTACAGACTGGCACAGTGTGGCCTCAGCCTCCCATCTAAACCAATGGATGGTAACAGAGGCATAGCACACAGACATGGACACACACAGGTACACACGCCGGTATCCAGACACATGCACGCAGGTAGACACACACACACGTAACCATACCTCGGTCAGCAGATACATCTACACATACTGTGAGCACTGCTGCATTCCAACATTTGACTGTATACCATCAGTACATTGTGAATACATAGGGACCTTGACACAGACAACTCTGGCGCCTCTTGATTTGTGCTTCACCTTGCCAACCACAGATACCTCTGAAATGGATGATGTTTCCTTGACCCTATCTATCTATCATGGCCAGTGCTAACTGATGGCCTCCTTTCAGTCTGTGAGTACCGTGGGAGCAGGCTCTAATTTCTCGGCCTGACAGAGAGGTCATTTATCCAAGGTGCAACGTAGTCTAGCACTCCCATGTGAATCTCACAGACAGGCAGGTAAAAGAAAAGCCCCTCTGTGTTGGCACCATAGAGATCTTATTAAATTTCAAGAGGGGCTATGTCAAAAGTTCCGGAATGGGGTGAAAGCACTGGCAAACCATGGTTGACCAGCTCCCTGACCAAAATAGCTGACCTTTATCCCATCATAAGAAGGTTCATGTCCATTCTAGTATTCTAATTCCTAATTCTATGTTTGGCACTCACTTGACCCTGAAGTCATCGGCGGCCAGCTTGGCATTATCAATCTCCAGCATGATGCGAGCATTCTCCAGGGTCTTCTTTCTCACCTGAGAAGTAGCAGGAAGGAAGGAACACATTTACTTTAAAGTTAGACACTAAAGCACATAGATACACATCTGAAAGTGTCCCATCGCAGGACAGCAGTCGTATCTGATGTACTAGTGAAAGAAGAAAGTTGAGGAGCACGGCAGGGCACATACAGGAGACGTTTGTGGAATAGGACTACACAAATGTAAACAATAAGGGTACCCAGGTATTGTGATCTATACACAATTACTGACTAGCTGATTACATATCATATTCATCTTTACGGCCAGGTGGGCACTGACCTCCTGTCCAATGGCGTGAGCCTGGGCCATCATACCCTCGATATCGTGACCTTTGGGGGCCCGCTCCAGCATCAGTTGTTTGATCTTGAGCTCCAGCTCAGCGTTGGATCGCTCCAGGGAGCGCACCTTGTCTAGGTAGTTGGACAGCCGGTCGTTCAGGCCCTGCATGGTCTCCTTGTCGCTGGCGCCCACACCCATGCCGTTCAGGGAGGAGAGGGCGCCCAGGACATTGAGCCCGTTGCCCATGGAGAGGGAGCGGGAGAGGGACAGGGTGTTGGCAGAGGACAGGGAGGAGACAGGGGCTTTGGAGCGGCTCCTGCCACCACTACTACTGCTGTCTCTCAGAGACATGCTGGAGAAGGATGGCTGGCGGGCTGAGTAGCTGCGCATGGAGAAGGTGGAGGACATGGTGCGTTTCTGCTGCGCTGGGACAGAGTGGTGGAGAGAGTAGAGTGTTGTCAGTTGTCACTAACTGGCCAAGCTGCAAAGGCAAAAGTTATTCAATTTCTCTCCTAAAAATCTGAATTAAAAACTAACCATAACCTTAACCACACTACTAACCAGAGTAGAGGGGGACTAAAACACACTGTTTGAACTATTCTGTCATTTGTAATCATATAGCAGCTGGACTATACACCCACTGTTGTATCATTATAGAAACATACAGCACACAGAGCTCAGACCTAAACTCATAATATTCTGATCTGGTGGTGTAAATTAACAATACCCTTTGCTCATGTCAATTGTGCACAATAGACTCTCAGTCAATATTGCTTTAGCGAACAATAGAATATGTTTGAAATCATCCAAAATCATCCAATCATCTAATATCCATGAAGCTGAAGTCTCCATCTCTTTGCACAAGACAAATTAATTTAGCATCTAGATGTCACTGCTTCAGACCTACTGTACATTGTGTTTTAACTCTCCCCTCCCCAGTGTGAACTGAAAAAATACAAAGAAAAACTTGTTTACCAAACACTAAAAAGCCTGTTAACTGTCAATTTCAGGTCACATAACATAAATAAATTCAACATACATAATCATAATCTATTTACAAACTTTTGGAAAATAAAGAAGAACTTCAAAGAAGAAAGTACTTACATATGTATGTGTGCTGAAGCAGGTCCTGTGAAAGTTGTTTGTGGTGTGATGGGTTCTGACCCTGCTGGTACAGGTGACTGTTATGGCTATATGAGAATCCTCAGGTGAGCTGGGCTGTGTCACCAAAGGGGGCGAGGGACTGGCTCAGAATATATGTGTATTGGGCGGAGCCATCATGGATGTATCCAATCAAAAGGATCCACTAGTAGAGAGCAATGTGACACCTTAGAGGGGTACAAAATTTGAAGTCTTGCCATGATAGATAAAATATATCATCATTATAATCCCGTCATATATTGTAATCCCATATGTCTTATTTCTCAGCTCCTTCACCAATTGACAAAAATGGCTTACAAAAAATCCCATCATCGTAATGATACACCACCAACTGAACAAGTATGGCACAAATATATAATACAATAGACGTATATTAATTAGATTAACGTTATACTAAAAATCAATGCCAGCACATCAATGACGGACCAATAATGCTAGGGCAAACTGAGAAGTCACACAGATAGTCTCTACTGCCTGTTATGCTTCCAATCTCAGTACAGCAACAGCATCCTCTTTAAAGGCACTGTCCTGTCTGACCTGATTAGCTACAATGGAAAGTTTAGCTAGGGGTGAACCCACACACACTCACTATCACACTGAACAGGGCTCCTATTGAGCCGCAGCACAATACAGAGTAACCGGATACAACTGTTCCATGTGAGGATGGGCTGAGGGCCGAGGGGCTGGGGAGAGCAGGGAGGAAGGGAGGAAGCTGGGACAATGGAGAGAGAGAGTGAGGAGAAAGGAAAGAAAGGAAAAACCCCTGAGAAATGGTACCGAGATGGGAGTTGGAGGTTGGGTTGGGGCTGAGCTCCGGCTTAAAAACACAGACATACCTTTGCATTGCAAGTCTAGGTTTATGTAATGTCTATCTGTGCCTTCGTGCAGTCCTTATTTTTGATATCTAAACACTGTCAGATTGAACAACATCTGCATTAAACAATGAAAGAGAGGTGCTTTTTGAGTCAAACTGGGAAACATCACCACCTCCAACACATCAGATACTAAAACTGACCTCATTCATATTAACATACCTGGACCCTGACCGCATGAGGAAATCCAAAGTTGTTAACAATATATTTACAAATTGTTGGGATAATTAAGATTGTAAGGTTATGGTATAATTCTTACAGCTGTAGTCTGGAGGAGCATAAATGGTGAATCCCTAATCACTGTGTGAAGAGTGGAGAGATACCTGTTGACATCCCCAACATGAAATGTTGATAGGAGCTGCCTTTGGCAGTGCTTTCACCCCATTCAGTGGTAAGAAGGAGCTATTGCATTTATAGGCAACTACATTCCTTTTCTGAAATAGCAAAGCAGACTTAAATTGATATACCAGACACTAGCAACACTTTCCTAACATTGAGTTACCCCCCCTGCCCCCAAACGACAGCCCCCTTTTGCCCTCAGAATAGCCTCAATTTGTCGGGGAATGGACTCTACAAGGTGTCAAAAGCATTCCACAGGGATGCTGACTCCAATGCTTCCCAAAGTTGTGCCAAGTTGGCTGGTGGTGGACAATTCTTGATACACACGGGAAACTGTTGCGCGTTAAAAACCCAGAAGTGTTGCAGTTCTTGCCACAAACTGGTGCCCCTGGCACCTACTATTACCATACCCCGTTCAAAGGCACACATCTATTGCCTTGTCCATTCACCCTCTGTATGGCACACATACACAATCCATGTTCCAAGTGTCTCAAGGCTTAAAAATCCTTCTTTAACCTGTCTCATCCCCTTCAAATCAAATCAAACCAAAATGTATTTGTCACATGCTCCGAATACTTGCTCACCTTACTGTGAAATGCTTACTTACAAGTCCTTAACCAACAGTGCAGTTCAAGAAGAGTTAAGAAAATATTTACCAAATAAAGGAAAGAAAAAATTAGAAAAAGTAACACAATAACATAACAATAACGAGGCTATATATAGGGGGTACCGGTACCGAGTCAGTGTGCGGGGGTACAGGTTAGAGACAATTTGTACATGTAGGTAGGGGTGAAATGACTATGTATAGATAATAAACAGCGCGTTGCAGCAGTGCACAAAACAAATGGAGGGGTAAGTCAATGTAATAGTCCGGTGGCCATTTGATTTATTGTTCAGCAGTCTTATGGCTTGGTGGTAGAAGCTGTTAAGGAGCCTTTTGGTCCTAGACTTGGCGCTCCGGTACCGCTTGCCGTGTGGTAGCAGAGAAAACAGTCTATGACTTGGGTGACTGGAGTATCTGACAATTTTATTTGCTTTCCTCTGACATTGCCTATTTTATAGGTCCTGGATTGCAGGAAGCTTGGCCCCAGTGATGTACTGGGCCGTACGCACTACCCTCTTTAGCGCCTTACGGTCAGATGCCGAGCAGTTGCCATATCAGGCGATGATGCCAGTCAGGATGTCAGGATGCTCTCGATGGTGCAGCTATATTACTTTTTGAGGATCTGGGGACCCATGCCAAATCTTTTCAGTCTCCTGAGGGGGAAAAGGTTTTGTCGTGCCCTCTTCACGACTGTCTTGGTATGTTTGGACCATGATAGATCGTTGGTGATGTGGACACCAAGGAACTTGAAACTCTCGACCCGCTCCACTACAGCCCCATTGATGTTAATGGGGGCCTGTTCGGCCCGCCTTTTCCTGTAGTCCACGATCAGCTCCTTTGTCTTGCTCACATTGAGGGAGAGGTTGTTGTCCTGGCACCATAGGCTCTCTCATCGTTGTCGGTGATCAGTCCTACCACTGTTGTGTCGTCAGCAAACTTAATGATGGTGTTGGAGTCGTGGGTAAACAGGGAAAACAGGAGGGACTAAGTACACACCCCTGAGGGGCCCCTGTGTTGAGGATCAGCGTGGCAGACATGTTGTTTCCTACCCTTACCACCTGGAGGCGGCCCGTCAGGAAGTCCAGGATCCAGTTGCCGAGGGAGGTGTTTAGTCCCAGGGTCCTTAGCTTAGTGATCAGCTTCATGGGCACTATAGTGTTGAACACTGAGCTGTAGTCAATGAACAGCATTCTCACTTAGGTGTTCCTTTTGTCCAGGTGGGAAAGGGCAGTGTGGAGTGCGATTGAGATTGCGTAATCTGTGGATCTGTTTGGGCGGTAATCGAATTGGAGTGGGTCTAGGGTATCCGGGAGGATGCTGTTGATGTGAGCCATGACCAGCCTTTCAAAACACTCCATGGCTACTGACGTGAGTGCTACAGGGCTGTAATCATTTAGGCAGGTTACCTTCACTTCCTTGGGCACAGGTTCTATGGTGGTCTGCTTGAAACATGTAGGTATTACAGACTCGGTCAGGGAGAGGTTGAAAATGTCAATGAAGACACTTGCCAGTTGGTCCGTGCTTGCTTAGAGTAAATGTCCTGGTAATCCATCTGGCCCCGCAGCTTTGTGAATGTTGACCTGTTTAAAGGACTTGCTCATATCGGATACTGAGAGCGTTATCACACAGTCATCCAGAACAGCTAGTGCTCTCATGCATGCTTCAGTGTTGCTTGCCTCGAAGCGAGCATAAAAGGCATTTTACGCATCACTCGCATCACTGGGCAGCTCGCGTCTAGGTTTCCCTTTGTAGTCCATAATAGTTTTCAAGCCCTGCCACATCCGACGAGCTTCAGAGCCGGTGTAGTAGGATTCAATCTTAATCCTGTATTGACGCTTTTCTTGTTTGATGGTTCGTCTGAGGGCATAGCGGGATTTCTTATAGGCCTCCGGATTACTGTCCCGCTCCTTGAAAGCGGTAGCTCTAGCCTTTAGCACGATGCGGATGTTGCCTGTAATCCATGGCTTCTGGTTGAGATATGTACGCACGGTCACTGTGGGGACGACGTCGTCAATGCACTTTTTGATGAAGCCAGTGACTGAGGTGCTATACTCCTCAATGCCATTGGATGAATACCGGAACATATTCCAGTCTGTGATAGCAAAACAGTCCTGTAGCGTAGCATCCGCGCCATCTGACCACTTCTGTGTTGAGCGAGTCACTGGTACTTCCTGCTTTAGTTTTTGCTTGTAAGCAGGAATCAGGAGGATAGAATTATGGTCCGATTTGCCAAATGGAGGGTGGGGGAGAGCTTTTTTATGCATCTCTGTGTGTGGTGCATACAAAGCTCTCCCCCGCCCTCCATTTGGCAAATCCGACCATAATTCTATCCTGATTCCTGCTTACAAGCGTGGATTTAACAAGTGACATCAATAAGGGGTCAGCCTGTCATGGAAAGACAAGGTGTTCTTAATGTTTTGTAAACTCAGTGTAGATGCATTTGAATTCAGTAATTTTGTGCAAAATAGAAATCAAATCATTTGTAGGCCTAAACATACGCAATTAACTGGGTTAAGAATATAGACACTGATTTCTCATTCTATGTCTGAGAGGGCAGGGGTGTATTCGGTAAGCTAAAAGACTGTTTGGAAACAGTCTATACTCTAATCTTCCAGATGCTTGGTCCACAGTCTATACACCCCCCCCCCCCCCCCCCCCCCCCCCCCCCCCTTCCTGCCAGTACAATACAATAGAGTAGCCACAGTCAGGGTGATGCTTCCAATATGTTACAGTGAATTATAGGGTAGTGAGTGTAGCCAATCATTAATCAAACGGAAGTACTGCTGTACAGTTTTAACAGTTGTTGTCACCCTGATAAATAAACACATTTTTGACTCACGCTGACGTTTCATATTTATTTTTGCAAAGTGGGCAGTTGGCTTTGAGCGTTGTCAAAGTTTATCATTTGTGTTAGCTATTTCCTCAGTTTTCCTCAGTGGTAGGCTACTCCTCATGTGGAATGCATATGTGTATGGTTCTTAGTGTAGGCGTAGTTGTACTGTGTGCTATAGTAAGAATCTGAGCTTATTATACTACGGTTTTCATGTTCACGCATTCAGAAACTACTTTGTGTACAGTCTCCATGATTTTCACATTTCTCCTTCCCATATTTAAGAAAAATACAAATGTACTATTTTTTTGTTGTAAACTAACTCAACATAATGCTCATAAACAGCATGCTCTTGGCCTCAAAGTGAGGTGTTTCTCTCAGCAATGCTCTGCTATGTACAGTAGTGTGTCAACTACTATGCCCTTGTAGATGGTTTTCAACCACTGGCCCCCATCCAGCTAGTTCGGGTCCAGAATAGAGAGTGGGGTTGAACGTCCTTCATGTAGATATTTCTTCTGTCTTGTGTCACAAACAGATGATGATAACCCTGCATGCCAGAAATACTTTAAATATGAGGTTTAAGTACAACTATAGTGTTCCAACAACAAAATATTCTCTGATGCTTAAAAAAGCTCCACTCAACCCATATTTTGTGGTGGACTTGCATGACTGTTATTCTTGATATCCGATGTGAATACTCTGAAAAAGATGACAGGAAGAGACCTTTTAAAGTTGTCAACAAGCTGAGGCATTCCTAGAACACTATGCTTTTACAGCTTGTCTTTTTTTCTAGTTTACAGTATGTCATCATCACTATCTATGTTAGATTGTGTAAGTCCTTGTGACCATTATGACTGTTTTTGTCATAGGCTATTCTCTGTACATCATTGCGATACATTGTATGGATGAGGGTTCCTCTGAACAGAAAAAAAAGGTGCGCATACAAAAAAAGCAGGAAGAAAATGAAACTTCAGAAATGAACTTTACTTTAGGAAGAGAAAGAGAAAAAAGAGGAGGTAGAGGAACTAACACCAACCGGCACAGACTTTTGTTGTCTGCAGCGAGAGTTGTTAAGTGCTGCTGATCAGTATGATGGTGAGTAGCAGGAACAGTGATGTGATGATGTGAATATGCAGCAGAGACAAGAGCTACTGTAGATGTAATTGCTCATCAGTGGAGCTACGCTGTAATCCAGGAAGAGGAATCCTGCAATCAGAGTCCTATTCATTAGCATGGGGCCCCATTTCATCTGTAAGCACTTGAGCCTGCCAATCACAGGGCAGACGCATGACATTACGACAAAATGAGACAGTTCTAACTACCAGAGATGCTTGTGCCTGGAGAAACATGGTTCTAAATCCTCTGTTCTGTCTGCTTCATGCTTTCAATGGGTATTGGGTGCTGTGCTGATTTGATTTGACCAAAAAAATCGAATTTGCATTTATATCTCATTTAGTTGGACTGTAGCCCAGAATATGCCTGATTGATAATCATCAGGTAGTTCTTTGTACAACACACAAAAAAGGTCCTTTCACAGATTACATCTAGAATGGCACAAGAAAGGCAAATCAGATCATATAGCTGATAGCACTGGTTATTGGTAAAGTGTCTTGCAAAACCAGTCACCTCAAGGAATTCAGAATTGTTTTCTATTTCACAATTGGTTTGATTGTAAAGGAATAATAAAAAAAGTGACTTTGAATATGCTGTAGAGACCGTTCATAATGACTTGTTTAAAAAATAGAAGTTATTACATTGTAATTACAAATGTAATTAGAGTAATTAGAATGAATGTAAACGTCATGTTAAATTCCAAGCTGTTCAACTGTTGTTCCTGACTGTTCTTTTCCATCTCTCTGTAATTGGCCACATCTTGAGATTCCGTTTTCTCCTCCTTGTCCTTGTTTCCATGTGTCAGGCATGGTAATGTCCTCTCCGTTGCTCCACTCATGTTGGGTGGGTTTCACATCTTTGCCTGATCCACACCTGGCTCAGTCAATGCATACCCATCTCCAAATCAATCTTCAATGGTCAAATCACAGCACAAGGGAAGCCACTGTTGCTGCTTCTATCTATAGTACATACCCCTCTTTTTACTGTAGCTCTGGTTTCTGTGTCACTGGGTCAAGGAACATGTAGTCATGTATCTAACATTCTCTGTCTCCTAGCCAAGGCTTTCAGGCCTCACTCAGGTGAAAGCCTAGTGGAGGCTATCTGTCTCCTAACGCAGCAAGAACATGTTCTGGGTAGAAGTTGCCCATAAGCACATATCTTGGATCAGCTTACACTCTCTATCATCAACTTAACCATTAGGTGGGAAAATTAAAAACTGACCTTAAATCAGTGTCAAGGAGCAACTCAACTACTACTCCCAAGAGCACCATTGGTCTATGGCTTGGGATGATGTGGTTATTGGATGTATGCCCCCTTGTGGTGAACAGTGGTACCTCTGAGTATGGATGAGAGTATAGGTTGACATTGCCCCTAAACACTCCTCTAAGGTCAGATTTGCATTCTCACCTCCCTAATGGTTGAGGATCGATTAAGGTTACGCTGATCCCAGATCTGTGCCTGCGGGGAATGGTGATAATAGAGGACTCTTGAGATTGGAGGTATCTTCATTTCAAATGGTGCTATTTGGCCTTTACCAACACACTTTAAAAAAATGGAATCCTTTGAATTCTCAAAAAACAGACAGATAGCTTACAGTAAATCCTGTTCTTTGTCAAACATACTTTGCTGGTGCTGTCATGCATCAAATTCAAAACACATTTCCCTCTATTGAATGCCAACAGCAAGATTCTTTGATTTCAAGTGAATTCCCTCTGACAGAGAGAGGTTCTGACTGGGATGCCAGATATTTTAGCATGGTTAAAGCACCAACGAATGTCACAAGCTAGGAATGATTGTGGTTTCCATTTGTTCCACAGTATGTGGCATGCGTGCGTGTATGAGGTCTGCCGGAGTATTGTTCCTCTCTCACTTTCACTGCTTATGACAATACCTGTTTAATTAAATGTACTGTTATAACGAGAATTTTGATTATGTGAGCTGGAAACACTGTATGCAATATGAGTATGAATAAGTTTGTTCATTCAATGACTTATGTATAATCAGTGTTTCACTTTAGTTTTACAAGGCAAAGAATGACAGGTAGTAAAACATGTTGAAGTGTTATACGGTTTTTATGCAAGGTACATTGAGCTGTATTTTTCTCTCATGTGATCAAATTCAAAGATCAGGGAAAACGGACTGTCAACCTACTTGAAGAGAGCATGAAAATGGAAAGGCGGGAATTAATTAATGCTTAGTATTAACAGATAACTGACTAGGGTCCCTAACAAAGGAAACGGTCAGGACTATATCTTCCTCAGAGTTCATTATGCTCTTCCTTGCCACAACAGCAGCTTGAGTGCTGCCAATTAATACAACAACTTCAGAATATCACAGTAAAAAGGTCTTATGGAATTAATCATAGTGCTAGATCAATACTATCCACAGAGTTAAACACTTTAAATGGTTATTGCCATCGGATTGATTTTTGCAGCCATTAAACACATAGGGACTAAATTGGGGACCCTCAACCTGTAGCATGATCATTACATACTTATGAATATTGCTGTTAAATACAGGTTATAAAGGGTACTTGGCCTTTACTGGGTAACCTAATGGATTTACTATTGTTGAATGAGTGTAAGGTGCAGGGGGAATTTGTGTGTGTGTGTGTGCGCGTGTGTTTAAGTTCATTTGTCATATGCACAGGGTGTACACACTTCCATCAAATGCTTACTTGCAGGTTCCTTCCTGACAATGCAACAACAATAAGAAATCATACAAAATAAAAATGTAATTAAATAGAATACACATTTTGCATAAGTATAACTACAGGAAGGAGCTCAACAATTTACAGTACAATATTTATATTTAGAGAGCAACGTGTTTAAATTGTGCAGTATTTAGCAATAAATAAAAGTGTTTGTGTGTGTGCATGCGTATGTGTGTGTGTGTTAGTGAAATAATTAGTTAAACTTTGTGTATTTTATCTTCTGCACAGCATGTTCCCTATTCCACACGATTATAGAACTTGAATCCTTCATGTTTCTTGTTGGGTCCATGTAAAACCAAATAGTGTTATTTCTATAAATGTTATGTGAAATGTTCTATTTCTCAACTGATTTTTCCCCCAACAGCCTTTCAGGCACATTTGATTAAATCAGTAAAATATTTACAATTTACAATAAATTATTTATTTATTTTGAAAACATTTTTAAAAGTGCTTCTTGGTGAAGTATATTTTTTAATAAATAAAGCGACACATAAGCTTTCCATTTTACTGAACTGAAACAGTAAATAACAACACTCAACACTGTCTCAGCACACAAGGTCAGAAGAGTCTTCATCGTCACCTTACACATAAATAATAGTCTATGTATGGGAGGGTTATATACAGGAAAACAAGCGGACAGAGTTACAGAAAAAAATTCTATTTAAAAGGATGGAAATTGAAACATGAAATACCTTTAGAGCTACCAGTTGATGAATAAGATGATGAAAAATCATAATCCACAAGGAATGAAAGGAGATTTCCTGTTGGATGAGTCTTCCTGTTCCTAATCCTGGTCCTGGAGTTCCAATTTATTCCCTGTCAATGGATGGGTGGTCAAATCTGGTCCTGATGATTATCATATTTATATTGGACTGGGATGTTTTTCCACAGATGATCTAAAGTCTAGCTGCCATTATAAAACTGTCCGTCCAATCGACAATGTGATATTTCCAACTCTGCAGACCATGGAGGCGGAAGAAACCGCAGCAGTCCTCTTGTATAGTAAAATGGGAGAGGCAAATGTTGAAATGTTCTCAACTTTGCGGGATGGAAAGTTCTGTGAGAAATAAAGTTTGTGGGGGAAGTGGTGGTCTCAGGGGTGTTAGTTAGCGGCTGATGGGTAACTGTGGTAAGGTCATGCCTGGGTGGGTGAGGTGGTTAGGGGCGAGCATCGAGAAGGGATGACCTGTGCACAGAAAGATATATATATATATTTTTTTTACTCAATTAGACTAAATACACAAGAACTATAAGTGATGCGATGTGAATTTAAATACATTATAGTCAGTAACTATCTTTGACAATCTGCATCGAAGAATGGAGTTAAAAAAATAGAATTATGTTAGAGCCAAAGTCAGCTAAATGTACATGCATGTGTTGTCCATCGATATGAAAAACCCAACTCACTGTCTATGTATCCATGCAGAGCCAGCAGGTGTGGTCTGTCGGGACTGCTGAAGGGGGAGTAGAGGTTGTCTGGCAGTGAGGGGGGGATTCTGGAGTGGGGATGGGGGGCTCCCTGGAGGTGACCGTTGTGCTGGGGGGGAGGGTGCTTTTTATGTCTTGCTCTGCAGTTTTGAAACCAAACCTATATGGAAATGGAACGTTACTAAAGATCGTTGAATGATGCACGCAACAAGTAATGTGGTATAGATGAATGATTTTATTATATCATATTTATTTTATTACATTATTTTAAAAAAATCCTAAATGTCTAACAACCTTACACCCACTAGTTTGATATTGTCATACATACTTGTATGACCCGTCTGCTCAGTCCTGTCATGTCTGACAGCTTCTGTAGAGTCTGGGCATCAGGGTTGTTGTCTTGGTTAAACTGAGACTGCATCACCTGGGAACACACACCTAGCAAACTCAGTCATGAAGCTACATATTCAGCTGAATATTCACTGAATCAAGCGAATTCAGTCAGTCAGACACATTTATCTAAATGATGTAGAACGCATTACTAAAACTAACATTCATCCTGTCTTCTTTGTTCAGTCTCTCTCTGTCAGACAAAAACTGTGCATACTTTCACAGACTCACTCACACATGTAAACACACGCCGGCAGTACCTGTAGCTGCTCAGCGCTGAAGGAAGTACGTGCTCTCTTGGCTGGTTTGGGTTGGCCATCCTGATCAGAGGGGAAGGCTCCCTCCAAAGTGAGACCCGTCCCTAAATCACACAAACAGGGTGGAAGAAAACACCACACAGTGTTATATTGTTTGTCTCATAAAACAACGGAAAGAGAAATAGGCTACACATGTAATGTGTGCAGGTGCTGGACATCAAAGCATACAATCCTAAAAGTAAGAAACGTAGGACCCCAATTATGTCTGAATTCTCCCTCAATACAGTTTACTCAGGGACAAATCCTACCTGGAAAATCCCATACATGGTGATTTACTTGATTAAATTCTGAGGGTGCATGCATCCCACACAAAATGTATTAGGAATCAGTACCCTTCCCTTGGCTCATATTTGGGTTCCCTACTCCCTGACATTGTCTGTGACACCCGTCTGACCACGTACCGTTCTCAGCCGCTCTCTGGAGGTTCTCCACCATGGTGTCGTAGTGGGCTCGACATAGCACCCTGCCCTCCACCAGACCAAACTCCTCCCCTGTGGACAGCTGCCTCTTACAGGAGTAGCAGGCGAAGCAGGCCAGGTGGTACACACTGCCCCGCGCCCGCCGCACCCAGTCACTGGCATACACCTGGCGCCTGCACTGGCCACACTTGGTGCCAAACTTACTGTGGTGAGACAGAGAAGAGCAGGGGGCATTGTCAGTAGTCTTTCACTGCTAATGAAAATAAACTTGTAGTCACCTGAAATGTTGTGCAGGCCAGGAATAGATAGAAGTAATCTTATTGTAAAAGATTACAGACAGCATTGCTTACAGTTTTCCAAACTAATTTCACTTTAGTCAAATATTATTTATCCTTCTGTTAATTAAAACCATAACAAGCAACAGCAATAAGATAATAATAACAATATAATTGTAGAATAATGATGAGAAAATAACAATAGCGTTTACTTGACATGCTTCAAATATAGAGTGAGTGAGAAAAAGAGACCCTGATAAAGGACATAATGTTTTAGCAATGGCCCCGGTCTGAGGGAATAATACACTAATAAATGAAGAACAACAAACACGAATAATCTAAATTTAGTGATCTCAAAGTTGTAAGAATCATGGTTGAGAGTAAAAATGTTGATAATGTCCGCCACATTATCACTAAAGACAACAATTAAAAAATATATATATATAAAGAGAAAAATAACGTGACAAAAACTATTTATCGGTCGTAAAAGTATGCATTATCATGATATGTTATAAATGGTCTAGGTTTTTATTCAAATAGCCTCGTTAACAGATTTGCATTTGTTGTTGCTTTACCAAAAGTAAAGCGTGTAGTTGTATTTATTTGATTTAGAAGTTACAACGAAAAACAGTACAATCCTGTTTACTTGCCCCAAGACATAATGAAACACTCGCCTTATAACAATGATTTTTTTGTAAAATGTATAATAACGATGATATGATAATAAGTAATCAATTGTTTATGAACATTCGTCCTCGTGCCAAATATAGAACATACATTTTAAGGAAAACAAATAGCAAAACTTACCCTACCTGAAATAATCCAATTTGCAAAATATTTCTTTGTTTTTGATGTAGCAGCTATTGTGCTGACGTAATGATACTCTGCAGACTGAACACTCCAGACACCCCACGTGCCAATTCAAATTGTTCACCTGCAATGATAAATAAACACTCATAATAATAATGATGATAATAATAACAATAATAACAACAACAATAATCATATAATAATAACAATAATGTTTTGTTCGGCGTACTTATTCTATAAAATGGAAGTAATGTGAAAGACTATGCAAATATGCATGCAATTCGTGAGGAATAAACAGGTTTTAAATTCAATATTAAATGATTATTGATTTGAGCAGTGTAACAAAAGGCATTATAATGCTCACTTTCAGTAGGTATCTGTCTTGGATCTCTGTGCCGCAGTTGGCACACTGGTTTTTCCCCGTGGACCGAACTGGCGTCGGGGAGGCCAGGGTCGGATGCGAGCACATAGACGGTGTTACCGGAGGACTGGGCAGGAGAGGAGACTCTTCTTTTACATCTGCGTGAGACTCCCCGTCCGAGTGAGACTGAGGTTTGGGATAGATTTTTCTTGTCATAATCTTATATCGCCAGGGATGCAAGGTAGGCTACAAGGCCTCTCGACTTGTATAAATTACAGGACACATGGCACAGCACATGACAAACTCACAGGATACAAGAAAACAAGCATTGTATGCAGTAGCCTAAATGCAACACACATTTCGAATGAACTGGGCTTACAACAACACCCTGCTACTGAAAACAAAACTTAAAAGGCCTACTATGAAAATGGGGTTGGGAAATGAAAAACAGGTAGTCCAAGTTCGGCCAAGACTCCGATTATCAGTTTACACTATGTCGATGTTCCTATTTTGATTAGATAACATAATTAATGTTTTAAGTTGGAATAACTCACCATTATCAAGCTATTCTGTTTGTGGAGAAATAGCGGTGTAGATGAAGCCTGGAGCTGCGCCAAAAGTCTGCTCTGCGCCCTGCTCTGCTCTGAGCATTACGCATCCCTACCAGCCCATACTGCAAGCTATATCCAGTCCAAAACAATGAATAACACTTTCTACTGCATTTAAATCCTGGCGACAAAAGCTACATTTGCTGAAGCAATTATAATTAGGACTTATCTTTTTTTTTTACGCACAACCCGTAAACTACCTCCTTAAATAATCGCATATAGTTCCCATGCAATCGAAAGCACTGAAAAGATGGACTACCTGCAATTAGTGATGGCTTCAAATGCTCGGGATAAGAGGCAGCCAGTGTCAATTTCAACTGTCAATCAGAGAAGGCATCGCGCCACCAGAATAATTGCATATTTTAATTTTAATAGCCGTAATCGAAAATCGAATTTCTCAACACAAGACTAAGATTTGAAGAGACTCAATTGAACATCGCACTATTCATAGTAGACAATGTAGCCTACATAAGTTGCAGCTGATCTTGAAACATAAAGGAGGGTGATTGTCTCGGCTTCCCTTATGATAGGCCACTTGAGCCTCTCTTGGTGATTAAAACGGTATTCAAAGAGTGCCAGAAATCTGGTTTTGGGTGGAATTCCGAATCTATTTTGTCCTTCGTTTAAACAAAATTAGGCTAGCACAATTGTTAAATGTGTTTATAATTATCATTAAAACATAGGCTGGAGCGTGGAAAACAAAAAGGCAATCAGCTGGGCTATTCAACGAGCAGCGCAGCCAAGCAATTAGCATAAGTCTTCACTTGCAGTGAGTCGATAGTCTATACTGCATATACTCAGATAATTAGATGTCATGTCATACCTGCTTAACGAAAACATTGTCCAATAAGACTTTATTCTCCTCCGGGAGTGGAGATGGAACTTCATTGTTCCAGTACATGCAGGGGACCCGTTAACACTGTAGTCTAAGTGAGAGGCAGGCGGTATCCAAGTAGGGTTCCGGGATGGGTTTAGTAGCGAATTACGATTTTACACATGAAAATTTAAATTGAAACAGCAGAAAAAGCGTTTAACCCTTTGCACGGACATTCATAAAAGTAGGTTTAATTGTCCATGACAGTTAGCTTTACTGCCACTCCCTGTTAGGGTTTATTTCCAAGATACAGTCCTTTGCGCTATATGTTGTTGAAGCTGCAGCCAGCAGCAAATTAGCCCAAATCGACAGTGGCCTGCGATGTATCGGCATGCTCTGAGTTGGGGAGGCTATCCCGCGCGCTCTGCACGGTGTAGGTCGGTGCTTTCAGGAAATTCAGCGACCGGTTTCCATTCAAGAAAGCTCTTGAGGGGATGACGGACAATCACTGGTCCTTCAGGCACTCGCCCTCTCCACCTCTCCAAAAGGGACGTTACTCCGGTCTGCCTTGAAAGGAATAGGAGTGGGGTGGGGGCATAAATAACATAATTAAGATTTTTTTGTATTGTTGTTGCGGGCAGCAGATGACGAAAATAGGCCTATCTATAATCTCGTTTACCAGTACTATACATGGATGCTTCAAAGTCCTACAGTAAATGTGAGATCATGCATAAATATGATACTTACAATTAAATAAATAGGCCTACTATTATGTAAAATAGAAAACTTTTGTCTTAGAAAAAAGTAGATGTGGTAAATTCACAAATACAGGAGCACTAAATGATGTTTCCGACCCCATTCACCTTGTCTGCAGTAATTGTGATGATTTGAGGTTTGAATCAGCTGAATGCATACTTTTTTGATCATACTCGAGATACTGAAACTTTTAAAGCAGGTGTAGGCAACCCTGCTCCTGGAGTGCCATAGGTACTGCCGACTTTTCTTCCAACTAGGCACCACACCTGACCAACAACTAATCGATCAGTTCAATGATTGCCTAAATTCAACACACCTGGTCTTCCAGGTCGGTTAAATCAAAAATGTGAAGTGCCTGCTGCACTCCAGGACCAGGGTTGCCTACCCCTGTTTTATAGTAACAGGAAATCAAATATGAATAATTGGCCAATCAAAATAAACATTTAGGTCTACTTATTTGTTCATTTACTGGTTTCTTAAATTCAACAAATCTCAATATTGTTGGACATTTCAGAAGTGTGTGTGTGCTTTGATGGGAGGCATCCTTTAATGGAATGTCTCTATAAAAACATGCCACACCTCTTTCTCTTGTAGAGAGAACACACTGCAAACAGCATTCAACGTCTTTATGAGGACATTGAGTGTTCCTTGCGTGTTACACTTTGGGATTGTCTCAGGAACTTCCATTGATGAATTGTAGACCTACTTAATTGTTCTGACACCAAAACAAATGTGATTAAGTATGAACTGGAGGAACCACATTGTCCTGCTTGTTACATTAATGTCTTCCGCCTGTTTCCCCATGGAGTTTTAATTCAGGGGAGTGTCACTGGGGCTCACAAGTGGTGCAGCGGTCTAAGGCACTGCATCTCAGTGCTAGAGGCGTCACTACAGACACCCTGGTTTGAATCCAGGCTGTATCACAACCGGCCGTGATTGGCCGGTGTAGGCCGATCATTGTAAATAAGAATTTGTTCTTAACTGACTTGCCTAGTTAAATCAAGGTTAAATAAAAAAATAAAAACTTCCCAGACACCGGCAAGCCTCCCATGCAGCTCTGTAATGGCACAGCCGTCCCACTGGGCACAGAAGTCAATTCAATGTCTATTCCACGTTGGTCCAATGTAATTTCATTGAAATTATGTGGAAACAATATTGATTCAACCAGTTTGTGCCCAGTGGGATGGGCTTGTCAGTAACACCATGAGATTGTCAGTAACAGGCTTTTGCGGTCTCCTTCACTCATTCTATATCATAAAGTAGAATAACCATACAATATACTTTAACCTTAGGATGGGAACCAGCCTCTGCAACATTCCACTCCTTGTACTCCATGTTATTTGGAACATTACCCGGAATACAAGGACTAAGGAGTGGAAGACTGGCACTCAAACTACTGTCACCTATGATCCTACTGTAATACAGTAAAAAATAATGGATGACTCTTTTCTCTGTTTAATAGTTGTTCTGTTCGGCATCAATTTATTTGGCTTTGCTTCTTCAGCTTCTGCTCTAAGGACTTACTGTAATTCAACAAAATCATGAAGTGTGTTTTGATTGGTTGTATCCTCAGACAATAGGAAAGGTCACTGGCGGGGAGGTGACACCTGCGGCATCCTGCTGCTTCCTGTGTTGTTCTGTGGAAGTTGTGAGGTGAGGTGCAGCGATGTGACCGTGTTCCTGTTGCCCTGCCTTTCCGGTAGGTAGAATACATCTGTCCATGTTCTACACAGACAATAAGCATTCTGTCCACAACCTCAACAACAACAACCTGCATAACACATGTTGAAGCCATCACAGCCACTGAATAGGCCCCAGTGGACAGTCCATGGGTCAGTACGTCGATGATGGATCACGTGTCGTCCACTCTGTGTGAATGCATGCACAAGGTAAGGAGGGGTTATTTAAAGGCATTGTTTGTGTACCTATTGCTTGCAGGAAAATTATCATTATTAAGGAGGAGTCCTATTGTGGAAAACAACATGTTCTAGTCCAAGGGTAGGCAACCCTGTTCCTGGAGTACCGCAGGCTTTCCCCATGTTGGTGTCGATTACAGACGTGCTGTGCATGCACACAAAGTCCTACCTGCAGGAACTACCTGCAGGAATTGTCCTACAGCAAAATGGCCCCAAAATCAAGTGGGAGATCTTATAGGTAAAAATCCTGCAGGTAATTCCACAAGATTTTCAGGACCATTTTCCTGTAGGACAACCTGCAGGATCCCTTTCTCATCCTTCATCCACATTCTTTCAAATGAATGGACAGAAAGCACAAGGTATCAGATTGCATGGCAATTTTTTTATTCAATGCAGCAACAGTGGACATGTTTAATTGTCCATTTCACCAGCACTGCATAAAATATGATTCATCGGAGAAAGGAAATATGAGATTTTGAATAAATATGGTAAAATCATATTTTGTAACAAGAGTGAGAGTAATGGTGACGTCACATGAACAACTTATGTGTATTGGTGTGAAGGAGGGAAAGAGATGTCTCCAATTGTAAACTTGGTGATAGTTTGTTTTAATATGGCTGGTACACCAACAACATCTGTGAGTATGCGTGTGTGTTAGGCTTCATTTTAAAGGGAGAAATGAGAGGCTGAAACTGTGTTACCTTCACCTGCATGGCTGTTCAGTGCTGTCTTCTGTTGTTTATATGCTCGGTTTTAACTGGGGAGGAGAGAGATGAGTGGGGAAGAGTTCAGAATATAACTATAACTATATACTGTAGTAGTAAAGGAAACCTATTCTAAAAATTGAATCTGTGGCCATCAGTTTCAAAACACTTAAAAATGATAGCCTAACTTGTGACAAAAGTACTAGAGACACAGTAGCAAGAGGGATATCAGACCTCATTTGTCACTTTCCATAGAAACAAAAGTTAATTATTTTTTTTAAAATCAAAGCTAGTTAGCAGCCAGTGGTAGAGATCATACTAGCTAAGCAAGTATCTTACTCATGAAAAATATTCTACAAACTCAACACATAAAAAATAACTATGCTATCCCCTAACATGTTCATATACATACATATCTGTTGTGGTTTTAGTATGTTTATCTGAAACAGTAATATTAGCAGTACTTGAACCAAATATTTTTTCATTGTTCTATCTGTGCTTGAACTAGCTACACTGCCTGGCAGCCATTTCCCCAACTGCCAATTGTCAACTGTTACTATGGTGACCAAGATGTCATATGACCATTCCTCTTCTTGTTGTAAATTGTAAAGGAGAGTTAAATAAAGTTGTGGAAAAAGTACACAATTGTCATACTTCAATAAAAGTAAATTACTCAAGTAAAAGTGAAAGTCGCCCAGTAAAATACTACTTGAGTAGTCTAAAAGTATTTGACTTTAAAATATACTTAGGTATCAAAAGTAAATGTAATTGCAAAAATATACTTGCCTATCAAAAGTAAAAAAGTATGAATAAAAAAAGAAATATATTATATACTGTATATATTTTTACGCATAGCCAAGGGCACACTCCAACACTCAGACATAATTTACAAACGAAGCATTTGTGTTTAGTGAGTCCACCAGATCAGAGGCAGTAGGGATGACCAGGGATGTTCTCTTGATAAGTGTGTGATTTAAACCATTTTCTGTCCTGCTAAACATTCAAAATGTAATGAGTACTTTTGGGTGTCAAGGAAAATGTGTGGAGTAAAAAGTACATTATTTTACTTAGGAATGTAATGAAGTAAAGTAAAAGTTGTCAAAAATATAAATAGTCAAGTTAAGTACAGATACTTTAAAGTATTTTTATTTAAGTACTTTACAGTACTGGTAAAAATTATGTTTTTAAAAATAAAAATACTAGCTAGCTATATACAAAATGATGTGCATTCACCTCCACACATTTTATCTCCTCCTTCAGCAGTTTGACTATCCGATATGGCCCTAGAAATATCAAAATTCTGCAGGATTCGTGCTGTAATGTACTTGGTCCTGCAGGAATTGCCAGGTCCTGCAGGAATTTCCATAACCTACAGGAATATCAAAATCCTGAAGGTTTCGGTCCTGCAGGATTCCTGCAGGAATTGACATGGTTCTGTACCATTTTCGAAATTCATACTTGTGAATCCTGCAGGACACTTGCACAATTCCTTCACAAAGGGTAAATTTTTTGCAAGATTCCTGTAGGATTTTCTTGTAAGAGTGGACTGATCATTTGCACTGACTCTCTGCACCTTAGCACACATGCACTCACTCACTCACTCACTCACTCACTCACTCACTCACTCACTCACTCACTCACTCACTCACTCACTCACTCACTCACTCACTCACTCACTCACTCACTCACTCACTCACTCACTCACTCACATATACATTCATGCTACACACACATCACGACTGCTGCTACTAGACTTTTATTTATTATTGCTAAATACTGCACAATTTAAACACTTTGCTCATCAAATGTAAATATTGTACTGTAAAATTGTAGAGTTCCTTCCTGTATTTATACTTATGCAAAATGTGTATTCTATTTAATTACATTATCTTTATTTTTTTTGTATTATTTATTATTGTTGTTGCATTGTCGAGAGGGATCCTCCAAGTAAGCATTTGATTGGGCTGTGTACACCATGTGCATCCTGTGCATGTGACTTGAACACACACACACACACACACACACACACACACACACACACACACACACACACACACACACACACACACACACACACACACACACACACAGCCTAAAGCCAAGTGACAGAAGCTCTGCTTGGCATGTTCGCCAAGGAAAGTGTTTGGGGAAGGAGGCAACGAAGCCCAAACACAATGCTGGGACCTTATCTTGTCTCTGTAGTACCACTGCCACCTTGGGTTTGTTTCACCATATGACACACTGATAAAAATTATGGCTAAACAAACGGGTGTTGGCGGTTGGATTATATTAATATTTCCATTGGTCAGTTATTGTAGAGCAAAAAATAAAAGTTTGTTTTTGCTTACTTTACATTGATTGAATTCTATATATTTCAGCCGGACCCTTTTTTGAGACTTTTTGGGGTAAGCACCTCAGATCATATAGCCTTCAGCTTTTTCTACAATGTTGGTTTAGTGCGGGGACTCCTGACCTCTTTATTTTACTGAAAATCAGGCTACATGAAAATTCTCTCTTATAAATGATGAGTGGACACTGTTGCATATCTTATCATATTGAATTGAAAGCTGGTACAGATGTGGGCCGTTGAAAAACCCCCATGAGGAGTTTACTGTAACACTGGTCTGGAGCTACTCTTCAAATAAAATTAGGGTCCTGCATGAGGGAGATTAGGGTCCTAACATTACACCAACTCTCTCTCTGAAGCATTGTTGTACTGTAAGTGGACAAAAATACATTAAAACACAAGTTTATTTGAAGTACAGACCAGTAGAAATTGTGGGTTTTTCTGCACTTGGGCTCCATATGACAGCAATTGAAGGGCATTGTGTATCTTGGCCCGAGCTGGGAGCCCATGATGGATGACAGCAGAGAAAATCACCCGCCGCTGGCTCCAACACAGACATGCAAATTGCTTGCAGCTGATTGCTTTATTTCGGTTGATATTTATCAAGTGTATTACAGTATGCCTCTGTGTTTACTACTCGGAGGCAGCACATAGGTTGGAGCTGAGCAGAGAGGAGAGTTAATGCTTTTTCTCTGCAGGATGAAAATATACAAGCTGTTAGAGGTCTGTAAACATGGTAATAGATTTTCCACTATTTGCAAGGGTCCTGTGCAGGTTGTATGGTCATTGTGCAGGCATCCAGGTGACTGATTGTCTGACTGACTGTCAAATGCTGTGGTGACACATTTATTGTATTGTAGAAATACTGCCCTAGATAAGCATACCAGCCTCAGGCCTTGACTAGCCATAGTCCCAGCCACAGCCCTAGGCCCAGCCCCAGCACCAGTCCCATATTTGTATGGAGTGGGGCTGGCGTCAAGGGTCAGCTACTTACACAATCAGGTAACTACCTCCAGGTGGAAAATTGTTTACATCCGACTACTTGCACTCACCTACAATGACCTGAGCAATTCACAGTAAAATAAGCCCATAATCAAAAGGAAACCCCCTTGGGTCCACGTGCAGTATGTCCAGAACACACCCCGGCACTGAGCAATCCCCTCAAAACAGAACGTCTTTGGGTTCAAGTGTTTAAACTGTCAGATCAAATCGGCTCAACGTGGAGATTACTTGCGCAGGAGGCCATTGTATGCTTGGTTTAATGCCGGCTGCAATATCCTGCTCCTCCTGTTGATCCTAACAACTCAGTGTGTAAAATCTAGCACTGTCAAGGAGAGCTGACCGAGGCTTGCCAGTCCTGCACTCTGAACAACCAGAGGGAATACACACAGTTGGACAGGAAGAAGAGGAGTGTTTAAGAGTGGGACTGGATAGAGTCTGTAACCTGTTACCTGGACTACAATCAGTAATTTCATCTACCCCAGCAGTGTGTTTTCAATGAGTCCCCCTAGTCATTCACCGCTTTTGAGAAGGAGACGAAATGTGTGAAACCAGTCTCGACCATTTAGTTACCCAGCACAGGAATAGTTATAAGCAATTGGACATTTATCAGGGACTGAGGGGCAAAGATGTCAAGAGTCAGGATCCACACATCATCAAGTGACATAACCCACACACAACCAAAGTGCTACAGCAAAAGAGAAACTCATGTGCTCCTGTGTGTATTGTGTTTTGATGCACACTGGGAGACAATCCCTTAAGTACTCGTTCACTAATTTCCTTTGAACGCCTAACCCTTTACGGCACAGCCTCCATCCCAGAGCTTAGAGTGACTACATTACAATGAGGGGCCTCTGTGTTTTCCTACGGTGAACTGTGCCAACTTTCTGACAGCTGATAAATGAGCACAATACTGGCTCCCCCATTCAGCCTACCAATCATTCCATGCAGGACTAGGGTGGTAGGAAATGATCCCACTAGCAGCACTTTATTCTGTTTGAAGATGATATACTCTTATGCTACATGTTGACTAGACTTCCTGTTTATATAATACACGTTGAATTGTCACGTGTGTTGTAGACATCATTAGGCCCTATAACATGTAAACATGCTATATATAAACTCAAGTTGATCCCCATACAAATTCACAAAGAAACGAAAAGGGGAGAGCAGCAGCTTATGAAGACGGAGACCACCTACTACACTAGAAATCCCACACCACTGCTCCAAAGAGGGCCATCAAGGTAAATGTACACCCCCCCCCCCCCCCCCCCCACCCGACAGGGGAGAACTCATTTCGAATCAGCTGCTTCTCCTCAGATGTAACAAATGAGACTCAGAGGGCCTCCTGACTCTGTCGTAAACCCCATCTGAGATAATACTTGATGGTCCCCACCACCAGAATACATCAGTTGGAGCTAAAGAGTCAGTCCACTCCGCTTGCTCACCCACTGGACAGGAAGTCTACTAATCTGAAACCTGATCCAGGGGGAAGGAAGGGCTCAGGAACCAGCCTTCAGTGCTTTCACCAATCATATTCATCACCAGGCCGGGCCGCCCGGGTCCAGACTCATTAAGCCACACTGCCGCTCTTAACTAAACATCTTCTCGATAAAATAAATGCTTCCAGGTTACTCAGTCATAGTCAGGGCCCAGGTCGGAGATGTATCACGCATCTGATCTCAATTACTGCTGCCTGGGGAACCTATATATGAACCTCAACACTACCCATGCCTGAGCAAATAATGCAGTGCAGCCATGGTAACCAATAGAGAGAGTATAGCCCCATACAGATACGGTATGCATCATGAAAAGGGGTAAATTATTATTTGATAATTGGTTCCTGGTGCTTTTTCATTTCTTTAAATATCCATCACGAGATGCATGTGGTTTTGTTGCTGCGAGCTCAATTTGGAGAGACATCAGATATAGTCAAGTTCAGACTGTAGTGTTCTGGGGTGTAGTAGACCATGGTGTGTACCATAGAAATAGAATGTAATAGAATATAAATATTCTAATTCTATGGAGTGTACTGTACAATCACAAACATTCCAGAGGGAACTGTTTTGGCACCAGATCTGGGTTCAAATAATTTTTCAAATATCGAGAGCTTGGGAATATAAGGTTCTATCTACAAAAAGATGATTCTGAGATAATTGGCTTTAAAGTTCTGAACCCTAATTGGTTTGAAGGGTGTCAACAATTTTTACATTGCATTCTTTTGAACTTAACAACGTAATTTGGGATATTTTGAGTACTATATAAGTAGAGAAAATTGAACAGGAAAAGGCTATGGCAATAACAACATTTTGACAAAAAATGCAGATAGAGAGATTGGACTATAAGGTTCTATCTCAATTACCTCACATACATTTCAAAGTAAGTAGTGCGTACGGCCCAGTACATCACTGGGGCCCAGCTTCCTGACATCCAGGACCTATATACTAGGCGGTGTCAGAGAAAGGCCCAAACAATTATCAAAGACTCCAGTCACCCAAGTCATAGACTGTTCCCTCTGCTACCGCACGGCAAGCGGTACCAGAGCGCCAAGTCTAGGACCAAAAGGCTCCTTAACAGCTTCTACCCCCAAGCCATAAGACTGCTGAACAATTAATCAAATGGCCACCCGGACTATTTATATTGACCCCCCCATTTGTTTTGTACACTGCTGCTACTTGCTGTTTATTATCTATGCATAGTCACTTTACAAATTACCTTGACTAACCTGTAACCCCTCACATTGACTCGGTATATAGCCCCGCTATTGTTATGTAATTTTCTTGTGTTACTTTTTGATTTGATTCGATTTTTTTATTTTCGTTTATTTAGTAAGTATTTTCTTAATTCGATTTCTTGAACTGCATTGTTGGTTAAGGGCTTGTAAGTAAGCATTTCACAGTAAGGTCTACACCTGTTGTATTCAATTCAGTACATGTGACAAATAACATTTGTATTCAGATATATTTAATTTGAAAAGAAAAGTAGTTAAATATTTATACAAGTAATATAAAAACACTTGGAAAGTATTTTAAAATAGCAAATACACTGACTCAAATGCACCTCCGTGAATTTAATCCAGATATTTGAAAATAGTATTTGAAATAAGTATTTGAAAATACTTTCAAACACAATTTGGTAGCCTTTTTATTTTTTCAAATAACCATTCAAATACTCAAATAAAAGTACTTATTTTGGACTGTGTATTTGAAAATACAAAAATACACAGAAAAAAACATTTTAAATACCAGATACTCAAATACATATTTATTAGAACCCAGGTCTGATTGGCACAGCCTAATAGCAAATCAATGAGTTTAGCTTGCAATACTCCAGTTTACAGATTTAAAATTCCCATTTTGGGATTAGCCTTAAAAGAGAAAAGCTGCGTCTGTTTGCGTAACGTGTCTCTGCTCCCTGACAGAGAGCCAGCCACTGTCAGAGTGAATGTATTGCTGACACAGTCTTGGGTTCTTGGACATGAAGGATACAGGGTGAGCTGGGTCTTCTCTCTCTACTCCAGTCTCTGGGCTGTTGAGTGATGCAACTACACCTCCCCCTCTCTCTCTCTCTCTATATATATATATATATATATATATTCCCCCCTCTCAGAACACACAGAATGAATTTGGCAGTCTCAGAGGGTTGGGATTGGCTCATGCTTGGGCTCCATAGAAAGCTAAAAACTGATTGTGCTGAGGATGACTTTTGAAAGTATTGAAAAACCATCACTACTTTTAGTGGATTATTGTATGCATTTCAATAGTCTAAAGTGGATTTCTCTTCACCCGCATTGATGTGAAAGAACTACAAGAAACCCTCCATACAAGTCATTTTCATTCCTGTATATCTCAGTTGCATCATGCCGACACACAATAAATAACATATTTGCAATACTTACTTGTGTATTATTAGCGCTGCACATTCATTTTGCCAGCACGTCCTCGCGTATCATTGTTATATCTTATTGTTGCAGATTTATCATGACATGTATTTACTATTTCAAAGAAATACAAATTTGATATTTAAGATAATTATGTTATCTTTATAGTAAATCATTGAAATCAGAATTATTTGTTGTTGCCATTGAAGTCTCCTTCTGTCCACTCCAAACATGCTGTGGTTAATCTGGGCAGCCGCTAGTGGGGGCTATGGATCTCCACTATCGTCTTGGCTTAAAGTGCCCTGCTGGTACTACACTCGTGTCCCCCCGCGACAGGTTCGTACACAAAACATCCTCCATTAAGGCTGCAACGGCTTCGGTTTCCTCCTTAACTAGTTTAATGGTGTGCCGCCAGAAAAGAATATGCGTACTGTCTTAATAAAACACAACTTTCCACCACCATTTTTGGATTTTCTGACAACTTCCGGATGTTGCACACCGTATTCAGCCAATCAGGTTACAGCAGTCTGTTCTTTACCCCTGGCTGAAAGTAGGGGTTCAAACCAGGTACTGTAGGCTATGGTATAGTATAGTATAGTAAGTGGTAAGTTTTCCATGTGAAAAGTTTTGAATTTTATCCTATTAATTAACCTACTGTTTAAGTATACCCTTAAATTTAGGTATTTTAATTATAATATACTTGTATTAATTTATGGTAGCCTACCTTATACTATGGAGAATGTTATTTATAATTTTGAATTTTGTGCTGTTTCATTGGATTACCCATCTTTGGTTAGTCTCTGTAGGAGGAGCTATGGCTACAAAAGGGCTGGTGCAAACAGGTTTCTGTAATGTCAGAGTGTTTGTATACAGGCCTTTGCAATGCAGCCACTGTCAAATGTTTGGACATGTATCAAGTGTCTGCCGAAGGGAGAGGGAACAATGGCGGAAATGAATGCAGAGTTGAATTTATTTTAAAAAATTGGTAGTTAATATTAATATTTTCTTGCAAAAATATTAAGTAGGTGGTGGCAATACACCTTTTCTTGGTTGTAGTCTGCCACTAAAAACCGAAGAAGAAGAAGATGCAAATGTGTGGGATATGTATGAAAAAAATACTATGAAGGAGAATGTGTAGCAGGAGAGAATGATGAAGGAGCAAAGTGCAGTAACTGTGGTGGAGATCATGAATTGAAGTCCTTGGAATGCCCAATTAGAGTGAAAGAGATTGCCAAAATCAGGGTGCTTTAGAGAGTCTTCTATGTGGAGGCTGTCAAACAGGTAGAAAGATCTGTAAAGGTCCCATGGTAGTGAATACCGGTAGGCCTACACTGCAGCCTACACTGCTTTTCTTTTGTGAATTTATTCACCCCCATCCAGTTGGTGGCAACAATACAGCACTGAGTTGTGGTACGCCATAAAACCTTAGAGAAGAAGAAAAATAATATACTGGTCATGGAGAATGATAGAGGCCTTTAGTGACCCAAAGGCCATTTTAGCATGGGCAGGGCCATTGAGGGCTTCCACGATGCTGCCACCATTTTAAAGTAGTCAGAGTAGTCAAATGGTTGGGGATTCCTAAGGGTTGTAGCCTCAATAGCGATGCCCTGCTGTCACAGACGCTATAATGGCACAGATATAAAGATGAGTCATTTATCTATCTCTATGGTACTGGTTAACAATTACACTGGTAGAAGCTTTTATCATTTTTTACAGATGGCTCCAAAGACCCAGATAGTGGTCGCACAGGAGCAGGAGTTTACATTCCTGAATTTGATGTGGAGATATATCAAAGACTAACAGATGAACTTTAAGTTTACTCTGTTGAACTGTTGGCGATAGTAGTTGCCCTCCAGTGGGTGGAGGATGTTCAACCTGTCAGAATTGTAGTATGCTCAGATTCCCTGTCTGTATTGAATAGTTTATCATCTGGCAAATCTAATAGGAGTGACCTACTATTATGGAGAGACTGGGTGTAGAAGTGCGATTCTGCTGGGTCTGAGCCCACTCGGGAGTGGGCGGTAATGAAAGTAGATCAGGTAGCCAAAAGGGCTTTCAAACTAGATTTAAATTATTGCTTCCCTGGGTATAGGTGAGGCAAAATGTAAAATTAGAGCCATTATGATAGATGTGTGGCAGAAGGGTTGAGACAGCGAGCCCAAGGGCCAACATTTATATGCCCTCCAAAGAAAGGTCTGTGGAACAAGATTCAAAGGTCCGATTAGGAAGGAAGAGGTGCTGTTTGTTCAGTTGAAACTAGGACATTGTACATTAAACTCATCATTATCTCTGGTTGGCAAGCATGTGAATGGCTTGTGTACAGATTGTGTCAGTAGAGGCTCCTCAGAGGAGGAAGGGGAGGAACATCCTCAGTGAATTTAATAAAAATAAAAACAATGAAACATAAAAAATGTATCATTTTTAGATAAAACTATTCTAAATATATTCACGTGACCAAATAGTTGATTAAACACACTGTTTTGCAATAAAGGACCACAGTAGCCTCAACAGCACTCTGTAAGGTAGCACCATGGTGTAGCCAGAGGACAGCTAGTTTCTATCCTCCTCTGGGTACATTGACTTCATTACAAAACATAGGAGGTTCATGGTTCTCACCCCTTTCCTTAGACATACACAGTAATTATGACAACTTCTGGAGGATGTCCTCCAACCTATCAGGGCTCTTGCAGCATGAACTGACATGTTCTGCACCCATTAAAATGATCAAATAATGAATCTAGCATTTTGTCATTATGGGGTATTGTGTGTAAAAATAAGAGATAGGAAATATTTAAAAAATAAAGTAAAGTAAAAAAATTAAAGAGCAACAATGAAATAACAATAACGAGGCTATATACAGGGGATGCCGGTACCGAGTCAATGTGCAGGGGTACAGGTTAGTTGGGGTAATTGAGATAATATGTACATGTAAGTATGGGTAAAGTGACTATGCATACGTAATAAACAGTGAGAAGCAGTAAGGGGGGGGGGGGGGGGGGGGTTCAATGCAAATAGTCCGAGTAGCCTTGCCGTGCGGTAGCAGAAAGAACAGTCTATGACTTGGGTGGCTGGAGTCTTTGACAATTTGTCAGGCCTTCCTCTGACACCGCCTGCTACAGAGGTCCTGTATGGCAGGAAGCTTGGCCCCAGTGATGTACTGGGCCACATGCACTACCTTCTGTAGCTGTATAACTTTTTGAGGATCTGAGGACCCATGCCAAATATTTTCAGTCTCCTGAGGGGGAATAGGCAATGTCGTGCCCTCTTCACGACTGTCTTTGTGTGTTTGGACCATGTAAGTTTGTTGGTGATGTGGACACCAAGAAACTTGACGCTCTCAACCTGCTCCACCACAGACCCGTCGATGAGAATGGGGTGTGCTCGGCTCTCCTTTTCATATAGTCCACGATCATCTCCTTTGTCTTGATTACTTTGAGGGAGAGGTTGTTGTCTTGGCACCACACTGCCAGGTCTCTGACCTCCTCCCTATTGGCTGTCTCGTCGTTGTCGGTGATGTCTCGTCGTTGTCGTCTGCAAACTTAATGATCCTGTTGGAGTCGTGCCTGGCCATGCAGTCGTGGGTGAACAGGGAGTACAGGAGGCGACTGAGCACGCACCCCTGGGGAGCTCCAGTGTTGAGGATCAGCGTGGCAGATGTGTTGCTACCTACCCTCACCACCTGGGGGCGACCCGTCAGGAAGTCCAGGATCCAGTTGCAGAGGGAGGTGTTTAGTCCCAGGTTCCTTAGCTTAGTGATGAGCTTTGAGGGTACTATGGTGTTGAACGCTGAGCTGTAGTCAATGAATAGCATTCTCACATAGGTGTTCCTTTTGTCCAGGTGGGAAAGGGCAGTGTGGAGTGCAATAGAGATTGCATCATCTGTGGATCTGTTTGGGTGGTATGCAAATTGGAGTGGGTCTAGGGTTTCTGGGATAATGGTGTTGATGTGAGCCATGACCAGCCTTTCAAAGCACTTCACGGCTACGGACGTGAGTGCTACAGGTCTGTAGTCATTTAGGCAGGTTGCCTTTGTGTTCTTGGGCACAGGGACTATGGTGGTCTGCTTGAAGCATGTTGGTATTACAGACTCAATCAGTGACATGTTGAAAATGTCAGTGAAGACACCTGCCAGTTGGTCAGCACATGCCCGGAGCACATGTCCTGGTAATCCGTCTGGCCCCGCAGCCTTGTGTATGTTGACCTGTTTAAAGGTCTTACTCATGTCGGCTACGGAGAGAGCGATCACACATCGTCCGGAACAGCTGATGCTCTCATGCATGCCTCAGTGTTGCTTGCCTCGAAGCGAGCATAGAAGTGATTCAGCTCGTCTGGTAGGCTCGTGTCACTGGGCAGCTCGCGGCTGTGCTTCCCTTTGTAGTCTGTAATAGTTTGCAAGCCCTGCCACATCCGACGAGTGTCGGAGTCGGTGTAGTATGTTTCAATCTTAGCCCTGTATTGACGCTTTGCCTGTTTGATGGTTCGTCGCAGGGCATAGCGGGATTTCTTGTAAGCTTCCGGGTTAGAGTCCCGCACCTTGAAAGCGGCAGCACTACCCTTTAGCTCAGTGCGAAATTTGCCTGTAATCCATGGCTTCTGGTTGGGGTATGTGCGTACAGTCACTGTGGGGACGACGTCCTCAATGCACTTATTGATAAAGCCAGTGACTGATGTGGTTTATTCCTCAATGTCATCGGAAGAATCCCGGAACATGTTCCAGTCTGTGATAGCAAAACAGTCCTGTAGTTTAGCATCTGCTTCATCTGACCATTTTTTATAGACCGAGTCACTGGTGCTTCCTGCTTTAATTTTTGCTTGTAAGCAGGAATCAGGAGGATAGAGTTGTGGTCGGATTTACCAAATGGAGGGCGAGGGAGAGCTTTGTACGCGTCTCTGTGTGTGGAGTACAGGTGATCTAGAACTTTTTTCCCTCTTGTTGCACATTTAACATGTTGATAGAGATTTGGTAGAACTGATTTAAGTTTCCCTGCATTAAATTCTCTGGCCACTAGGAGCACCGCCTCTGAGTGAGGTGTTTCCTGTTTGCTTATTTCCTTATACAGCTGACTGAGTGCGGTCTTAGTGCCAGCATCTGTTTGTGGTGGTAAATAAACAGCCACGAAAAGTATAGCTGAGAACTCTCTAGGCAAGTAGTGTGGCCTGCAATTTATCACAATATACTCTACTTCAGGTGAGCAAAATCTAGACTTCCTTAGATTTCGTCCACCAGCTGTTGTTTACAAATATGCACAGACCGCCCCCCCTCGTCTTACCAGAGTGTGCTGTTCTATCCTGCTGGTGCAGCGTATATCTCGCTAGCTGAATATCCATGTCGTCATTCAGCCACGATTCCGTGAAACATAGGATATTACAGTTTTTGATGTCCCGTTGGTAGGATATTCGTGATCGTACCTCGTTTAGTTTATTGTCCAGTGGTTGCATGTTGGCGAGTAATATTGACGGTAACGGCAGCTTTCCTACTCGCCTTCTGCGGGTCCGGACGAGGCATCCGGCTCTTTGTTATCTGCGTCGCTTCCTTTTGCAAATAATTGGGATGTCTACCCTGTGGGGTGTCCTGATATCCAGAAGCTCTTTTCTGCCGTAAGATACGGTTGCAGAAACATTATGTACAAAATAATTTACAAATATCGCGAAAAACCCCCACATAATAGCACAATTGGTTAGGAGACCGTAAAACGGCGGCCATCTCCTCCGGCACCATCTTAGTGACTATGGCTATGGTCTACACTAGTTCATTTAGCGCACAAGATTTGTTTCGAATTCCCATAGCGTTATTATTATTTCATAGTATGAATAATACTATTGAACAAAGCTGAATAAAATACAAAGGATATTTTCTCCAAACGATTTGAGGGAGTGCGCACATGCTGCTATTCTGTGTTGAGGTACTCCTATATGCTTCATTTAGAGTTATTAATGTAACTTTAGTTGTTCTACAAATGTTGAGCTGTATGTTTTGATTTTTAATACATTGTAAGGTGCATGATGCGACTCTAATGATGATTTGAAAAAAGTTCCATGAAAGGCATGAACTCTGCTTTGTTTTTTGCATAGGCTGTTTAAACTTCATCAGTCTCTCATTCACAATTTGACAAGCACTTGATAATGCTGTGTGCTCTGAAGCACATCTCACTCACATGGCTCTCCATCATGTGATCAGGTCTTTCTCACAGGCTACAAGTGAAGACAGACAAATCAGGAAAGCCACTGCGTGTGTCATTATCCAAATCCGAGGTGCATATTGAAGAATTTGGAAGAACTGTCCACATTTACTTTTCATCAGCCAACAAGATGAGTAGGCCTAACGAACAGCAAAAGTACTAGCCTATGTCAATCTACTATCCCCCATATTACAAAAGTTGTCCTATTCTGTGCAATAAATAAATATTCCAAACATAGTCAGGAACAGTTGTAGGATGCCATAGATCCCAAATTAATACAACCACTAGCATCCCAAAAACTTTTTTACGCAATGAAGCTGACACAACAGATCAGAACGTTTAGCTTAAAATGTTGATAAACTCTTCTTCACATTATAAGCGCAGCAATGTGCACAGGGCAGTAGGCTATAAGTGCGAATGTTCCATTAGCAGGAAAACACCTTTATCAAAAGTGACCGCAAATGTGATTATGCATGTAATGCTTTTATTATAAAGGTGCATTTTTATGGAGAAAATTATCTTCCCCAAACTTGAAACTCACGCGCTGCTTATGTATGCCAGTTAGGCTCTACACCCCTTGTAAAGCGGATTCATGTGTTTCATTTTAAGAAGTTATTTGGCCACTTTAGTTGTGATACAAACGTTATCAAAACATATAGGCCTATGGGCTAGGCTACATGAGGTGTGAGACTATGATTAGAAAAAGTCGCAAAAAAAGCCATTGTTTATTGCCTTACGCTGGGCATCATTCACAAGTGATAATACATCATTCAAAAGTGATAGGCTAGTATTGTCACCCAGCAGACTATTCTTGATTTAATCTTGTCTTTACATATACTAAATAATATATGTGGGAAATTTGTTTTGATTTAGAATGGACCCTTATCATGCACCTGTCTCAAAACAGTGGCAGCGGGAAAAAATACATGTCATCTATGCACTTAAATAGAGACACTTTTCCCGTGGTTGATTTTCATGTCAGCCAGGTAGGCTATACTCCTGTTTTAAAGAGAAGCAATGTGCTTAATATTAGGAAAGTTGAGAAATAAATATAGTAAGCCTAGCCTATAGAAAGATGATCACTTTGATTTTCTCATGCAATTGCATAGCCTATAGAAATGTTGCGCAACAATAGCTCATGGGCTCTCATGGAGTGTTTGATTAGATTTTCGATTACATTTGCATTGATGTCAGAGTGTTTAGAGGGACAATAGAGTGCTGAGTACCAGGCAGTTCGAAAGTTTGGTAGGCTATTAATGACCATCAGCAGCATCAGAGCTTGGAGAAGCCTAATTACCATGGCTAAACGGTCACATGGAATTTGACTGCCTTCATGACTTGTGACCGCAGGTTTGGCAATAAGGTCACCGTAACAGCCCTAGTGGTGGATAGGCCTTCACTACAGGCTGCAGGGGTTGCCTTTCACCAGCAAGACCCAGATATTTTACAGGTTAAGAAGGTGTACTTTGTGGTCTTTATAGCTATGGTGATAAATGGCACTGACAGGAAGTCCAGGAAAATAGATATCATTGTGGAGGCGTTGGAGCGATTCCTGGGACTGAAAGACTTCTCGTTGAAGGAATTGCGTGGAGTATTGTCACGGGACGTACTAGCCCTTGATCATGACTCTCAGTTTCATTACATTACACATAAGAGTCATTGGATGAAGGTGTCTTCTGTAGGGGGGAGTTTTGTTAAGAGCCGCAAAGCTTCTGAACAGCAACACACACCGCTTTGCGGTTTGGAAGCATAACGACTGTATCTTTTATATTTGCGAGAAATCATTAAAAAAAGGTTAAATTGATACACACCTTTATAGGGTTAGTGTTCCCACACGACCATATTTCCATGTTACAGCGCTTGTTTACGGAAAACAGATTGAAGACAGAGTCGACTACCTGTGCTAATTAGCTATCTGCATCTCCGAACATCTGTTTGTAAACGGAGGAAAGGGAAAGGGGGATACCTAGTCATTTGTACAACTGAATGCATTCAACTGAAATGTGTCTTCCGCATTTAACCCAACCCCTCTGAATCAGAGAGGTGTGGAGGGCTGCCTTAATCGACATCCACGTCTTCGGCGCCGGGGGAACAGTGGGTTAACTGCCTTGCTCAGGGGCAGAACGACAGATGTTTACCATGTCAGCACAGACACCACAAATGTGTTTTCACTGTCTGACAAATACTGTTGGCTGCAACTGAGTTAAAACCGGTTATGTTTCTAGAACCATACTACAATTGAGAATCGAATCAGGTTTCATTGGATTATTTGGCTGTTTTGGCTCCAAGAGCCAATTCACACTTTAAACAGAACAAGTAAGGTCCTTGGACTAAGGAGTAACATTAGGCATCTTTAGTCCAATATTGGGCTAGAGCCATATGCAAAGATTTGAAGGGAGGAAGAAGTGGGAGTTTTGTTTTTGTTTTTATTTGGGTGGATGAAGTTAGTTTTCCCCATCACATATGGATTTTCTTTAAAGAAAAATGTTTTAACCCTGTCCAGTTTGTAGTGGCTATACACTTTTTGGGGGTGTAGTCCGCCATAAAACCCACAGAAGAAGAAAAATAAAAGGTTTCTTTCCGTAAAGTTCCCCACTGCAGATGACGGGATACTCAGAAGCATGTTGCATGTGTAACGGATGTGAAATGGCTAGCTAGTGGTTCCCCTTGCTCTGCAAGGGCCGCGGCCTTTGTGGAGCGATGTGTAACGATGCTTCGTGGGCGACCGTTGTTGATGTGTGCAGAGGGTCCCTGGTTCGCGCCCGGGTCGGGGCGAGGGGACGGACTACAGTTAAACTGTTACACATGTAGGCCTGCACCAAATGGACGTAGCCTAAAAGCAAGTTCAAGTCTAGCCTCGTGTTTTTTAAAGTTTGTTTATTATTCTTATTTTTTTCCTCCTGCATTGTAAATTCCCACTGGGACCTGGAACTCCACATCCTAAATGATGACTCTGTACGTTTTTGTCTATCCTCCCCTGATTCAGAATATGTCATTTTCATAGTCTTTGGAACGCTTCGTGTAAGAGCTATTGAAGATTGAAATCTGAAATCGTTTTTATTTATTTATAAAAACTCATGTGGATTTTTCTCCATCCACCCCTGATTCAGAATATACTATGTTCATAGTAATGGCATGTTTGGTTCAATAGCTATTGAGGAGAGAACTGAATATCCAATATAAAACCATTTTACCTCTATACTGGTTACACTTACAATGATGATGATTTTCAGGGTGAGTAATTTGCAAAATTGAAGGATATTGCAATTGCAAGAAAAGCAAGTATTCATACTAGTTTAAAGTATCTTCACCTGGATTGTAATGCCCTCATAATAACCAATAGATGGAGCCAGTAAACTACATTGTACACTAGCCAATCTGGGTGTTGAGTAGGCTGCATACTGAAGTGAACCAGGAGATGGGGAGCTACACCGCTCGTTTCGCTCCTACTTTCTCGCAGTCATAATGTCCTGTATGTAATTCTGTGTGGACTTGTCAAGTTTTTAGATGGTATCTAAACAGGTTCCTGTCAGAAAATACTTCGTATCGGGTATGGGTGTTTAATTATGAGAGAACTCTAATAACTACTTGTTTTGTTGCACTGCCCTAATGAGAAGAGCGCGCGCGTTGAAGGTGCGTTTTATGCATTACATCTTACAATGAGAGGTGAGTTCCTTACAACTAATTCACCCCCGAACATATTTAATCAAAGTCGCCAACCCTGGTTATTATAGGTTGTTTCTCAATTAATTAACTTTGATAATTGTGTTTCTAGAGTGCATCGTGTGCGTATGGGCGTTTATCCTGCTGCTAAGGTTACCAACATGTCCAGGGGAAGCGATCAAAGACGCCTCTGCGAATGTTGGTAAGCGTATAATATCTTGTATTATTATAACCTATAGTATTATTCAGGGGTGCCAAGTTTTCCAGGGGTGTCAACCTTTTTCCAGGGGTCCGGAAAAAAAATCTGTTTTAAAGCTAATTTCCTGCAAATCTACATGTTTTCTCATGGTTTAGCCTTAGGCCCTTTTTAAAGCACTGGTCAGATGTATTAAGGTTTATTTTAAATATACACATTCAAAACTCAACGACTTGGTTTAAGTTACTTTCAGATTATTTGGCCATTGAATTTAGAGTATGCTAACTGTATATGATATTAATGGTTGGTGGCAGTGGCTAACCATAGTACGAATTGCAGTCTCTCCTTGACTTTAAGACACCAACATGTAAATATGTCATTCATTTGGATTAACTATCCCTTGAAAATAGGACTTTTGCAAATCCTGCCTTGAGGTACAGGTAACTGCCAAAATAAAGGAAACCCCAATATAGTGTCTTAATAAGGTGTTGGGCCACCATGAGCCGCCAGAACAGCTTCAATGCGCCTTGGCATAGATTCTACAAGTGTCTGGAACTCTATTGGAGGAATTCAACACCATTCTTCCATGAGAAATTCCATCACAAGTATTTGATACACTGCTGATTTTGCAGGTTTTCCTACTTACAAAGCATGTAGAGGTCTGTAATTTTTATCATATGTACACTTCAACTGTGAGAGACGGAATCTAAAACAAAAATCCAGAAAATCACATTGTATGATTTTTAAGTAATTAATTAGCATTTTATTGCATGACATAAGTATTTGATACATCAGAAAAGCAGAACTTAATATTTGGTACAGAAACCTTTGTTTGCAATTACAGAGATCATACGTTTCCTGTAGTTCTTGACCAGGTTTGCACACACTGCAGCAGGGATTTTGACCCACTCCTCCATACAGACCTTCTCCAGATCCTTCAGGTTTCGGGGCTGTCGCTGGGCAATACGGACTTTCAGCTCCCTCCAAAGATGTTCTATTGGGTTCAGGTCTGGAGACTGGCTAGGCCACTCCAGGACCTTGAGATGCTTCTTACGGAGCCACTCCTTAGTTGCCCTGGCTGTGTGTTTCGGGTCGTTGTCATGCTGGAAGACCCAGCCACGACCCATCTTCAATGCTCTTACTGAGGGAAGGAGGTTGTTGGCCAAGATCTCGCGATACATGGCCCCATCCATCCTCCCCTCAATACGGTGCAGTCGTCCTGTCCCCTTTGCAGAAAAGCATCCCCAAAGAATGATGTTTCCACCTCCATGCTTCACGGTTGGGATGGTGTTCTTGGGGTTGTACTCATCCTTCTTCCTCCTCCAAACACGGCGAGTGGAGTTTAGACCAAAAAGCTCTATTGTCGTCTCATCAGACCACATGACCTTCTCCCATTCCTCCTCTGGATCATCCAGATGGTCATTGGCAAACTTCAGACGGGCCTGGACATGTGCTGGCTTGAGCAGAGGGACCTTGCGTGCGCTGCAGGATTTTAATCCATGACGGCGTAGTGTGTTACTAATGGTTTTCTTTGAGACTGTGGTCCCAGCTCTCTTCAGGTCATTGACCAGGTCCTGCCGTGTAGTTCTGGGCTGATCCCTCACCTTCCTCATGATCATTGATGCCCCACGAGGTGAGATCTTGCATGGAGCCCCAGACCGAGGGTGATTGACCGTCATCTTGAACTTCTTCCATTTTCTAATAATTGCACCAACAGTTGTTGCTTTCTCACCAAGCTGCTTGCCTATTGTCCTGCTGGGTTGTTGCCCTCCTACGGCCTCCTCCACGTCTCCTGATGTACTGGCCTGTCTCCTGGTAGCGCCTTCATGCTCTGGACACTACGCTGACAGACACAGCAAACCTTCTTGCCACAGCTCGCATTGATGTGCCATCCTGGATGAGCTGCACTACCTGAGCCACTTGTGTGGGTTGTAGACTCCGTCTCATGCTACCACTAGAGTGAAAGCACCGCCAGCATTCAAAAGTGACCAAAACATCAGCCAGGAAGCATAGGAACTGAGAAGTGGTCTGTGGTCACCACCTGCAGAACCACTCCTTTATTGGGGGTGTCTTGCTAATTGCCTATAATTTCCACCTTTTGTCTATTCCATTTGCACAACAGCATGTGAAATTTATTGTCAATCAGTGTTGCTTCCTAAGTGGACAGTTTGATTTCACAGAAGTGTGATTGACTTGGAGTTACATTGTGTTGTTTAAGTGTTCCCTTTATTTTTTTGAGCAGTGTATATACACACACACAGTACCAGTCAAAAGTTTGGACACACCTACTCATTCCAGGGGTTTTCTTTATTTGTCAAATGTTCTACTTTGTAGAAAATTGGTGAAGACATCAAAACTATGAAATAACACATGGAATCATATAGTAACCAAAAAAGTGTTATATGAATTAAAATATATTTTTGATTCTTCAAAGTAGCCACCCTTTGCCTTGATGACAGCTTTGCACACTCTTGGCATCCTTTCAACCAGCTTCACATGGAATGCTTTTCCAATAGTCTTGAAGGAGTTCCCACATGCTGAGCATTTGTTGGCTGCTTTTCCTTCACTATGCTGTCCAATTCATCCAAAACCATATCAATTGGGTTGATTGTGGAGGCCAGTTCATCTGATGAAATACTCCATCACTCTCCTTGGTCAAGTAGCCCTTACACAGCCTCAAGGTGTGTTTTGGGTCATTGTCCTGTTGAAAAACAAATGATAGTCCCACTAAGTGCAAACCAGATGAGAGGGTGTATTGCTGCAGAATGCTGTGGTAGCCATGGTGGTTAAGTGTGCCTTAAATTCTAAATAAGTCACTGACAGTGTCACCAGCAAAGCACATCCACACCATCACACCACCTCCTCTATGCTTCATGGTGGGAACCACAAATGTGGAGATCATCCGTTCACCTACTCTGGGTCTCAGAAAGACAGCGGTTGGAACCAAAAATCTCAAATTTGGACTCATCAGACTAAAGGACAGATTTCCACTGGTCTAATGTCCATTGCTCACGTTTCTTGGCCCAAGCAAGTCTCTTCTTCTTATTGATGTCCTTTACTAGTTGTTTCTTTGCAGCAATTCAACCATGAAGGCCTGATTCACGCAGTCTCCTCTGAACAGTTGGTGTTGATGTGTCTGTTACTTGAACTATGTGAAGCATTTATTCAGGCTGCAATTTCTGAGACTGGTAACTCTAATAAACTTATCCTCTGCAGCAGGTATCTTGGGGACTTCCTTTCCTGTGGCGGTCCTCATGAGAGCCAGTTTCATCATTGCGGTTGATTGTATTTGCGACTGCAGTTGAATACATTTTTTATATATACACTACCACTCAAGTTTGGGGTCACTTAGGAATTTCCTTGTTTTTGAAAGAAAAGCTATTTTTTTGTCCATTTAAAATAACATCAAATTGATCAGAAATACAGTGTAGAAATTGTTAATGTTGTAAATTACTATTGTAGCTGGAAACAGCAGATTTTTTATGGAATATCTACATAGGCGTACAAAGGCCCATTATCAGCAACCATCACTCCTATGTTCCAATGGCACGTTGTGTTAGCCTTTTAAAATTATAAACTTGGATTAGCTAATTGATCATTAGAATCCCCTTTTGCAATTATGTTAGCATAGCTGAAAACTGTTGTGCTGATTTAAAAAAGCAATATAACTGGCCTTCTTTAGACTAGTTGAGTATCTGGAGCATCAGCATTTGTGGGTTCAATTACAGGCTCAAAATGTCCAGAAACAAAGACCTTTCTTCGGAAACTCATCAGTCTAATCTTATTCTGAGAAATGAAGGCTATTCCATGCGAGAAATTGCCAAGAAACTGAAGATCTCGTACAACGCTGTGTACTACTCCCTTCACAAAACAGTGCAAAATGGCTCTAACCAGAATAGAAAGAGGAGTGGGAGGCCCCGGTGCACAACTGAGCAAGAGGACAAGTATATTAGTTTCTAGTTTGAGAAACACACGCCTCACAAGTCCTCAACTGGCAGCTTCATTAAATAGTACCCGCAAAACAAGTCTCAACGTCAACAGTGAAGAGGCGACTCCGGGATGCTGGCCTTCTAGGCAGGGTTGCAAAGAAAAAGCCATTTCTCAGACTGGCCAGTAAAAATGAAAGATTAAGATGGGCAAAAGAACACAGACACTGGACAGAGGAACTCTGCCTAGAAGGCCAGCATCCCGGAGTTGCCTCTTAACTGTTTTAACACTTTTTTTGGTTCTACATGATTCCATATGTGTTATTTCATAGTTTTGATGTATTCACTATTTATCTACAATGTAGAAAATGGTAAAAGTAAAGAAACTCTTGAATGTGTAGGTGTGTCCAAACTTTTGACTGGTACGGTATGTACTTCAGATATTTCTGCAATTCATTTTCAATACATTTGCCAACATTTCTAAACATGTTTTCACTTTGTCATTATGGGGTATTGTGTGTAGATGGGTGATTGTTTTATTTATTTAGTCCATTTTGAATTCAGGCTTTAACACAACAAAATGTGGATTAAGTCAAGGCGGTATGTATACTCGTTGAAGGTACTGTATCTACATGAATGCAGGTTAAAGTGACTAGGTATCAGGATTGATGATGATGATAATAAAGAACAGCGTAGCAGAAGCATATGATGAGTGCAAAAGTGTGTTTGTGTTGTGTGTGAGGGAGTGTGCGTGTGTGTGTGTGTATATAGTCTGTGAGTGTGCATAGGGTCAGTGCAGATAGTCTGTGTAACCATTTAATTAACCATTTTAGCAGTCTTATGGCTATTTAGCGGTCTTTTTGTTTGGGGGTAGAAGCTGTCTCGGAGCCTGTTGGTCCGAGAGCCAATGCTCTGGTACTGTTTGCCGGAGGGTAGCAGAGTGAACAGTCTATGGCTTGGACACTTGGAAAAACACAGATACACTTTAAACTCCCTATGCTTCTTTGAGACCCCTCATTCAAAGTCACTGAGTTCTTTTCCATGGTAGCCAAAATGCTGGGCATTTTTATACATGACCCTAAGCATGATGGGCTGTTAATTGCTTATTTACTCAGGAACTACACCTGTGTGAAGCACCTGCTTTCAATATGCTTTATCGCTTATTTACTCAAGCGTTTCCTTTATTTTGTCAGTTACCTGTAGCTCTCCAAGAGGGTTGGCTTCCCACCCCTGATCTTTTCCCCAAATACTGGGAGTTTGAATATGTTCGTGTGACATTTGATTTCTACACAATTAACCCCAAATTCAAGAAAAATCTAATGAATATCAATTTTAAGGTGTTTGAGGCTGATTTGCAAAACCTTGCCATCTTACATAGGCAAGATCTTTTGCAGTTATGCTTACCTTTTTTGCCTAGCAGCTTGTGCACTATACTAAAATGTCAAAACTGGATATTTAAGGCAAGGGGCATTTCTCATTTTATGACTTAGCCTAAATTCATCACTGTCCATAAATGCTTATTACATTTATTTTCAAAGACACAAGTTGGCATATCAGATTTTAAATACAGAATTTGCTGACGTAATTAGGCTAAGGGAAATAAAAGTATGAGGAATAACAGTGTTTTTGCTGAGATATGCACACAAATGAACCTATATTTTTGCCCATTGTAAGGGATGGGAATGGTTCTACAGAGATTTTTCTGCCACAGAAAGCCTTTGCCGTCTAAGCGTTTATTTTCAGGATGCGTAAATCCAAACTGCAACACCTACTCATTCAAGGGTTTTCTTATTTTTAAAAAACTATTTTCTACATTGTAGAATAGTAGTGAAGACTTCAAAACTATGAAAGAACACATATGGAATCATGTAGTAACCAAAAAAGTGCTAAACAAATCAAAATATATTTTATATTTCAGATTCTTCAAATAGCCACCCTGTACTCTTTGCACACTTGGCATTTTCTCTCAACCAGCTTCACCTGGAATGCTCTTCCAACAGTCTTAACTTCTCTGGGATATGTGGGACGGTAGCGTCCCACCTAACCAACAGCCAGTGAAATTGCAGGGCGCCAAATTCAAAACAACAGAAATCTCATAATAAAAATTCCTCAAACATTCAAGTATTATACACCATTTTAAAGATAAACTTCTCGTTAATCCAGCCAAAGTGTCCGATTTCAAAAAGGATTTACAGCGAAAGCACACCTTGCGATTATGTTAGCTCAGTACATAGCCACAGAAAAGCACAGCCATTTTTCCAGCAAAAGAGAGGAGTAACAAAAAGCAGAAATAGAGTTCAAATTAATCACTAACCTTTGATCTTCATCAGATGACACTCATAGGACTTCATTCATTACACAATACATGTATGTTTTTTTCGGTAAAGTTCATATTTATATCCAAAAATTTGAGTTTAGGCGGGACGCTACTGTCTCACTTGGCCAAAAGCCAGAGAAAATGCAGCCGCCAAATTCAAATAAAATACTATAAAAATCAAACTTTCATTAAATCACACATGAAACATACCAAATTAAAGCTACACTGGTTGTGAATCCAGCCAACATGTCAGAATTCAAATAGGCTTTTCGGCGAAAGCAAACAATGCTATTATCTGAGTTAGCACCATTGTAAACAAAGAGAGGTTCCAACTCGTGAAACATGACTACAAAATATCTCAAAAGTTACCTGTAAACTTTGCCAAAACATTTCAAACTACTTTTGTAATACAACTTTAGGTATTTTTTTACGTAAATAATCAATAAAATTGAAGACGGGATGATATGTGTTCAATACAGGATTAAAACAATCTGTAGCATGCTTTCTGGTCACGCGCCTCTATCTAACAGGACACTTCAAGTGACCCTGATTCAAAATGGCCGTTCTTCATTACACAAAGGAAAAACCTTCAACTAATTTCTAAAGTCTGTTGACATCCAGTGGAAGCGGTAGGAACTGCAATTGTATTCCCAATGAAAATCCATTGGAAAGAGTGACCTAAAAAAAAACTACTCTGAATGGTTTGTCCTCTGGGTTTCGCCTGCTAAATAAGTTATGTTATACTCACAGACATGATTCAAACAGTTTTAGAAACTTCAGTGTGTTTTCTATCCAAATCTACTAACAATATACATATCTTCTGGGGATGAGTAGCTGGCAGTTGAATTTGGGTATGCTTTTCATCCAAACGTGAAAATGCTGCCCCCTATCCTAGAGAAGTTAAAGGAGTTCCCACATATGCTGAGCACTTGTTGGCTGCTTTTCCTTCACTCTGTGGTCCGAATCATCCCTAACCATCTCAATTTGGTTGAGGTCGGGGGATTGATAAAAGTCATCTTGTCCGTGAGAACCATGTAAATTTATCAAAACATCACGCTAGGGTAAGCCTACACGAAACACAGACCTTATTTTAAGTGTTTCTAAAATCCCCTATGGGAGAAATGAATGGTGGAACAACGATTGGAACCATTTCCCTGTTTGATCGCTATGTTTTTTGGGGTATGATGACACCTCCACTGTGGGGCTCTATCTTGGACACTCTTGGATTGCATCCTACCAGGCAGGCCGCTCCTACCATGTGACGTGGAGATGATCTGTGTCTGCACCACATACTCTCATTACTAGTGTCCCCTAGGGCTCTGTTCTAGGCCCTCTTCTCTCTATACACCAAGTCACACGGCTCCGTCATGTCCTCACATCGTCTCTCCTATCATTGCTATGCGGATGACACTCAACTACCCCCCCTTCTGACGCCCAGGTGTGGCGACAAGCATCTCTGCGTGCCTGGCATATATCTCAACTTGGATGTTGGCCCAACACCTGAAGCTCAACCTCGACAAGATGAAACTACTCTTCCTCCCTGGGAAGTCCTGCCCGCTCAAAGACCTCTCCATCACGGTTGACAACTCCAGTGTCACTGGAGAGAACCTTGGCGTGACCCTGGACAACACCCTGTCGTTCTCTGCAAACATCAAGGCAGTGACCCGCTCCTGCAGGTTCATGCTCTACAACATCCGTAGAGTCCGACCCTACCTTACACAGGAAGTGGTGCAGGTCCTAATCCAGGCACTTGTCCTCTCCCGTCTGGACTACAGCAACACGCTGTTGGCTGGGCTCCCCACTTGTGCCATCAAACCCCTGCAACGAATGCAGCAGCCCACCTGGTTTTCAACCATGCCAATTTCTCTCATGTCACCCTGCTCATCCGCACACTCCACTGGCTTCCAGTTGAAGCTCGCATCCACTGTAAGACCTTGGTGCTTAACTACGGAATAGCAACAAGAACTACCCCTCCCTACTTTCAGGCTGTGCTCAATCCCTACACTCCAACCTGAGCACTGTATTCTGCCACCTCAGGTCTCTTGGCCCTCCCACCCCTATGGAAGGGCAGGTCCCGCTCAGCCCAGTCCAAGCTCTTCTTTGTCCTGGCACCCCTATGGTGGAACCAGCTTCCCCCTGACGCTAGGATAACAGAGTCTCTGAAGAGTCATCTTCCGAAACATCTGAAACCCTACCTTTCAAACAGTATCTTTAAATAATCCTCCTCCCACCCCACCTTCTAGCTCTGACACTACTGACAGCTACATTATTGAGGTAAAATGTACTTTCTATGCCTGTGATAGCTACACATATCTTAAGATGAATGCACTTACTGTAAGTCGCTCTGGATAAGAGCGTCTGCTAAATGACTCAAATGTAAATAAAAGGCCACTCTAAAATGTGCAGTTTTGTCATGCACCACAATGCCACAGATGTCTCAAGTTTTGAGGAAGCATGCGATTGGCATGCTGACTGCAAGAATGTCTGCCAGAGCTGTTGCCACAGAATTAAATGGTCATTTCTGTACCATAAGTCGTTTTAGAGAATTTGGCAATACAGCCAACCGGCCTCACAACCACAGACCACGTGTAACCATGCCAGCCCAGGACCTCCACATCCTGCTTCTTCACCTGCAGGATAATCTGAGACCAGCCTCCCAGACGGTTGATGAAACTGTGGGTTTGGACAGCTAGGGTTGTTAAGGTGAGCATATTACCATCACAAGTCATGGCCGCAGTCAAATTCCACCTGACCGTTTAGTCAGGGTAACTAGGATTCTCCAAATCTGCGCTCTGATGCCGCTGATGGTCATTAGTAGCCTACCAAACTTGCTAACGGCCAGTTGCTAATGGCCTGGTACTCAGCGCTCTATTGTCCCTCTAATCACTCTGATGTCAATGCAAATGCTATTGCAAATACAACACTTCATTAGAGTCCATGAGCTCATGTTGCGCAACATTTCTATAGACTATGCAATCGCGTGAGAAAACAGTTCTGATGGTCTCTTAAAAAGAGGATCCCATCAGCTTTCTATAGGCTAGACCTACTATATTTATTTATTTTGTTTATTTGTCAACGTTCCTAATATTAAACACATTGCTTTGCTTTACAACAGGAGTATAGCTTACCAGGCTGGCATAAAAATTTACTGTGGGAAAAGCTTCCTCCATTCGCTATTTAAGTGCATATGACACTTATTTTTTTCCCCCTGACCCTGTTCCGACAGGTGCATGATAATGTTACATTCTAAATTAAAACTAATTTCACACACGTATATATAAAGACAAGATTCAATTGAAAATAGTCTGATGGGTGACAATATTATCACTTGTGAATTATGCCCAGCATGTGCAGTCTCAGGCAAGAAACAGTGGCAAATTTTTTTGTTGACTTTTTCAAATCATAGTGGCACACATGTAGCCTAGTCCATAGGCCTATATGTTTTTATAAGGTTTGTATTACAACTAAAATGGCCAAATGACTCCAAACGTCACCTATAGGCCAAGGACCCCTGCAACACGGTTGGAGTGGACATAGCCTACAGAGCCTAGTGAAACATCTGTTCTTATAAGCCTAGTCATTGCGCAATTGGGTGTGAAAAGAGTTTTGACTAGCCACTATTTCAAAGAAGATCCCAGCTTTCTCGTGCTTATATATTTATTGCAAAATTTGCGAAAGTAAGCACATTTAATCTGCTTTACAACATACAGTATGTGGTGTGTGTATTTCAAGTTTGGGGAAGCACATTTTCACCATAAAATTGAACCTCTATAATAAAACATTCCATTCATTATCACATTTTTAGACTAGCCTACTATTCGTAATGTGATGAGTAGATTGGATAGTCATAATGTAGGCTAATATAACTCGATCACTGTTCGCAAAAAAAGACAGTTCAATGCATGGCTGAGCGCGTATGGAGTAGGCTATAGGCTATTTCAGATGGCTTACATTTCTTCTTTCTCCCTGTTTTCTTCATACTGTAAAATAATATAAAATAACACCATGGAATTCAAAGCAAATCTTGCCTTCTAAATGAACTAGTGTAGCCCAAAGCCATATGGCAAAGCCAGATGAGGGCTTAAAATAAGGAAAACTCAGAATATGCTATAAATAATTAATTTATTGTGATGGGTAGGCTATAGACTTTTTAAAATGTAGATGTTCCAAAGGTCCACATCAGTGGCTTGTAGGTTATGTGTGGAAGCCAGGAGATGCTAAAAGTGTTAGTTAATTACCGTGAGACTAGCAGTTATTTGCTTGGCAATTACCGGCTGACAAAATTTCACGACCTCCACAGCACAACCGAAGAATTTCTGCACAAACTGTCAAGAGACTGTCTCGGGGAAGCTCTTCTGCGTGCTCGTCCTCCTCATCAGTGCCTTACCTGACTGCAGTTCGGCACTGTAACCGACTTCAGTGGGGAAATGCTCACCGTTGATGGCAACTGGCAAGCTGGAGAAGTGTGCTCTTCATGGATGAATCCCGTTTTCAACTGTGCCAGGCAGATGGCAAGCAGTGTGTATGGCGTCGTGTGGGCGTGCGGAACAGAGTTCCCCATGATGGACAGGCATAAGCTACGGACAACGAACACAGTTGCAATTTGAATGCACAGAGATACCGTGACGAGATCCTGAGGCCCATAGTCATGCCATTCATCCGCTGCCATTACCTCATGTTTCAGCATAATGCAGAGCCCCATGTCGCAAGGATCTGTACACCTCCTGGAAGCTGAAAAATGTCCCAGTTCTTCCATGGCTTGCATACTCACCAGACATGTCACCCATTGTTTGGGGTGCTCTGGATTGACATGTACGACAGCGTGCTCCAGTTCCCGCCAATATCCAGCACCTTTGCACAGTCATTAAAGAGAAGTGGGACAACATTCCACAGGCCACAATCAACAGCCTGATCAACTCTATGCGAAGGAGATCTGTCGCGCTGCATGAGGCAAATAGTGGTCTCACCAGATACTGACTGGTTTTCTGATCCACACCCCTACATTTAAAAAAAAAAAAAAGTAATCTGTGATCAACAGATGCATATTTGTATTCCCAGTTATGTGAAATCCATAGATTAGGGACTAATGAATTTATTTCAATTGACTGATTTCCTAATGTACTGTAACTCAGTAAAATCTTTGAAATTGTTGTATGTTGCGTTTTTATATTTCTGTTCTGTGTGTATCATACTTTGACTAAAACAATGACTTATTGACTTGCATCGTTGTGCAAAATCATGGGTAAGCTCTTGTCTTTCAGCTCGAAAAAGTGGATTTCTGCTGGTGTGGGTGATGAAAACAGCAAAAATAATGTCCAAAACGTATAAAGAGCACAGTTTTATGTACATTTTCCAAAGTATACAACATGAATATGAAGCTAATGAACAGGGGCCCAGATGGCAAAAGAATTCCTCCCGCTTGCTATTTTCCGCTTACTATTTAGACCATAAATTCCTACCGCCAGCGGGCAAGTGTAGTTTGCCATTCAAGACGTGATTTACATCCCTGACTGATAGCCCCCACTCATAGGACTGCTATGTGCCCTAGGCAAGCCGTCTAGCCATGAGTTAATTTGAAAGACAATAGTTAGTCTGTTGCAAAATGTTTTGCGACAAACTGTTTACTCCAAACGGAAAACATTTAGCAATGGGGAAAAAAAGAGTTTCTTAAACTGAAGTAAATGGAACGAAATAGGGAGGGACCTAACTAAAATTGCCCAATAGAAGCTCTCGTTTTGCTTCCGTTTGGTTCTTAAATGGTAAACGATTTCCGTAATGAATATACCCCAGGTAGGTCCCTCCCCGTTTTATTCCATTTGGTCCTTAAACGGTTTCTGGTGCAGGACTTAATGAATACACCCCAGTTCAATATTTATAATAAACTGTCGGGCTCTCAACTTACTGTTAAGAGTTAGAATAGTAAAATACACAATTTAGAATTTTCTTTTCTCTTATTTGTCACTGAAAGTCACTCAATTAGAATGTAAACTAACAATTTTTAGATTGCTAAGTTAGCCAGCTATCTAAACTTGTAGTAATAATGGCCTAATACCGACTGGCACACTTAGTTGTTTGTGTTAACACAGATGGCACAAAGCATATTTGCAGGCGGAGGAAGACTGTTTTAAATTTACATGATCTGCCGGGAACAAATTCTGCTGTATCATACTTTTTTTTTTTTTTTCACTTAACGGTACAAATCTTAAACTTCCATTGTTTGTACATTTGAATGGGTTAGGAACACTATGGCGTTTAATACATATTTCATACTATAAATATTCAACCAAATATCTGTCCTGTCGGTTGAATGAGTTGACTACTAGTACAGTATAGGGCTATGTCTCCAATCAAGAAGCCACCATTTCCTCTTAACTGGATTCTTTCAGTCTCTTTCTGCTATCTAAATGACTGAAGAATACTGCTTAATGAGGAAGGATCGGCTGAACTACTGCCACTCATACATACTCTTCATTGTGAAAATTATATTTATGATTATCTCAATGGATGTGTGTCTTGTAGGGAAGGACAGGAAGCCATAACATGATAGTGACTGCATGGCCAAGGATGTGAGAGTTGGCATCTTGCTTGTCTCATGGCAGCAGACATTTCTGTTAGCACAGCTCTCCAACCCCAGTCTGACTCTCAGTAGTCCCAACACTCTTCTTTCCTGGCTTGTAAATTAATTGTAGGCTAAATCTCAACTGGAAATCATTCAACTTACTGTTAATGCACTAGTGCATCGTTGCTAATGGAAGATTTGTGTGAAAATAGTAGGTTAGGTTGTACACACCTCGAGTTAGGATTTGGCCCAGACTAAGATGACGTGCTCATTTAGCTGTCGTTTTGGTGAGTGTCCTCGCCAGATGACAATCATGAAAAATGTGCTTATAGCATGAGCAAAACAATGAACTCAGGCTGGAACTTGATTTTGCCCTCCTCCCTTCTACTGTGTGCACATAACTGTATTATTAAATATCTTCCCTACCTCGCCAGGGAGGAGGGAAACACATCAAATTCCAGCCTGAGATTATTGTTCTGCTCATGCTTTAAGCACATTTTTCAGTGTGGCATCCAAGCTAGAGAGACATTGGACACCATCTGAATATTGTCCTGGCTGACAACACGGACGTGCGTTGTTATGACAATGATGTTGATCAGGAAAAAGTATGTGCATTACTAGGAAAAACTTTGGCGTTCTTGGTCATTTCAAATGGTCAGGAAAAGCTCAGTGCCCAAACTATACTTTAATCGAAGTGTGTGTTTTCTCATTTGCAGTGAATCCCTGTTGCTATTACCCCTGTCAGAACTGGGCTGTGTGTGTCAGGTTTGGCACTGACCGCTATGAATGTGACTGCACTCGCACCGGCTTCTATGGACAGAATTGCACTATCCGTAAGTGAAATGTTTGGCTTATACATTCTTTTGATTAAGTTACATTTTCCATTTTCCTCCCTGGCTTATCAAAATATTGCTATCCTTTCCTGATGTGCAGAAGGACTTGTAACAAGTAAAATGGAAAGAGAAGATAAGCGCATTACATAACCAGGAAATAACATTCCTAGGCCATAAAAGTGAATGATTTTGGTAGTGGGGTTCTGCACAGCTGGGGTATGGCTTTACAAAGCCAGGGAGACATTTTTGTGTCCAGTCTAACTAACACTGATAGTTTACTTGAAAAATGTCTACGCATTTTAAAGTTCCACTGGTCCCTCATCCATCTAGTAGCTTGTAAACACTTCATTTGTTTCATTCCCCCTCTTCCATCCTAACGGGAACTGACATGGGTAATAGTTAATAGTGTTTCGAATTCAGTCATGTTTTGTGACGTACCATTCACACTTGTAGGAAAGGTTTCTGGGAATCATAGTGCATGATTTAATAATGAATAATACAAAACGAAATGAAATTACTTTCAATGTTGTCTCTTAATACTGGCAGTTGTGAAATAAGGTAACAGATATACGGTCTAGGGTTAAAAATGAATGCCTTGTTCAAATAGGCAAACCAGTATAAAACCTTGCTTATCAAAGAATTGAACATTTACAGTGCCTTCAGAAAGTATTCATACCCCTTGACCACATTTTGTTGTGTTACAGCCTCAATTTAAAATTGATTAAATATTTTTCTTCTTCTCCTGAAAACATGTTTTTAGACATATCTAATTCACATAAGTATTCACACCCGAGTCAATACATGTTAGACACCTTTGGCAGAGATTACAGCTGTGAGTCTCTCTGGGTAAGTCACTAAGAGCTTTGCACACCTGGATTGTACAATATTTACCCATTTATTCTTTTCAAAATTCTTCAAGCTCTGTCAAATTGGTTGTTGATCATTGCTAGACAAACATTTTCATGTCTTGCCATAGATTTTCAAGCAGATTTAAGTCAAAACTGTAACTCGGCCACCCAGAAACATTCACTGTCTTCTTGACAGGCAAATTCTTTTTAGGTTGTTGTCCTGCTGGAAGGTGAATTCATCTCCCAGTGTCTAGGATTTTGCCTGTGCTTAGCTCCATTACATTTTTTTTTGCTACTTACTTAATAAATGCTACTTAATTAATTAATTCATTTTTGTTTTAGATTCCGTCTCTCACAGTTGAAGTGTACCTATGATAAAAATTACAGACCTCTACATGCTTTGTAAGTAGGAAACACTGCCGATTTTGCAGGTTATCAAATACTTGTTCTCCCCACTGTATATGCATACCCATAACATAATGCAGCCACCACTCTGCTTGAAAATATGGAGAGTGGTACTCAGTAATATGTTTTGGGCAAATCCAATACAACACTTTATATTCAGGACATAAAGTTCATTTTGTCACATTTGTTTGCCGTATTACTGTAGTGCCTTGTTGCAAACAGGATGCATGTTTTTGAATATTTGTATTCTCTACAGGCTTCCTTTTTACTCAATTAGGTTAGTATTGTGGAGTAACTACAATGTTATTGATACATCCTCAGTTTTCTCCTATCACTGCCATTAAACTCGAACTGTTTTAAAGTCACCATTTGGCCTCATAGTGAAATCGCTGTGCAGTTTCCTTCCTCTCCAGCAACTGAGTTAGGAAGGACGCCTGTATCTTTGTAGTGACTGGGTGTATTGATACATCATCCAAAGTGTAATTAATAACTTCACCATGCTCAAAGGGATATTCAATGTCTGCTTTTTTACCCATCTACCAATAGGTGCCCTTCTTTGAGGCATTGAAAAACCTCCCTGGTCTTTTGAGGTTGAATCTGTGTTTGAAATTCACTGCTCGAGTGAGGGACCTTACAGATAATTGAATGTGTGGGGTACAAAGATAAGGTAGTCATTAAAAAATCATATTTAACACTATTATTGCACACAGAATGAGTCCATGCAACGTATTATGTGACTTGTTAAGAACATGTTTTACTCCTGAACTTATTTAGGCTTGTCATAATAATGGGGTTGAATATTATTGACTCGAGACGACATTTCAACTTTTCATTTAAATATTTCGAAAAAAACAAACAATTCCACTTTGACATTATGGGTAGTTGTGTGTAGGTTAGTGACAAATCTCAATGTAATCTATTATAAATTCAGGCTGTAACGCAACAAAATGTGTAAAAAGTCAAGAGGTGTGAATACTTTCTGAAGGCATTGGAAATCCAGACATATGTAAATATTTTCATACCAGAGGAGCCAGGGATCAGTAGTGATTGATGCAGATGGCACTACATGGTTGCATTTCTCACCTCCTCTCTAACCTCCACTACTAGGACACTCTGTCCTGGGCTGGCCCAGCATATCTAACAGGCATGTTTGTTTTGGGCACTATACAACTCTACTTTCAGGACATTTAAGCTGTGGAAGTTTTTGCATAGTCCATCTATAGATACTCAATAAAGGATAGACTTTCAGTAACATGTCAACTGCATGTCTGTGGAGAGGGGACTTTCAAAATGAGGTGAAATGAACCAACATCCCCTTATCACAGCTCAAAGTCAAAAGAAACCGGCCAGGTTTCAGGTGAACACCAATATAAATTAGATTAAAAGGAAAGCAAGCCATTTCCAGTGTTGTCCTGCTTGGGGGTTGTCTTTATAATATAGCTTTTCAATGTCAAATACAGTAGACTTTAAATTGGATAAACTCAGTAGTGAGTCTCTTCTATCCCATCAACGGTCTGTATATACTCTTCCTTGTCATCATTCTGTCTCTGCTAAATGTCTCCTTATGTGGAGTGCTCATCAGTAGTCTAGAATGCTACCATGGTTTATCGCCTCAATCCTGGCTATTATAGTTGGCAGCAGCAGTGTTTCCCTTACTATTATTCAGGCAGGGTGGGCCATCTGCCCTGCTCTGTTTCCCCTTTAGTTTGGCCTGAATTAGTCTCAATTGAAAATGTTGGCTTTGGAAACCCTGGATGATTATTTAGGGACCCTCTTCACTCTGCCTGTAAAGTAATCTGAGGGAAACATTGACTGGCTGTCTAGGTGGGCCCCAGAGTGATACTGTACTGCAGGGATCATCAACTATTAATTTTTTTCTTAAGTAAATTACAAATAATTTGTAGACTGCAAATTGACCACAAGAAGCCAAAACACACATATTTGACTAAAACATAATTATTTCAAATCTTGCTTTCATTTGTATACAATCACGTGTCTCTCTCTTAAGAGTGGGAATACTTGGGAACATATTTCCAAAATTGAAATCACTTGGAGCTGATTTCCTGTTTTTAGTCTTATGTCCCCTCATTTTTTTAACTGAAAACTTAGGGGGGACCAAATGAAACCTGTGAGCCACCAGTTTGGGAACTCTGCTGTACTCTATGCAACGCCTGCTTTATCAAAGCTTTGTGCATTATCTTTTTTATCCCTGCTGTGTGCCTTATCTCTGTGTGTAGCTGAGTTCTGGACAAGGGTCTACCTGAAGCTGAAGCCGAGCCCTGATGTGGTCCACTACATCCTTACACACTTCCACTGGCTGTGGAGCCTCATTAACAGGACCTTCCTACGGGACTGGCTCATGAGGGTAGTCCTCACAGGTGAGTCGCCTGGCATTCAATGCAGCCGTGGTGAGCATTCTGGCACAAAATGGTTGCCGTGTGGGTGCTGTGTATAAGGGGTGGAATGGCTAACTTAATGCCGTACTATGTACAGTGCTTTGTAACCAGGGGGAACAAGTTATGATGATGGAAATGCATGCATGGATCAATTATGTTGTTGAAAATGCTTTAACGCTCTCCAGAGCCATATATTCATATCTACTCTTATGTTACTGCACTAAGAGAAGAGTTGCTCTTCCCTACCAATGTACTCCGACTACGGCAGATTAATTGGACAGTTTGCTTACAACTTGTGTTCATTTGCCTCTTGGTTCCTTTTGTTATGTTCCCAGCATGTAAATATTTGGAAAACACGTATTGGCCCATGGTTTCATCACCACACTCTGAGCTCTCCCTTCTAACTCGCTACAGCTGCATACAGTTTTAGGTGTATTTACAAGGTTTAACATCTAAGAGAGGGGCATGGTGAGGTATTGTAAGTCATCTCAGAAGCCCGGGCTGTTGCCTTAAGGAAAGGGGTCACTGAGTTCACTACTCATCTGCAGATACACACTGCCTTAAAGTCGAAATAGCTGCAGCAGCTGTGATCATTATGGACTTTTTTATTTGAGTTGTCCAATATTTTTTTTTATGTATATTTGCATCCTACAACGCTTTCTACTAACCATACTGTCATTCATTTGTACAGCTAGGTTGTTTTTAAGCTGACATGGTCCAGTGTTTTTATGCTGGCCCACACTCTCTCAACCAATTTCCTCCTGTCTGTGTTTGTGTGCGTGCTAACTGGTAGTTGGGTGGAGCAGCGTACCCTGGCCTGACATCCTGACCTTATTTATTCAGTCTCTCTCCCAGGCCTGTGCTCCATGGTCCTCCAGCTGATTTACCACCTTGCTCTACACATCACTTCCTTCCATGGAGATTGGAATGGAGACTTCCTCACCTCTGTCTCCCCTCTTTCTAACCCCATGACTGGGAAGAGACACTAGTGTGCTACCAATCTCTGGTGTGTTAGGGTGGTAAGGTGAGAGAGGGTAGTGATTAGGCCCGGGACGATACCAGTTTCGCAATATATTTTCCATGCCAAAAATTAAAGCCTAAAGCAGACCAAAGTTTTTGGTCCTTTTAAAAAACAGCTATATGTAAAATATTGTGTTCTTTAGCTTGGGAAATAAATGTGACTCTGGATGACAACATGTTTGTTTCCAACATTAGGGCTGTTTTCCTAAAGAAGTTAAATCTGCTTTGTGTTTTGTTTCCTTGCTGCCATACTAACGAGTATTGCAATACTGGTATCGTCTAGGTGTGATGTGGTTGTTTTACCTACTTTATTTTAAAGCATTGATTGATTGTAAGTCTCTGCATAAGAGCGTTTGCTAAATGACTGAAATGGAAGAGAATGGCGGGACGGAGCATGGGTCACTTCTGTACTTCCATTATACTAAAAGGCTACTGTGTTAAGCCTTAACAATAAAACCCATGGTGTTCATCTCATCAGTATGTACTGTCTCCACTAAACACCAACATATCTGTGTCAACCCTGTTAACAACCATGTCATGTTCGTCTGCCATAGCAAGCCCCATGTGTCTTAAGAATTCCTAAGGTCTAATCTTTCATGGCATGGCGTCTGAGCTAAGTGTGTTTGTCGACGTGAGCTTGTTTACTGAATGTCCTGGCTTCCCCTCACCCCCTCTCTCTGTCTGGCAGCTGCATTCCTCACAGGATTATATTCCCTCTCTGTCTGGCAGCTGGATTTCCTCACGGTTTTTCAGTTTTATTACAGGATCTGATCCGTGTATTTTTCCACAGCCATTGTTGTTTCAAGATGTATAGCTGATTGTCATGTGCTATAAACACAAGCAGAACCTGACTGACTTGTGTGTCTAAGAAATATTGGTTTATTTTGCTTTGCAGATGAACAACAAAGTTTGTTTCTTGATATTATGTACTATAATGATAATTGTTTTTAGTTGCATCATATTGATACTTTCTTCCCTCAAATGTTTGCTTGTGGCTTTGCAAAGTCAAGCAACACTTCTGATGAAGTAAATCATATTTTCTAGACTGTTTCTCAACTTTAACTTACTTTTATTTGGGATGAAATCCAAGGAGTGTTATACTGCAGGGCACTACACTGCCAACAATGCCCCTTTTTAAAGGTGTTTTACGCTTGAGCCGACCTCCTCAGCGTTTACCATGAGTGGAATCTCTGCCAATGGCCTTGGATTAGATTCCGGTTTTAAACTATAAAAGTTGAATGTTTCTCAACTTCAATTGGAAGTTTCTTCAATGTTGAGAATGTGTCTTGACTCAGCTGAAAGTTGAGAATGTGTCTTGACTCAGCTGAATGTTGAGAATGCGTCTTGACTCAGCTGAATGTTGAGAATGTGTCTTGACTCAGCTGAAAGTTGAGAATGTGTCTTGACTCAGCTGAAAGTTGAGAATGCGTCTTGACTCAGCTGAATGTTGAGAATGTGTCTTGACTCAGCTGAAAGTTGAGAATGTGTCTTGACTCAGCTGAAAGTTGAGAATGTGTCTTGACTCAGCTGAAAGTTGAGAATGCGTCTTGACTCAGCTGAATGTTGAGAATGTGTCTTGACTCAGCTGAAAGTTGAGAATGTGTCTTGACTCAGCTGAAAGTTGCCGTTTTAAAAGATGATTATCATCAGGGTTGTTTGGAAGTCAGTTATTTTCTGACATTACAGAATGTTTCCTGAAGTGACATCTCTTCATCTAAAATGTGTGATGTACGTACGTATGCATGCATTTCCATCCTATGGGTTGTATTTCCTCCAACCATTATTGCTTTTTCAGTGAAACTTCAGGCCTTTAATGATCAATATGTCAAACAATTCTGTGTTCTCCCTGCCAAAGTCAGAGCAAACCTTATTCCCAGTCCTCCTACCTTCAACTCAAAGTATGGATACCTCAGCTGGGAATCCTACTCCAATGTCTCCTATTACACCCGTATCCTACCCCCTGTGCCTGAAGGCTGCCCCACCCCTATGGGTGCCAAAGGTGAGATGGCATCCAAAGTTCCTATCAAAATAATGACTACTGAAGATTACTTACGAAAATAAATCTTCCCAACGGCAACATGCATAGCTAACATACATACTTTTCTCCAGGAAAGTCTGTCCTCCCAGACCCAAAGCTGGTTGTGGAGACGTTTCTGCTGAGGAGGAAGTTCAGGCCGGATCCACAGGGAACCAACCTGATGTTTGCTTTCTTCGCTCAGCACTTCACCCATCAGTTCTTCAAGACTCAAAACAGCATGGGCCTGGGCTTCACCAGGGCGCTGGGGCATGGGGTGAGAATGTTACTACCGCTACTGTATTTGTACTTCCTGTACTGTATATTATTCAATTATGATATAATTATCGCATTATATTCTATTATATTTAGGGGAGGTAATGTATTTAGGCATTAGCGGGGGCAGACAATTCAAATCCTTGGCGCAAAACAAAAATCTATTCCAACTAGTGTTTGGCGACGTCAAACTTTTTGTCCTATCTTGATTATAAGTACCCATAAAACATTGTGATACAGTATATAAAAATATCCCCCAAAATTACATAAAAATATCCGCTAAAACGACAGTTGGGCTATAGCGCAAAATCAAATGCAACTGAATGAATCATGGCAAAAGATAATGTTGTTGAAATCCTGGCACTTTTCTTATATTCCTTTCTGGTGGAGGAGCAAAATAGGTTTGTCTGTGTCTGTCTGTTGCGAGCACATGATGGAGCAGTGACTGTCTGAGGAACGGACCGTCTTACCATAATGAGCTGGGTTATTAACCTACAGTACACCATGGGCTGGATAGAAGCAGTCTACCGTCTTCAGAACTGGATAATACTTGCTTTATTTGTCTCATAAAATAATAGAAAAATAAATATTGCTTGTCTCTCATAATGCTGTGATTTGAGAATGTCCAAGGGTAAGGCTTATAGACTTTCAATGTTATTTTTGAAACCTACAACAACTTTGACACCTTCGTAGGCTAGAATATTTGGGAATTAAGCTACTAATCATAACTTTAACTTGTCTTAAAGCTTTTATGATAGGCCTAGTAGGAGGATGGGTTATTGGCCATTTGGTTTTCAACCTCGCATGCAAGGATTTTCTCGGCCTTTATGGATAATTTCTTAAGTTTAATACATTTTAAGCTTATTATCCAATTTTTCTGTAGGCTATTGATATTGATTGTTCTCTCTCATTATTAGTCCTCTGGCTAACGTACTTTTTAGATGGATTGTTTGATTAGGAAAAAGCCATGCATAAAACAATGAAACGTTTAAAAACTGCTAGACACAAGATAGTTAGGTAGTGTGTCACGATCGTCTTTCGGTGAAAGAGAGGAGGACCAAGGCGCAGCGTGATAACAGTACATCTTCTTTTATTAAAGAAGAACACGAAACGAACACTGACAAACTAAACAAAAAAACAACAAACGACCGTGAAGCTACAAAACGAAAGTGCAGACACAAGCAACTAACGTCAAGACATAGACAATTACCCACAACCTACCTAATGCCTATGGCTGCCTAAATATGGCTCTCAATCAGAGACAACGATAGACAGCTGTCTCTAATTGAGAACCAATCCAGGCAACCATATACTTACATAAACACCTACACTGAACACAACCCCATGAACTCTACAAAACCCCCTAGACAATACAAACACCCTAGACAAAAACACACAAACATCCCCCATGTCACACCCTGACCTAACTAAAATAATAAAGAAAACAAAGATAACTAAGGCCAGGGCGTGACATAGTGTCCGTTATAAAAATAAAGCTAACACTTGACACCCAGTGTCCTAACACTGTTATGTGTTAGGTAACACTGTTATGACCCATATTTACACCTGTGACATACACTGCATTTGGCAAGTGTCTGGCAAGTGTCTTCACTGACCGAGTCTGTAATACCTACATGTTTCAAACAGACCACCATAGTCCCTGTGCCCAAGGAAGCGAAGGTAGCCTGCCTAAATGATTACCGCCCCGTAGCACTCACGTAGGTAGCCATGAAGTGCTTTGAAAGGCTGGTCATGGCTCACATCAACAGCATCCTCCCGGATACCCTAGACCCACTCCAATTTGATTACCGCCCCAACAGATCCACAGATAATGCAATCTCAATCGCACTCCACAATGCCCTTTCCCACCTGGACAAAAGGAACAACTATGTAAGAATGCTGTTCATTGACTACAGCTCAGCGTTCAACACCATAGTTCCCACGAAGCTCATCATTAAGCTAAGGACCCTGGGACTAAACACCTCCCTCGGCAACTGGATCCTGGACTTCTTGACGGGCCGCCCCCCTAGGTGGTAAGGGTAGGCAACAACACGTCTGCCACGCTGATCCTCAACACTGGGGCCTCTCAGGGGTGTGTACTTAGTTCCCTCCTGTACTCCCTGTTCACTCACGACTGCGTGGCCAAACACGACTCCAACACCAACACGACACAACAGTGGTAGGCCTGATCACCGACAACGATGAGACAGGCTATGGGGAGGAGGTTAGAGAACTGGCAGTGTGGTGCCAGGACAACAACCTCTCATTCACTGTGAGCAAGACAAAGGAGCTGATCGTGGACTTCAGGAAAAGGCGGGCCGAACAGGCCTCCATTAACATCGACAGGGCTGTAGTGGAGCGGGTCGAGAGCTTCAAGTTCCTTGGTGTCCACATCACCAACAAACTATTATGGTCCAAACACACCAAGACAGTCATGAAGAGGGCACGACAAAACCTTTTCCCCCTCAGGAGACTGAAAAGATTTTGCATGGGTCCCCAGATCCTCAAATGGTTCTACAGCTGCACCATTGAAAGCATCCTGACAGTTGCATCACCTCCTGGTATGGCAACTCCTCGGCATCTGACCATAAGGCGCTACAGAGGGTAGTGCATATGGCCCAGTACATCACTGGGACCAAGCTTCCTGCCATCCAGGACCTATATAATAGGCGGTGTCAGAGGAAAGCCAATAAAATTGTCAGAGCCTACAGTTGCCCAAGTCATAGACTGTTTTCTCTGCTATCGCACGGCAAGCAGTACCGGAGCACCAAGTCTAAGACCAAAAGGCACCTTAGCAGCTTCCACTCCTTAGCCATAAAACTGCTGAACAATTAATCAAATGGCCACCGGACTATTACATTGACCCCCCCCCCCCCCCCCATTTGTTTTGTACACTGCTGCTACCCGCTGTTTTATTATCTATGCATAGTCACTTCACCCCTACCTACATGTAACAAATTATCTCAACTAACCTGTACCCCCGCACACTGTACCGGTACCCCCTGTATATAGCCTCGTTATGTTATTACTTTTATTATTTATTATTTTTTACTTTAGTTTGTTTGGTAAATATTTTCTTAACTCTTCTTCAACTGCACTGTTGGTTAAGGGCTTGTAAGTAAGCATTTCACGGTAAGGTCTACACTTGTTGTATTCGGCGCATGTGACAAATAAAGTTTGATTTGAGTGTCGCTGCTCAGCTATTTTCAGGTCTTTCCAGAGATGTTCGATCGTGTTCAAGTATGGCCTCTGGCTGGGCCACTCAAGGACATTCAGTGACTTATCCCGAAGCCACTCCTGTGTTGTCTTGGCTGCGTGCTTAGGGTCGCTGTCCAGTTGGAAAGTGAATCTTCACCCCAGTCTGAGGTCCTGAGCGCTCTGGAGCAGGTTTTCATCAAGGATCTCTCTGTACTTTGCTCCATCTTTCCCTCGATCCTGACTAGTCTCCCAGTCCCTGCTGCTTAAAAACATCCCCACAGCATGATGCTGCCACCACCATGCTTCACCGTAGGGATGGTGCCAGGTTTCCTCCAGATGTGACACGTGGCATTTAGGCCAAAGAGTTCAATCTTGGTTTCATCAGACCAGAGAATCTTGTTTCTCATGGTCTAAGAGTTCTTTAGGTGCCTTTTGGCAAACTCCAAATGGGCTGCCATGTGCCTTTTACTGAGGAGTGGCTTGATTGGTGGAGTGCTGCAGAGATGGTTGTCCTTCTGGAAGGTTCTCCCATCTCCACAGAGGAATTCTAAAGCACTGTCAGCTTGACCATTGAGTTCTTGGTCACCTCCCTGACCAAGGCCCTTCTCCCCCGATTGCTCAGTTTGGCAGGACAGCCAGCTCTAGGAAGAGTCTTAGTGTGTTCAAACTTCTTCTATTTAAGAATGATGGAGGTCACTGTGTTCTTGGGGACCTTCAATGCTGCAGACATATTTTGGTTTCCTTCCCCAGATCTGTGCCTTGACACAATCCTGGCTCAGAGATCTAAGGACAATACCTTTGACTTCATGGCTTGGTTGTTGCTCTGACATGCACTGTCAACCGTGGGACCTTATATAGACAGGTGTGTGCCTTTCCAAATTCGGTAGAAAAAGGTGTAAATAAAATGAGGATGTATAACAAATTGATTTGATTCTTATTTACAATAAGTGACTCAAATGACTCTACGTAATTTACAATTAATTTATATTGGGCACAAAATAATCTGAAATGCAACCAAAACAAATAGCAAATGCATCCAACAAGTTTGTAGTGACAAGCTTGATGTAATCATTGCGTGCTAGGAATTTGGGACCAAATACTAAACAGAGCCAAAACAACAAAAGATGTCACTTTTACTTTTGGAGCTCACTGTATTGATTGAAATATTCTATAGGAATACGCATGTTACTGAATGTCACTTGTGCGCTGTGCAGACTTTTACTGCACAGCGCCAGTCAAATTCAAATAAGCTAAACCATCATGTCTCATCATGATGTCATCACCATCAACAAAACAAACCCTGCACACTCTATGAGAGAGAGACATGAGAACCATATTCATCTATCTCTTGCCATGCATCATGTCTCACAAAATCTCTTTTTTAATCTCATATTTTATAATAATCTCTAACCAGGTGGATGCCGGCCATGTCTACGGCGATAGTCTGGTGCGTCAACTGAACCTCCGGCTTCTTAAAGACGGAAAGATGAAATACCAGGTATGTAGAATAATGCATAACTCCACTCCAGCTGTGCGAAAGCATGGACAAATCTCCACTGGAATGTTACTGTAAACATGGTACCACTCTGTGGTAACTCTGAAGAACTTGTGCTTAAAGTAAATACTATTGGTTCCGAGCCCCATAAATTATCTTATCGCATCACTAGCATGAAAGAATAGACATATCTTTTAAGAGGGAATACATCTTGACTCATGTCGGGATAAAGAAGTACACCCATTGGCTTTATCTGTTGAAATGAACTTCTACAGAAAGTTGTTTTGGGATTGGTATCCGTTTTTGGCAAATGGCGGTTGGTTCAGAGTCCGGGAGAGCTGATGTTGTAACAACCCCATTGATCAATGTCTCTTTCAGCAGTGGCTTGTGTAAACTATAAATGACACCACGACTAGGTTCCAGTTTAACAATGTTTACTTTACCGTATTTCCACAGTACTTAGTTGCGATCACACTCAGGCCAGGTCCAACTGCAAGAGAGACTTCTGCGCAGGTGCACTAATAACAGAGTGATAGCACCGTAATAACAGAAGTATAGGGATACTTAAAACATTAACTTAACAGTATGCATATGATACTCAGGATGAGATGGCTGTACAACTGTTGGTTATTTAGGGGGGTTGTTGAGGTAAACAGTATTTACTGTAACTAACAGTAGTGTTTCAAAATGTTGTGGTCATGGGCATGGCCCATTCCTCCACTACTAATGACTGGGCTCTGGCAAGACATATTCATTGATTAGTTTGGCAGGTTGCTGGTGAAATTGAGTCCCAGGATGAAGACGTTGGTGAACAGTATGTATTAAGGAAGGATACATAATAAAGTTTACATTCCTGTCCATTCCTGTCAGTGACATATTTCAAATGTCTTTTCCACAAAACCCCAAAGGGGACACTAATGTTTAGTTTTTTATCATCCAAAGAAATTAGTAAAGCATGCTCATTGAATCACTAAAGCTCAGTATTGTGCTATTGAGTCAGTAAAGCTCTTAAAGGGTCCATAGTACTACTTTCCCTTTTTCACTGTCCATCTTCTCTTCCAGGTAATTAAAGGTGAGGTGTACCCTCCAACGGTAGCCGAGGCACCGGTGAATATGAGCTACCCTCGAGGGGTTCCCGTGGGGCAGCGCATGGCCATTGGGCAGGAGGTGTTTGGGCTGCTGCCAGGCCTCACCATGTACGCCACCCTGTGGCTGAGAGAACACAACCGCGTCTGTGACATCCTGAAGGCCGAGCACCCCACCTGGGGGGATGAGCAGCTCTTCCAGACCACCAGGCTCATCGTCATAGGTAAGTACACACTAGACTGAACAGATCTCACTCTAGTCTTTCATGTTGCCAGACACTGTCCATTTTAGACACTGTGCTTTAGGCTGGAATATTAATATTAAGGAAACCTTTCCATGTTCTGGGTTGAGTGAATAGTTACGGGGAAAATAATCCACACACTGCTATAGTAGATTCATTTTTTGTTCATATTCCAGGTGAGACTATCCGGATAGTGATCGAGGACTACGTGCAGCACCTGAGCGGCTACCTGTTGGATCTGAAGTTCGATCCGGTTCTGCTCTTCAAGTCCACGTTCCAGTACAGGAACCGCATCGCTGTGGAGTTCAACCAACTGTACCACTGGCACCCCCTGATGCCAGACAGCTTCCACATAGACGGAGACGTGGTGCCCTACTCCCAGTTCATCTTCAACACCTCCATCGTCACACACTACGGGGTGGAGAAACTGGTGGACGCTTTCTCACGCCAGTGTGCTGGACAGGTATGGGTTGTGTGGTGACTATGGGATGTCATATGCAGTGTTGTATTGATGAACCCTAGTCTCAATATCATTGTCATGCCATAGGGGAGAGTGGGGTATATGTTATTCAGCATCACTAAGTCAAGGGAAATATAGCATTCTTTCTAACAGAGATATCTACATATATTTCAGGATGCTAGAATTCATGTAAACATAACAGTTTGAGAAAATAGCATGTCCAAAAAAAGTGGTGTCTTGGCACAACTTACCCAGGGTATGGGTTACGTTGAGCATAGAGACAGGGTAAGTTGAACCGCCTTGGGGTAAGTGGGTGACGGTGCTGATGGGTCAAAGTTTAATTCATGGGATGGGGGTGTGGTATATTGTACATTGAGTGTACAAAACATTAGGAACTCTTTCCATGACATAGACTGACCAGGTGAATCCAGGTGAAAGCTACGATCCCTTATTGATGTCACTTGTTAAATCAACTTCAATCCGTGAAGGGGAGGAAACAGGTTAAAGAACGATTTAATAAGCCTTGAGACATGGATGTCTTTGAACAGAGTATGGTAAATCATATCAAATTGTATTAGTCACATGTGCTGAATACAACAATACTTACAGTGAAATGCTTACTTACGAGCCCTTAACCAACAATGCAGTTTAAAAAAATACGGATAAGAATAAGAAATAAAAGTAACAAGTAATTAAAGAGCAGCAGTAAAATAACAACAGCGAGACTATATACAGGGGGGTACCGGTTAGTTGAGGTAATATGTAGATAGAGTTATTAAAGTGACTATGCATAGATAATAAGAGAGTAGCAGCTGTGTAAAAGAGGGGGGGGGGGGGGCAATGCAAATAGTCTGGGTAGCCATTTGATTAGGTGTTCAGGAATCTTATGGCTTGGGGATAGAAGCTGTTTAGAAGCCTCTTGGACCTAGACTTGGCATTCCGGTACCGCTTGCCGTGCGGTAGCAGAGAGAGCAGTCTATGACTCGGGTGGCTGGAGTCTTTGACAATTTTTAGGGCCTTCCTCTGACACCGCCTGGTGTAGAGGTCCTGGATGGCAGGAAGCTTGGCCCCAGTGATGTACTGGGCCGTACGCACTACCTTCTGTAGTGCCTTGCATTCGGAGGCCGAGCAGTTGCCATACCAGGCAGTGATGCAACCAGTCAGGATGCTCTCGATGGTGCAGCTGTAGAACCTTTTGAGAATCTGAGGATCCATGTCAAATCTTTTCAGTCTCTTGAGGGGGAATAGGTTTTTATCATCCCTTGGTGCTGCTTGTACTTTTCCCTTCTCTCACTTCCTTGGCTGCTCTCTCAATAACCTTAAGGGGGGCTTGTTGCATGATATCTGCTCTGTAACAAAAATGCATTCATATGCATGACACAATGCAAAAATACTATTCGTATTATGCATCAAACTGACAAAAATTGAATCATAATTTGTATGGGGTATGTTGGCCATTGGCTCAACTTACCCCTAGGCAAACATTTTGACTATATTAGCCCATACAGCTACAAGGATGCACTTTCATGCTATGTTTAGGACCTCATCTTGTAGCTTATAGAGATCCCAACTGATTTATAAATCAATCTAATTCAGTTTAGATACAAGCATCATGAAATCTCTTAACACAATAAATTAATCTGACTTTGTGAATCTTTTTTATTTTACCTAACTTGCTAACCACTTTTTCCATGTGGGATTTTCCTTTACAGATTCCATGAAATGATGACCTCTTCCTAAATATTTGGTCACATTTATTAATTTTGTTTCCTAGAAACAAAGGGTTGCTCAACTAACTCTTTGGCTCAACTTACCTGGCACTCTCCCCTACATAGAAAGTTGTCTAAAGTGCATACAGATCTGGGCTATAGTGATCTGTCTGATAGGATTGTGTGTCAAGGTTAGGGTCAATTCGAATTGAAGTCAGTCTATTCAGGGAGTAAACAGAAATTCTGAAAAATGACATCTATTTTCTATTTCTCCCAAAAAGCAGAAGCTATTTATTTTAAGTGACTTCAACTGAATTGACCCCAACCCTGATGTGTGTGTTGTCGTAGTTCTTCTTTTGAGCCAGGCAAATTATGTGTACGAGAGATGGAGAGGAAATGATAAGGCTGTGAAAGTGCCTTCAGAAAGTATTCATACCCCTTGACTTATTCCACATTTTGTTGTTACAGCTTTAATTCAAAATGGATGGGGGTTATCCATCTGCACACTATACCCCATAATGACAAAGTGAAAACATGTTTTTTTAAATATTGCTAATTTATTGGAAATGAAATACAGAAATATCTCATTTATATAAGAATTCACACACCTGAGTGAATACATGTTATAATCACCTTTGGCAGCGATAAACAGCTATGAGTCTTTCTGAGTAAGTCTCTAAATTGGCAGATGGCAGTTTAAAGTGACTCAAATCCTATTTATTTGCATATCCGATTCGAATCTGTTCTTTTTTCCTGCAGTCTGAACAGCCAAAAAGCACATGGAATCAGATATTTCAAGCCACATTTCAAACCAGCTTCGTAGGTGGTTTGAAGTCAAATACAAATCTGTTTCCTGGCCATGTGACTTGTTTGAACGGTCAAATCTGACATATTTGCCCTCAAGTTGTTTTTAGACTGTTTTTCGACATATCTTGTTGCTTGCTAGGTACTCTGACAGTTTGACAAGCACATGTGGTAGCTAACTAGCTTGTTAATTGTTTACAAACAAATTTGGGAATGTGCTAGAAAACTAAACAGCTACCTAGTAAGCTAGTTGGCTGTTGTGGCTAGCCAAAAAGGACTTGTTTTGAAAGTTGGATCGTCTTATCCTTTCAAGGTTTAAAAGTGTTCTTACTCTATGATTTGGAACATTCAAATTGCTACGTAACTTCTGAGTGATAGGAAGCACAAGCACCACCACAAAACAGCCTACACAATTGTGCACACACCCATTATTACTGTGACAACTAGCATAGCCTTGTCAGCAAATGACTGCTGTCAGAACCAACACATCCAATTTGGTCACTTGTAATTAGCTGTTTGGACAGTCAGTAGTCCAACACGGATTTGAAAAACAAACTCATTTGAGCATTAAGGCCTGCGGTGTGAAAAAGGCTGAAGAGCTTTGCACACCTGGGTAGTACAATATTTGTACATTATTATTTTTATAATTATTCAAGCTCTGCCAAGTTGGTTGTTGATCATTGCTAGACAGCCATATTCAAGTCTTGCCATATATTTTAAGTCAAAACTGTAACTAGACCCGTCTGGAACATTCAATGTCATCTTGGTAAGCAATTACAGTGTATATTTGACCTCGTGTTTCAGGTTATTGTCCTGATGAAAGGTGAATTTCCATTTCTTTTTGTAAAAAAACAAATCTCTAGTTCTTGCCGATAGCAAGGATACGCATAACATGATGCAGCCACCACCATGCTTAAAAATATGAAGAGTGGTACTCAGTGATGTGATTTTGTGTTGGATTTGCCCCAAACATAATGCTTTGTATTCAGGACATAAAGTTCATTTCTTTGCCACATTTTTTGCAGTTTTACTTTTACTTTAGTGCATTATTGCAAATAGGATGCATGTTTTGGAATATTTTTTTCCAGTACAGGTTTCCTTCTTTTCACTCTGTCGTTTAAGTTAGTATTGTAGATTAACTACAATGTTGTTGATCCATCCTCAGTTCTCTCCTATCACAGCCATTAAACTCTGTAATTGTTTTGAAGTGAACATTGGCCTCATGGTGAAATCCCTGAGTGGTTTCCTTCCTCTCTGGCAACTCAGTTAGGAAAGGCGCCTGTATCTTTGTAGTGACTGGATGTCTTGATACACCATCCAAAGTGTAATTAATAGCTTCACCGTGCTCAAAGGGATATTCAACACTATTAAGCACTATTATTGCACACAGAGTCAGTGCAACTTTTTATGTGACTTGTTAAGCACATTTTTACTCCTGCACTTGTTTAAGCTTGCCATAATGCCTCTGCTGATCCCACAGATATTGTATGCAATAATCATGTGCCTATGAACCAGAGTTGCACTGAGGTGGTGTGCCCTAGTAGGAAGTCCATTGTGTGCAGCTCACCCTGCACTGGCATAAGCATGTCTACTTCTGCTATGCTTCCCAGTAAAGCAATGAAAACAATCAAACATCCCAGAAAAGTGCTAAAAAGTAGCCCACGTTAACATATGTAGCCTAAGAAACAAGGTTCATGAAGTCATTAACTAGTAACAGATGACATTCATATCTCTGAAACTCACTTAGATAATACCTTTGATACAGTAGTAGCAATACATGGTTATAACATCTACAGAAAATACAGAAATGTCAATGCAGGCAGTGCTGCGGTCTATATTAAGAACCACAGTCCTGTAAAGCTTAGAGAGGATCTCATGTTAAGTACTGTTGAAGTAATATGGCTACAGGTGCATCTGCCTCTCCTAAAGCCCATTCTTGTGGGAAGCTGCCATAGACCAGAAAGTGCTAACAGTCACTATCTGGATAATATGTGTGAAATGCTTGACAATGTATGTGATATCAACAGAGAAGTATATTTTCTGGGTGATTTTCAATATTGACTTGCTTTCATCAAGCTGCCCACTCAAGAAAAAGCTTCAAACTGTAACCAGTGCCTGAAATCTGGTTTGGGTTATCAGTCAACCTAACAGGGTAGTTACAAACAGCACAGGAATGAAATAATCAACATGTATTGATCACATCTTTACTAATGCTGTAGTGATCACAATATAGTAACCATATCTAGGAAAAAGAAAGTGCTGAAGGCTGGGCCTAATATAGTGTGAGGTCATACAATACGTTTTGTAATGATTCCTATGTTGATGATGTAAAGAATATTTGCTGGTCTATGGTGTGTAATGAGGAGCAACCGGATGCTGCACTTGACACATTTATGAAATTGCTTATTCCAGTTACTAATAAGCATGCACCCATTAAGAAAATGACTGTAAAAACTGTTAAATCCCCTTGGATTGATGAGGAATTGAAAACATTGTATGGTTGAGAGGAATGAGCCAAATAAGTCTGGCAGCAAAACCAATTGGCAAACATATTGCAAATTGAGAAATCATGTGACTAAACTGAATAAAAAGAAGAAACTATACTATGAAACAAAAATACATTATATAAAGAATGATATTAAAAAGTTTTGAAGCGCCTTAATTTTTGGGTAAAAAGGCAAACTCGGCTCCATCATTCACTGAATCAGATGGCTCATTCATCACAAAACCCACTGATGTTGCCAACTAATGTTTTTTTTCATTGGCAAGAATAGCAAACTTGGGCATGACATGCCAGCAACAAATATTGACACTACACATCCAAGTATATCTGACCAAATTATGAGACAAGCATTGTAATTTTGAATTCCGTAAAGTGAGTGTGGAAGAGGTGAAAAATTGTCTCAACAGTGACAAGCCACCGGGGTCTGACAAGGTGGATGGAAAATGACTAAGGATAATAGCAGACGATATTGCCACTCCTATTTCCCATATTATCAATTTAAGCCTACTAGAAAGTGTGTGTGCCTTCAGGCCTGGAGGGAAGCAAAAGTCATTCCGCTACCTAATAATAGTAAAGCGCCCTATACTGGCTCAAATAGCTGACCGATCAGCCTGTTGCCAACCCTTAATGAACTTTTGGAAAAAATTGTGTTTGACTAGATGCAATGCTACAGTAAACAAATTGACAACAGACTTTCAGCAGGCCTATAGGGAAGGACATTCAACAAGCACAGCACTTAGTCAAATGACTGACTGGCTGAGAGAAATTGATAAAAAGATTGTCGAGGCAGTTTTGTTAGACTTCAACACTTAACAAAGAGCTGCAGTTAGTTTCAGAATAGGTGGCAAGGAATAAGTTAGTCCTAAATATTTAAACTAAAAGCATTGTATTTGGGTCAAATCATTCACTAAACCTAAACCTCAACTGAATCTTGTAATGAATAATGTGGAAATTGAGCAAGTTGAGGTAACTAATCCAGTAACCCTGGATTGTAAACTGTCATGGTCAAAACATATTGATACAACAGTAGCCAAGATGGGGAGAAGTCTGTCCATAATAAAGCGCTGCTCTGCCTTAACAGCACTATCAACAAGGCAGGTCCTACAGGCCCTTGTTTTGTCGCACCTAAACTACTATTCAGTCGTGTGGTCAGGTGCCACAAAGAGGGACTTAGGTCAAATACAATTGGCTTAGAACAGGGAGGCACAGCTGGCCCTTGGATGTACACAGATAGCTAACATTAATAAAATGCATGTTAATTTCTCCTGGCTCAAAATGGAGGAGAGATTGACTTCATCACTACTTGTATTTGTGAAAGGTATTGACATGTTGAATGCACCCAGCTGTCTGTTTGAACTACTGGCACAGCTCAGACACCCATGCATACCCCAGAAGACATGCCAACAGAGGTCTCTTCACAGTCTTCAAGTCCAGAACAGACTATGGGAGGCGCATAGTACTACATAGAGCCATGACTACATGGAACACTATTCCACATCAAGTAACTCATGCAAGCAGTAAAATTAGATTAGAAAAAACATAAAAATAAACCTTATGGAACAGCGGGGACTGTGAAGAGAGACAAACAGACACATGCATACACACACACACGATAGCATACACACTATACACACACGTACACATGGATTTTGTGTTGTAGATATGTGGTAGTAGAGTAGTGGCCTGAGGGCACACACTTAATGTGTTGTGAAATTTGTTGTGAATGTATTGTAATGTTTTTAAAGCAAGTTGAGGTATAACTGCCTTAATTTAGTAGGATCCAGCAGCAGCTAATGGGGATCCATAATAAATACAATTAACTAAGGGTTGAATACTTATTGACTCAAGACATTTCAGCTTTTCAATTTTTATTAATAAAAAATATATACATAATTCCACTGTGACATGAGGTGTTGTGTGTAGGTCAGTGACACACAATCGGAATGTAATCCATGTACTGTGAAGTCCTGTGGGTGTATACTGTATATGGAGTAACACATTTAGGGCCCTTCTTGGGAGGGCCTTTCTCACCCAGACCACATTAGAGTAGCTGACCCTCAACTGCAGTTTTAATAACTTCATCTTCGTATGCAGTCACTACCATGTCTATAGGGTTTTTTCCCACTGTATACAAAATATACAATTGCTGAGATGGCACCTTTCTCACCTTCTGTCATGTAGCCTGCGAAGCAATCCTCTGCCTGTTATAGTCATTGGTTACTCAGGAAGAGTTAAGTGAAAGAACAGACGCAGCCACCTGTTTTTAGATTTCTATTGTTGTGGAAATTCTACACAGGGACACTTGAAATCAATCATAAATTAATCATTGTTTATTAACAGTTAACTGGAGAGTTTCCAATAAACTTGATGCTGATCCTTTTAGAACTAGTCTACACCAGTACCTATGGGTATATGGGGTCAGTTGGTTTTAATCCTTTCTCTGTTTCTCAGATAGGAGGTGGGAAGAACATCCACCCAGTGGTGACCAAGGTGGCCGAGGGTGTTATTGAAGAGTCCAGGGCTCTGCGTCTCCAACCCTTCAACGAGTACAGGAAGAGGTTCAACCTGAGGCCCTACACATCTTTCTCTGATTTCACTGGTAAGACTACATATTTAGAGTTTTGGAAATTCCGGTGATACTAAAGGCTTCTATAGAACCATTTAACGGCTGCATCATAAAAAGTTGCATGCGCAGTTGGTATTGTTATTAGTCTTTTATTAGGATCCCCATTAGCTGTTGCAAAAGCAGCATCTACTCTTCCTGGGGTCTACAGGAAACATGAAACATGACATAATACAGAACATTAATAGACAAGAACAGCTCAAGGACAGAACTGCATCAGTATTTTTTTTATATTTTTTTTACAAAAGGCACATGTAGCCTACATATCAATGCATACACACAAACAGTTCGTAATCAGAAACCTCTTTGTTTACATAGCAGTGGATACGATCACATGCAACTTCAAATGCAGATCGTGTAAGTAAACTAACGCTTAATCAGATGGTTATCGTCTACAACATTGCAGATGTCATGAGAGGTTTGATTACCTAGCAAGCCAGGGAGGCGAGGTAAAATATCCCAAATAGAGCTAGATAAAGCCAAAAATATAATATACTTGTTGATCATAGCTATAGCCATTAGTCTTGCTTGTTTTCATGGTCATCGCTCACTCACTGTTAATTTTGTCAAGGTCTCGACATCAGAATTAGCTATCCTGCGACAGCTTTTTGATGTCGGGATGCGTGCGCATCAATCAAATGTGACGTTTGATGATAAACAGAAAATGGCTCTATGGAATCGGATGCTCATCTGGGTAAAGTCATGAATCCAAAAAGACAGCAACAACCATATGTATTTTCTAATGCATAGTTGCTCTTTTACTAATTATAAAGTTGACTCGTTTCGACCTCAATTGATGAAGCGTCGACAAAGACTGATTTGCGGTCAAAAGAGCACCTACAGTGCCTTCAGAATGTTTTCTTGACTTTTCCACATGTTTTTTTTTTTATTTTTATTTTTAATTTTATCCCCTTTTCTCCCCAATTTTCGTGGTATCCAATCGCTAGTAATTACTATCTTGTCTCATCGCTACAACTCCCGTACGGGCTCGGGAGAGACGAAGGTCGAAAGCCATGCGTCCTCCGAAGCACAACCCAACCAAGCCGCACTGCTTCTTTAACACAGCGCGCCTCCAACCCGGAAGCCAGCCGCACCAATGTGTCGGAGGAAACACCGTGCACCTGGCCCCCTTGGTTAGCACGCACTGCGCCCGGCCCGCCACAGGAGTCGCTGGAGCGCGATGAGACAAGGATATCCCTACCGGCCAAACCCACCCTAACCCGGACGACGCTAGCCCAATTGTGCGTCGCCCCACGGACCTCCCGGTCGCGGCCGGCTGCGACAGAGCCTGGGCGCGAACCCAGAGACTCTGGTGGCGCAGTTAGCACTGCGATGCAGTGCCCTAGACCACTGCGCCACCCGGGAGGCCCTACTTTTCCACATTTTCCACACTACAGCCTGAATTTAAAATGTATTAAATTGAGATTTTGTGTCACTGGCTTACAATTTTTAAAATAAATTAATTAAAAAGGAAAGGCTGAAATGTCTTGACTTACATTTGAAGTCCGAAGTTTACATGCATTTAAACTCTGTTTTTCACAATTCCTGACATTTAATCCCAGTAACAATTCCCTGTTTTAGGTCAGTTAGGATCATCACTTTATTTTAAGAATGTGAAATGTCAGAATAATAGTAGAGAGAATGATTTAGTTAAGCTTTTATTTCTTTCATCACATTCCCAGTGGGTCAGAAGTTTACGTACACTCAACTAGTATTTGGTAGCATTGCCTTTAAATTGTTTATTAACTTGGGTCAAACGTTTCGGGTAGCCTTCCACAAGCTTCCCACAATAAGTTGGGTGAATTTTGGCCCATACCTCCTGACAGAGCTGGCTTTGTGATGGCCACTCCAATACCTTGACTTTGTTGTTCTTAAGCCATTTTGCCACAACTTTGGCAATATGCTTGGTGTCATTGTCCATTTGGAAGACCCATTTGCGACCAAGCTTTAACTTCCTGACTGATGTCTTGAGATGTTGCTTCAATATATCCACATAATTTTCCTTTCCTCATGATGCCATCCATTTTGTGAAGTGCACCAGTCCCTCCTGCAGCAAAGCACCCCCACAACATGATGCTGCCACCCCCGTGCGTCATGGTTGGAATGGTGTTCTTCGGCTTGCAAGCCTCCCCCTTTTTCCTCCAAACATAACGATGGTCATTATGGCCAAACAGTTCTATTTTTGTTTCATCAGACCAGAGGACATTTCTCAAAAAAGTACGATCTTTGTCCCCATGTGCAGTTGCAAACCGTTGTCTGGCTTTTTTATGGCGATTTTGGATCAGTGGCTTCTTCCTTGCTGAGCGGTTTTTCTGTGGATATAGATACTTTTGTACTTGTTTCCTCGTGCATCTTCACGGGATTGATTTGCACTTTTCGCACCAAAGTACGTTAATCTCTAGGAGACAGAACGCGTCTCCTTCCTGAGCGGTATGACGGCTATGTGGTCCCATGGTGTTTATACTTGCGTATTATTGTTTGTACAGATGAACGTGGTACCTTCAGGCGTTTGGAAATTGCTCCCAAGGTTGAACCAGACTTGTGGAGGTCTACAATTTTTTTTCCTGAGGTCTTGACTGATTTCTTTTGATTTTCCCATGATGTCAAGCAAAGAGGCACTGAGTTTGAAGGTACACCTCCAATTGACTCAATTAGCCTATCAGAAGCTTCTAAAGCCATGACATAATTTTCTGGAATTTTTCATGCTGTTTAAAGGCAGTCAACTTCGTGTATGTAAACTTCTGACCCACTGGAATTGTGGTACAGTGAATTATAAGTGAAATAATCTGTCTGTAAACAATTGTTGGAAAAATTACTTGTGTCATGCACAAAGTAGATGTCCTAACCGACTTGCCAAAACTATAGTTTGTTAACAAGAAATTTGTGGAGTGGATGAAAAACTAGTTTTAATGACTCCAACCTAAGTGTATGTAAACTTCCGACTTCAACTGTAAGTATTCTACCCATTTGTCATGGCAATCCTAAATAAGTTCAGGATTCAAAATGTTCTTAAGTCACATAATAAGTCACATGGACTCACTCTGTGAGCAATAATACACTACATGACCAAAAGCGCTCCTATTCATCCCAAAGGTGTTCGTTGGGGTTGAGGTCAGGGCTCTGTGCAGGTTAGTCAATTTCTTCCACATCGATCTCGACAAACCATTTCTGTATGGACCTCGCTTTGTGCAAGGGGGCATTTTCATGTTGAAACAGGAAAGGGCCTTCCCCAAACTGTTGCCACAAAGTTGAAAGCACAGAATCATCTATAATGTCCTGGCATCCTCCACATCCAGATTCGTCCGTCGGACTGCCAGATAGTGACGTGTGATTCATCACTCAAGAGAATGCATTTCCACTGCTTCAGAGTCCAATGGTGGCAAACTTTATACCACTCATGATGACGCTTGGCATTGCGCATGGTGATCTTAGGCTTGTCTGCGGCTGCTCGGCCATGTAAACTCATTTCATGAAGCTCACAACGAACAGTTCTTGTGCTGACGTTACTTCCAGAGGCAGTTTGGAACGGTTGTAAGTTTCGCAACCGATGAGACTATTTTTACGTGCTACACGCTTCAGCACTCGGCGGTCCCGCTCTGTGAGCTTGTGTGGCCTACCACTTGGCGGCTGAGCCATTGTTGTTCCTAATGTTTCCACTTCACAATAACAGCACTTACAGTTGGCCGGGCAGCTCTAGCAGGGCAAACATTTTACGAACTGAAAGGTGGCATTCTATGACGGTGCCACGTTGAAAGTCTCTGAGCTTTTCAGTAAGGCCATTCAACTGCCAATGTTTGTCTATGGAGATTGCTTGGCTGTGTGTTCGATTTTATACACCTGTCAGCAATGGGGTATGTCTAAAATAGCCGAATCCACTTATTTGAAGGGGTGTCCACATACTTTTGTATATAGGGTGCATTCGGAAAGTACTCAGACCCATTTACTTTTTCCACATTGTGTTAAGTTACAGCCTTATTTTGAAAATATATGAAATAGTTATTTTTTTCCTTCATCAATCTACACACTACCACATAATGACAAATCAAAAATGTTTTTTTAGTAATGTTTGCAAATGTATAAAACCCCACAAAATAAAATGAAATCACGTTTACATACACTACCGGTCAAAGGTTTTAGAACACCTACTCATTCAGTTTTTTTTAAACTATTTTCTACATTGTAGAATAATAGTGAAGACATCAAAACTATTAAATAACACATATGGAATCATGTAGTAACCAAACAAGTTTTCAACAAATCAAAATATATTTGATTCTTCAAATAGCCACTCTTTGCCTTGATGACAGCTTTGCACACACTTGGCATTCTCTCAACCAGCTTCACCTGGAATGCTTTTCCAACAGTCTTGAAGGAGTTCCCACATATGCTGAGCACTTGTTTGCTGCTTTTCCTTCACTCTGCGGTCCGACTCCCAAACCATCTCAATTTGGTTGGGGGATTGTGGAGGCCAGGTCATCTGATGCAGCACTCACTTCTTCACAAATGCTTTTGGCTGTTGTCTGGGCCTCAGAATCCAGTTTCCCGGTATGTAGTGAGGGAGGCCTTTTGCATTTGAGACTAAATTCACTGCGATATCCAACTGCATTGAGGCGGATTGGAGGAGCTTGTTCACCTTGTTTGTCATTGTCAGTATCTCACACCATACGACACAGCAAATCAAGAAGCGGTAGGACCCAACTTCCTCTGCAAGTGCTTGTGCCTCCACTTTGGCCACAGGATTGTTGTGGTCGTCTGTCTGGCTTCCAGTAATGCCTCCCGAACCTCAGAAGCCTGATACCTGATTGCAGAACACTTTGGAGCCTACTTTCCCATCTTGTGTCACTCCATGACTTCACGATTATGTTCATGTGATTCTTGAAAACACTCCATCTTTATGTGCCAGCTGAAAAGAAGGTGAAGAGCTTTTGCACTAAACCCAACTACATCTTTTGAAGATTTGGCAGCATCTGCAATGACAAGGTTTAGAGTATGTGCTACACATGGGACGAACACGGCTCTGGGATTTTTTGGGGAGCAGTTGTACTCCTTGGTGCTTGCTGAAGCTGCCAGTACTGGGTCTGTGTTAGTACTTGCTGAAGCCGGCTGTACTGGGTCTGTGTTAGTACTTACTGGGTCTGTGTTAGTACTTGCTGAAGCTGCCAGTACTGGGTCTGTGTTAGTATTTGCTGAATCCAGCTGTACTGGGTCTGTGTTAGTACTTACTGGGTCTGTGTTAGTACTTGCTGAAGCTGCCAGTACTGGGTCTGTGTTAATATTTGCTGAATCCAGCTGTACTGGGTCTGTGTTAGTACTGTACTTGCTGAAGCTGCCAGTACTAGGTCTGTGTTAGTATTTGCTGAAGCCAGCTGTACTGGGTCTGTGTTAGTACTGTACTTGCTGAAGCTGCCAGTACTAGGTCTGTGTTAGTATTTGCTGAAGCCAGCTGTACTGGGTCTGTGTTAGTATTTCCTGAAACCGGCTGTACTGGGTCTGTGTTAGTATTTGCTGAAACCGGCTGTACTGGGTCTGTGTTAGTACTGTACTTGCTGAAGCTGCCAGTACTAGGTCTGTGTTAGTATTTGCTGAAGCCAGCTGTACTGGGTCTGTGTTAGTATTTCCTGAAACCGGCTGTACTGGGTCTGTGTTAGTATTTGCTGAAGCCAGCTGTACTGGGTCTGTGTTAGTATTTCCTGAAACCGGCTGTACTGTGTCTGTGTTAGTATTTGCTGAAACCGGCTGTACTGGGTCTGTGTTAGTATTTCCTGAAACCGGCTGTACTGTGTCTGTGTTAGTATTTGCTGAAACCGGCTGTACTGGGTCTGTGTTAGTATTTCCTGAAACTGGCTGTACTGGGTCTGTGTTAGTATTTGCTGAAGCCAGCTGTACTGGGTCTGTGTTAGTATTTGCTGAAACCGGCTGTACTGGGTCTGTGTTAGTATTTGCTGAAACCGGCTGTACTGGGTCTGTGTTAGTATTTGCTGAAGCCGGCTGTACTGGGTCTGTGTTAGTATTTGCTGAAGCCGGCTGTACTGGGTCTGTGTTAGTATTTCCTGAAACCGGCTGTACTGTGTCTGTGTTAGTATTTGCTGAAGCCAGCTGTACTGGGTCTGTGTTAGTATTTGCTGAAACCGGCTGTACTGGGTCTGTGTTAGTATTTCCTGAAACCGGCTGTACTGGGTCTGTGTTAGTATTTGCTGAAACCGGCTGTACTGGGTCTGTGTTAGTATTTGCTGAAACCGGCTGTACTGGGTCTGTGTTAGTATTTGCTGAAACCGGCTGTACTGGGTCTGTGTTAGTATTTGCTGAAACCGGCTGTACTGGGTCTGTGTTAGTATTTGCTGAAACCGGCTGTACTGGGTCTGTATTAGTACTGGCTGGATGTGGATCAACTGAGTCTGTGCTTGTACTGGCTGATGATCCAGCATCTCCTCTACTGACAAACGTAAGCATAGCACCTGTAAATTATAGATAACAATACTATTATTAATTTTATCAGCTGCATCAGGCCCATTCAAACTGGCTCCCTCCTATTTATACTCTGACTTGGCTGAATGATGGTTATTATTTACTGAGAGATGTGCATCCATATTGCCCAGTACGCCCAGCTAATCAACATTTTAAATTCAATATATAAATCAATAGTCAATGTCAATCCATTGCTTTCCATCTTGCATTAGTCCAGAGTTGTAACTAAACCTTGACTGAGAGACTAGATAATCATTGTCTTGTTTTAAAATTATTTGCGCCTATGAGGAGTGTCATCACGCCCATATATTGTCTGGACTGGTCCCCACAGAGGTTGCTGCTGGAAAGCGCAAGTTTCATTTCGTGCACGCGCATATGAACGCATGTTCACACGCGACACGGTTATCTTTTCCGAACTGCAGTTTATAAACACTGTTGCCCCAAATAGTTGTATTTCATTCTCACTTTGTCAGGCACAAAGTCACAGAACACAGCCGTGGAAGTGGCTAGCAAGCAAGACACAGACAGACCAAGAGATGCTCTGCCCAGCTAGGTTAGCAAGACAGACAGACTAGAGAGAGATGCACTGCAAGCTAGCACATCAACTTAACGGTACTGTTATTTGATTACATCAAACTTGGAGAGGAGAGAACACAAGTTTACCTGATTGCTGTTCCCGCAATTCACTCTGGTGTTTTATTTTTTCTCTTTTCGTGACCAGAAGGATAGTTCAGCTTTATCCTCTCATTGAAGTTGTAAACATTGACACCCACTTTGACATGAGGGGGAGGCAGGGCCCTTGTGTAATTTGCGGGGCCCTACACAATTTCCGCAGTGAATGTATAGGGCTGACCGGCTCTGATTTGGGGAGTTTCTCCCGGTCTTCTCTGCAGATCATCTCACGCTCTGTCAGGTTGGATGGGGAGTCGCTGCACAGCTACTTTCAGGTCTCTCCAGAGATGTTCGGACGGGTTCAAGTCCGGGCTCTGGCTGGGCCACTCAAGGACATTCAGAGACTTGTCCCGAAGCCACTCCTGTGTTGTCTTGGCTGTATGCTTAGAGTCGTTGTCCTGTTGGAAAGTGAACCTTCGCGCCAGTCTGTGGTCCTGAGCGCTCTGGAGCAGGTTTTCATCAAGGATCTCTCTGTACTTTCTGCCATTCATCTTTCCCTCGATCCTGACTAGTCTCCCAGTCCCTTCCACTGAAAAACATCCCCACAGCATGATGCTGCCACCACCATGCTTCACCGTAATGATGGTGCTAGGTTTTCTCCAGCCGTGACACTTGGCATTCAGGCCAAAGAGTTCAATTTTGGGTCTGACCAGAAAATCTTGTTTCTCATGGTCTGAGAGTCCTTTAGATGCCTTTTGACAAACTCCAAGCGGGTTGTCATGTGGCTTCCGTCTGACCACTATACCATAAAGGCCTGATTGATGGAGTGCTGCAGAGATGGTTGTCCTTTGTAAAGTTTCTCCCATCGGCCAGCTCTAGGAAGAGTCTTGGTGGTTCCAAACTTCTTCCATTTAAGAGTGATGGAGGCCACTGTGTTCTTGGGGACCTTCAATACGGCATAACATTTTTGGTACCCTTCCTCAGATCTGTGCCTCGACACAATCCTGTCTCGGAGCTCTACGGACAATTCCTTCGACCTCATGGCTTGGTTTTTGCTCTGAAATGCAATGTCAACTGTGGGACCTTATATAGACAGTTGTGTGCCTTTCCAAATCTTGTCCAAGTTGTTGAAACTTCTCAAAGATGATCAATTGAAACAGGATGCACCTGAGCTCAATTTCGAGTCTCATAGCAAAGGGTCTGAATGCTTATCTAACTAGGGTATTTCTGTTTTTAATTTTTATACATTTGCAAACTTTTCTAAAAACCTGTTCACTTTGTCATTATGGGGTATTGTGTGCAGATTGAGGATATTTTTTAATCCATTTTAGAATAACGCTGTAACGTAACTAAATGTGGACAAAGTCAAGCGGTCTAAATACTTTCTGAATGCCCTGCATAGTGTAGTTTAACATGATTATTTTATGACTACCTCATCTCTGTACCCCACACATACCTTATAAGTCGAGCAGTGATTTTCAAACACCGAATCAACCACAAAGACCAGGGAAGTTTTCCCATAACTCGCAAAGAAAGGCACCTATTGATAGATGGGTAAAAATGTTAAAAAGAAGACATTGAATATTCATTGATTATGGTGAGAAGTTATTAATTACACTTTGGATGGTGTATCAATACACCCAGACACAACAAAAATAGGGTTCCCCCAGATTAGACGGGGCTTAGACTCTTATGGGTTAAGAAACCAACTGCAGTCTGTCGTCCTGTCATCTTAAACCAGTCTTCTCTTTAACTTCATGTGTTTCTGATGAACCCTTTTACGCTTCTTTACTGTATTGTATACACCCAAATGGTGGAACCAGCTTCGCCCTACCGTCGGGACAGCTGAGTCCCTGCACAACTTTCGAAAAATTCTGAAAAACCTACCTCTTTACGAAGTACTGTATCCACAATTTTTTATCCATTTTATAATAAGGCTGTAACATAACAAAATGTGGGAAAAGTCAATGGGTCTGAATACTTTCCGAATGCACTGTAGCTATCTTAAAATAAAGGCACTAACTGTAAGTCACTCTGGATAAGAGCATCTGCTAAATAACCAACATATAAATGTTGTATTAATTTGCTTTAAATGTGCCCTATCTGTGTAATTGTGCTGCAACTGAATAGCTCTTCTGGGACAATAAAGATCTATTCTATTGTTCTTAGGTGAGGAGGAGATAGCCAGGGAGCTGGAGGAGCTCTATGGTGACATCGATGCGCTGGAGTTCTACCCCGCCCTCATGCTGGAGAAGACACGCCCCAACGCCATATTTGGCGAGAGCATGGTGGAGATGGGGGCTCCGTTCTCCCTGAAAGGCCTTCTGGGTAACCCGATCTGTTCCCCTGAGTACTGGAAGCCCAGCACGTTCGGAGGCCAGACAGGCTTTGATATAGTCAACTCAGCCTCGCTGGAGAGACTGGTGTGTCTGAACAGTAAGTGGTGTCCGTACGTAGCCTTCAGTGTGCCTCCAGCCGGGCAGGAGCCGCCGCCAAGGAAACCGTCCACTGAACTGTAAGCTATAGTGAGTTTACTGTAATTCATGGTTACGTTAGTGTTGTTGTATGGTATTATTGTAATGCCCTTGCCCACCTTTGATGCCTGTACTGTATATTATGTTTACAATGCAAGGACTGCATTTATGAATCATCACCAAGTTCCCTATGTACGTTGTACTTTGTGAACATGAAAAGTAGCCTGGATAAAAACTCATAAAATAGTCCGACAGTGAAATAGTCTGTAATACAGTTTATTTTATATTGATTTAGGTCTACATTACAGTACATCCATAATGATCTAACAATGGTCATTGATTTAACAGTATTTTTGCAAAAAGGTACAAACGAAAATCACATTGTGGAAACTGTAATAGAATATTGTCAAATGAAGTACAGCAGTATTATTTTAACCTCTTGTTGGCCATTCTTGAGTAAATAAAAAATCTATTTGATACAGTACTGTTTTTGTTTGTTTTACTTCACAGTATGTGAATGTTAGATCTGTGTCAAATAACTTTAATATTTTTAGTTGCTATTTTATCACCCATACAAAATGTAACAAGATCACTAAAGATTGATATTTTTATCCACCAAAATAAATATGTAAGATTACAAAATAAAAACCTTTGTTTACAATCACTTCTGTTGACATTGTAATTGTTAGCAACAATTGATACTGTATATGTTGTTGAAACAAATAAAATGATAAATACTGGAAAAACAGAATTCTAAATTGTTACACAGTAATGTCTGAGGGATGAATTCATGGCAGTAGAAAAGGAAATTCATGAAATTGAGACATTTCACTGAACATAAAGTGAACTGATCCAGATAATGAAAACACAAAATCACTGATCATCTCAATTTTGGGTCCGCTGGGTCTCAGTTGGGACTTAAGCCCTGTCGTCATAACATCTTCCTTTGGTTTCAGCACAGAAGTAACAGTCTGTTTATGGCCCAACAGAGAGAGAGAGGGTTACCTGAATAGGAAGTGTACAGCAACAAAGATTGCAATATTTTGTACACTGCTGTTTTCTCCTTGGCTTTTTCATTGTAGAATATACAACTGATAAAAATGTATTTGCCACATTCAAACTAGTTCATGAAGTATATAAATATAATGGACATGTACACAACACTATATATATTCAGTAAAGTCAGAAACCATGGCATGTAGAATATTATGGAAGCAGTTAATACTTTTTTGCCTATATTACATATTGTTTTTGCTTCCTATGAATGCATTATTTTAGGCCTAAAGAACCATTATGTAACTGACATTTCTAATACACATTGAAGCCATAATACATTGTTTCCCTATTCAAAGACTTCAGTAGTAAGAAAATAGAAAACTGAGCAGAAATAATAAATATGAATAAATTATTCTCATGATTTTTCTTTGCGAAGGACAGAAACAGAATACATTGAAATTACTGTATGTTATTGACACATTTGTAGTTGACTGGTACAGTATGTGTAGCACATTTAGGTTTGATAAAAGGCATCAGAGTAAAGGCTGTTGTCCTATAGTCTTCAATGGATGGTTCCAGAATCCAGATGGATCCCTCTTTCTCATACACACACATTCTCCTCACCACCGACAGAACAAGACAGTTGAAATGTGAAGACGACCAACAATCTAGCCAAACTCTCCAGTGGGGACTAATGGCAACATCTGTGTTGGAATAATCTCTCCATCTGCCTTTCCCAATATCTAGTTACTTACTCTGGCGCACGCTAGGAGCCGATTGGTCATACTCCTGACTGTGGGCCAATCGGGAGCTGAGCTGGGGCCCTGGAGCAGCAGCGGCAGTAGCATTGATCTGGGTGACGGCTGCCACAGTCGTGGTGGTGGTGGAAGCAGGGGCTGCTGGGTAGAAGTGGACATCAACGGCGACGGTGGTAAGCCCCAGGGAGATGCAGTGGGAGAGGAGGAGGGGGGCATTACCGTGGCAGATGCTGACACTGTGGCGGACCGGCGTGGCATAGGGCTCAGCGGTCTGGAGGGTCAGGGAGGAGCGCAGGCTTTCCTCACGCGCAGGAGGGGGGGAAGGAGAGAGAGAGGGGGGATGGGGTAAGATTTCTTGGCCCTGGCATTGTCCGTATTCTACTCCTCCGCCCCCCCAGTCCTCCACACACTGCAGCTGGATGCTGGGGTGAGACAGGCTGCATTCCTTCTCTTCATCCAGGAAGGGGTCAACCTGAGGTGGAGAGGATCCAGACAGCTGCTGCAACCGAATTTGTAATATATTGGTATGGTAATGTGTGGGAAATGTTATATTTGACCTGATTTTACATATTCATGCACGCACACACACACACACTGACCTGTGTGTCTTCGCTGGGCTCAGGGTAGGTCTCTGCTATGAACGAGTGTTCTGGAGTGTGCGGGGGCTGTGTCTCATCAGAGGCAGGGTCTATCATCACAGTGACTGGGCTGGGGGCAGGAGGCCTGGCACGTGTATCTGATGTGTTGGGGCTTTGTTCAATCACAGCCACCAAATCATCATCCTCAAACGCCCTTTCAGAACAGAGGATACATGTACTTAATATTAGCCATCACGGAAAGTACGGCCCTATTTTCATAGAGATATCCTCCACAACAACAACAACAACAATGGTGCTGAAAACAGTCACCTGTTCTCATAGGTCCTCCCAGTGTCCAGACGTTCAGCATGTCTGCATGGGACGCCCAGGTTCCTGGGAACTGTGGAAGACAAGGCTAATGGGATTCAATAAGAGAAATTAATATTTCCACTTCTGACACCATGCAGGGTTCAAATCACATACAGAATCTTGGCAATGAGCAAAAAAAAAATATATTTTTTATAGGGGTTCCCACATTAATAGGGAGTGCCCTGGTTTGTTATGAGTGTGTCTTAGAGTATTTTAAACAATGAGTACAGTATGCCAAAGGGTGGACAATAGGAGGAAGTTACAGTACAGAGTGAGCTATACAGGCCCACTGACTTCTAATAGTGGGGACAGGCTCGTTCTTCTGGACCAGGGAGTAGAAGGCCATGGTGATGAAGATGAAGGCCATAGACACGCCCACTCCCACCACGATGGGGATGTCATGTTTCTCCAGTACTGGAAGCCACGGAGGAGGAGGCTTTACTCTGGGGGAGGAGAGAGAGGGAATGAAACAGAGCGAGAGAGATTATTCAAATATTCTCATTGTTAATGGTGATTATAATTGTCAAAAGATCCAAATACAGTATGTAAAAGACAGACTTTGGATATTAGGATGTTCAATTGTGATGTACATTTCTCTTGCAACATTATCCAATCAAAATAATTAGGAACATAACCAAGTCATGGTCTCATTATGCAGAAAGTTAGGTCGTTACAGTCAACAGAATAATACGCCCACGTGCATGTCGTAACTCGTGCAACTATGTAAGCAAGATAAAGTGATATCAGCTGTGGTGGAGTTTCATCCGGAGTTTAAGCCTGTCAGCCCCAGATAGATAAAAGCTGCATACCGGTATCTACAATCTTCACCAATCCAAATCCAGACATCTTTTGCTGATCCTTATCTATTTTAAGAAATTCAGGTCTTGAAAGTTCTTGCATTGATTAAGCCTTATTGTTGGAACTTGGAACTGATTTGCTGGTGTTTTTACAGTCTTTAATGTGCAACAGTAAAAATAAAATAGAAAATGTGTTGTTTTTGCTCAGAAAACATGGGGGGCCAAATAAAATCACTTGTGGTGAGCTGCTAGTTGGGGAACCGTGATGTAAGCAGGCAAGCCTGGGAGGAATAAAATTCCCCTCTGTCTCCCGCCTCCTCTCTCTGTACCGCATGGTGCCCTACCTGGGGTCCTCGTTGGTCCTCATGGGGGACTGAGAGGTGTTCCTCTTCAGCCACTCTGTGGGCTCTGTGTCATTGGGCCTGGTTGGTTTGGCTGGATGAGCTGGGTTAGCAGGCTGGCTCGTGTTCTGCTGCAGGTGGTCTGGGGTGGAGGCATAGGGGGCACTAGGGCCCTGGGGGTCAGGGGTGGGGGGTATGGTGATCAGGTCAGGAAGATGGGTGTTTGAGCCTGAAGGCTGGGTGAGGAGATCTGTACGCTGGGTTTGTGTAGGTTCAGGCTGGGTTGGTAATGGCTGAGGCTGAGGCTGAGTTTTGGATGGTTGAGTCTGGGTTTGTGAGAGTGAAAACAGGGTGATGGTGCTAGGATCCTGGATATGTGGGTCTGAAGGATTACTTTGAGTTCCAGGACGGTGGGTTTGAGTGATTGAGTCGGGAGCATGCAGGCTTTGTATGAGTAGAGACTGAGTCAAAGGTTCTTTGGGCTGGGTAAGAGAATCAGGACGCTGGGTAAAGGGATCAGAAGGGTGGCTGGAAGAGTCTGGAGGCTGCGGGAGTGAGACCAGAGACTGGGCAATACTGCCAATGTGGTTTAGGGGTTTAATTGGTTGCTCAGTGACTTGACGCTGGATATGCATGACTGATGGCTGGTTGTGGAGGCTTTGGGATATGGACTGTGTTAATGGAGATTGGCTATGTGGGACTAAAACCTGCCGATGTGTCACTGGGGGTGGGTTGTGTGTTAATGTTGGCTGCTTATGTATTATTTGAATCTGAGAGAGTGAGATGACTCTATGAGTTACTGAAGGCTGGGTGAGTAGGTCTAAGGGTTCAAATAGAGGTGGAGGTGGGGGTTGTAGCACTGGATGCTGGATCTGTGTGACTGGGGGCTGGGTTGGATTGGCCGAGGCCAGGTCCAATGGGAGCAGAGAGTGAAGGTCAGGTGGCACCAGCAGTCCTGTTTGTCCTCTGAAGAGACCTGCTAGTCCTAAAGCTGTCTGCCTGAGAGATGAGAGCGGTCGTAGAGTGTCAGGAGTAGACACTTGGGTGATGTCATTGCTTGAGTCTCTTTGAGTTGCTCGGACTGCAAATATAAAATAATTGTATCAAACAAAACAATGCATGCTAGTAGAACACCAAGAAAACCACTCCTTTCTTTGTGTTTCTAGGCTCAATAGCTGACTGTATAAAGTTTGATGTCAAAGAGTGTGATTCAAAATCAAGAATGCACATTACATAAAAAAGGTAAAATATTGTTTTGGCAAGTAAATACAGCAAAGGGTAGTTAGTACAAGGATGTGCCTGCACTGCATACTACAGTTTATGGTTTTGTCTGTACACACCTGTGCTTCCTCCCTGTAGGGAGACATGTGAGTGGGTCATCTCAGAATGCTGAACTAGACTCAGGTCATTACTGGACAGGGGAGTTCTCTGCTCTGCTTCAGTCTTTGTGACCTGCAATTTGTGAAAAGATGTTAGTCAGATTCATGAAATTTGGCATTGATAAAACGCATAACACACAGAGCCACTGACAGCAGTTTGAAATAATTACACAACTGAAGAGAGCCACAAATATGTGACTCAGGATGTTAGACATGTCTACTACTGATTATGGTAAACAATTCAGCAGACAAGCGATAGAGACTTTCACACCAACCTCATTATTATTCACTGCAGACACAATCTGTCTATGCTGCCTTTCTCTATCAGCTGGGTCATCTTCGGCTTAAGATAGAGGAGATAATGATGAGCATATTTGAATACAGATCCCAGAAAGTAACTTATTTTTTAAACTATTTGAATACAGATCTCAGAAAGTGACTACTTTTTCAAAACTATTTGAATACAGATCCCAGGAAGTAACTACTTTTTAAAACTATTTAAATACAGATCTCAGAAACTATTTGAATAGAGATCCCAGAAAGTAACTACTTTTTAAACTATTTGAATACAGATCTGAGAAAGCAACTACTTAAACATATATATTTTAATACAGATCTCGAGAAGTAACTACTTTTCAGAAACTATTGGATTGGCTGCCTTCAACTATTGGTAGGGCTGCATCTGGAACTGCATGTTGAAGATAGAAATAAAATAAATATAAATAAAATAAATAGAGCACAAACAATCTCCTGTACTATTCCAATCCATCTGACAGTCGCTCCCCCCTCTTTGGCTGGTCACTGGTGTAGCCTACACATTTCATGTTGGACACAAAACTGTTCGAACTATTGCATTCCCTCAGTAGGCCATTTAGCATAAGCGCGATTTCCTACAAACTTCATGTCATACACAAAACTTTTCGAACTATTGCATTCTATGCCTCAGAAAAGCAGAGGCGCGATGTCATGTTATTTTTTCAGGTGGGGAGTAGGCTACATGCAGCTATTTACATGTTTTGCACAAAATACATTATCGACATGAGTTTTTACTTTTTCGGATAACGTTAAATGCTTGGCTGCCTAGAACGTTCGGCTGCCCAGAAGTAGAAGAGGGTGAGTAAAGACCGAAATGCGAAGGAAGGGGGAGGGTGAGCAGCAGCTACGTTACGCCTATATCACATCGACATTGAAGTTGCGTTTTGGTACACCAGAGGTACATTAATTTCCAATGGAACGCTGCGTTTGCCTTGCAGCATTGCCCAGCAGAGGCAGTTGCAGTGCGTTCTGTGTGGTGCAACAACAGTTCAACATTCACCTTCTGCTACCATTTCTGTCAATTCCAATGTATGCACTGCCTCTGCAATGCAATGCTGCAAGGCAAACGCAACATTCCATTGGAAATGAATGTACTTCTGGTGTACCAAAATGCAAAGATGATGTAGGTGTGATAGAAGCATTAGCTTTGAGAAATCGGTTTCAGGAGGGGCGAGGTGGGGCGAAAACAATTTATCTGTAGCCACGGCATTAATTTTATGATACCTGAAAATACTGAAGAGAAATTCAAATCCAATTGCAAACAGCAAGTTGGATGCTTAGCAAAAACAACTTTGAACCTCTTTGTCCATCTGACGGAAAGTGTTTTTGTTTCAAACACACACTATACCATTTATAAAGGGATAGTTACACTGAATACAAACTAACATGATTTTCCACCTACCTTGGCCATAGTTTATTCAAGAAGGTCGTTTTTTATATATTTAGTTTCCTTTCAACACTTAATAGACATATTTTGTTACTGTTATCATTCTCAATAACACTTAACATTAAATTGGTATTGTGCCTGTGTAATAAAACTGTAATTACTTTTGGAGCAACATTTTATTAGTATGTTGTTCCATAATACTTTGGTAAATGCATAGCAATGAGCTGAGAGTTTTTGTAACTACTGTACACAAGAGGAATAGTGATGCACTATATTGCAATTTTCAAAGTCCTATGTAACAACAATGTTGCTATTGTAATATTCAAAGTTACTACACATGTATAAGAAGTTGATGTCAAGTGTATTACCTTATGTCTCACTCATTATGAATATATATTTGTTAGTCATTTTGAAGCTGCAAAAGTGGTCTACTTTAATGTTGAGGTGATATCATAAAGACATGGTTAAACCAGAGATGGTGAGGGTGGCTCTTCTCTGCTGTCGTCCCACTATGTTCTCAGCGGTACAGTGATAGTCCCCTGCATCAGACACCTGAACACTGGAGATATGCAGAGCCCCCTCATCTGCACACACATGAAGGCACAGTCACACATTCACCAAAGCTCTCATTACTCTCCTTACCACCAATCTCATCTCTTCAGATCTGCAAACACTAAAGTAGAAGGGACTATGCCGTCATAAGGGAATGTGGTAGGGTATCTTTCTTGGCAGGTGTAAGTTTTATTTAAAATGTGACTGGCTCACCATCTACATGCCTCTCCAGGGTTGGGGTGATGGAGTGTCCCCTGGTCCAGGTGTACCTGATGGGGAGGTCCCCCACTGCCCTGCATGGCAGGACCACAGAGGACCCCTCTGAGCTGCTCACTGCCCCCAGGAAGGACACTATGATGGGGCTTACTAAGCCAGAGAGAGGGGGAGAGAGAGAGAGCACCACATTGTCTCAATACATTCAGGTACTAAGCACCTTAATCACACGCCTGAGCTTCACTTCCGGCTAATGTGATGAAGTTAACTTTGTTGTCCATACATGGGATATAGGCCAAGATTTGTAGCATGATCAACAGTACTCGGCTCTATTAAGGCATCCAGACATCCATTATACACACAGTTCTATAGTATAACATCAAACAGAATGTGTGTACTGTACTGGGGGAGGTAAGTTACCAGCGACACGTAAAGTAGCTGTTCTCCGGTCATGCCCCACAGTGTTGGAGGCTTCACAAGTGTACGTGCCCTCATCATAGCTCCTGACAGACAGGATGTAGAGGGTAGTGTTTCTCACTCTGAGAACAGAGAAGCTTGTCATTCATTACCACAAGCAGGTTAGTGGTCTGCAAGCTAACGGTTCCTGACAGATTGGTTGATTACGCAAAATACTTCCTCTAGTGATCAGTAGCACAAGACTGTGTTCGCCCACTGTGCTAAAGCCTCACAGAACCACCTCTATTACACTGAACGTACCCCACAGCGATCTTGCCACCAGTCTGAATGGAGCGTCCCTGTTTGGACCAGACAATGGAGGGGAGGGGCTGTCCCCAAACCTGGCACTGGAACACCACCTGGGCCCCTACAGGGACCGTCACCACTGGTGGCCACAGCCTCACAGAGGGAGATGCTGGTGGTCAGGGGGAGGAGGAAGAATAGGCTGGTGAGCTTGTTACTTCTGTACCTAAGGAAGTATATCTCAGATAATAAACTGTGTCTTTGATTATGATTACAAGTATATTTGTATGAATATTAACATGCTGTATCAGGTATCATCCTGAATATCTCCTATACAGACACATGGCTAGACAATAATAAGCCTACATCCTGTGTGATGTCATACAGTATCTACCCAGAACGGTCAGTCTGGCAGCGCTGGAGGTCACAGATCTGTACAGGTGGACGTTGGATGCTCTGCAGAAGTAGACTCCACTATCTGTGTCATAGACACTGGAGAAACAAGCAGTTAAATACAGCTTGAAACTGGTACAGTATGACTGGAGGACTACCATCATACAGAAAAATAATCTAGTCATACACACGCACACACTGTACACACACACCTGTGGAAGATGAGGTCTCCACTAGGCCTGACAGTGAAGTGTGTCTTGGGAGCGAGGAGGCGGTTGTTTTTAAACCAGGACACTGTTGTTGGAGGCCTGCTGTAGGGGGGTCTACAAACCAGAGTAACAGACTCCCCCATCCTCACAGCCTTGTTGGTAGGCTGCTGGACAAAGGTCCACCCCATCACTGTGGAGAGGGAGGGAGGTACTGTATGTCAGTAAAGGGGCTAGTATAGATATGATATTTGGGTTTGATTGACAACAACCAGAGTACCTGCTGGAAGGAGAAAGGCAGTCTGAGACCTGACTGTCTCCCTCTTGTTCCTGGCCTCACAGTGGTAGGAACCCTCATCATCCTCAGACACGTTCCTGGGGATAAAGGGCATAGCACAGCACAGCACAGCACACACATTAATATCACTTTTGTTATCTCTGCTTGCTTTTTACATTTGATTTAAAGGTAAACAACTTTTATAATGTCTTAATGTCCTCAAGATCTCACTTGAAAACAAGCAGCTGTCCCTTGTTCTGCAGACTCAAGCCAGAGTTGTTCACAAGGAGATGGCTGTCTTTGAACCATTGCACTGTGGGAGGTGGGAATCCTCGGACAGCACAGCGCATGGAGGCCTCCGTCTCTATGGCAATTGTGATGTTGTCAGGGCCCTCAGTGATCTGCAGCCTTGTAGGAACTCCTGCAGAGCAACAGAAAAACATGGGGGTGTGCCTCAATACTATACAGTGGCTTTCTTTCCTAGGTTCAGTTTCTTCATGTTTAGTTGCCCTACTTTAGTCAACCTTGATTTAGCATACAGCATATGAGTTGGATGAGTTACAGGAATGAGGTATACATTGATAAAGTAGTGTTAAGTAAATGCAGCAAAAAAAGAAACGTCCCTTTTTCAGGACCCTGTCTTTCAAAGATAATTCGTAAAAATCCAAATAACTTCACAGATCTTCATTGTAAAGGGTTTAAACACGTTTTCCATGCTTGTTCAATGAACCATAAACAATTAATGAACATGCACCTGTGGAACGGTCGTTGAGACACTAACAGCTTACAGACGGTAGGCAATTAAGGTCACAGTTATGAAAACTTAGAACACTAAAGAGGCCTTTCTACTGACTGATAAACACCAAAAGAAAGATGCCCAGGGTCCCGGTGTGAACGTGCCTTAGGCATGCTGCAAGGAGGCATGAGGATTGCAGATGTGGCCAGGGCAATAAATTGCAATGTCCGTACTGTGAGACGCCCAAGACAGCGCTACAGGGAGAAAGGACAGACAGCTGATCATCCTCACAGTGGCAGACCACGTGTAACAACACCTGCATAGGATCGATACATCCGAACATCACACCTGCGGGACAGGTACAGGATGGGAACAACAACTGCCCGAGTTACACCAGGAATGCACAATCCCTCCCTCAGTGCTCAGACTGTCCGCAATAGGCTGAGAGAGGATGGACTGAGGGCTTGTAGGCCTGGTGTAAGGAAGGTCCTCACCAGACATCACCGGCAACAACGTTGCCTATGGACACAAACCCACCGTTGCTGGACCAGACAGGACTGGCAAAAAGTGCTCTTCACTGACGAGTCGCGGTTTTGTCTCACCAGGGGTGATGGTCGGATTCGCATTTATCGTCAAAGGAATGAGCGTTACACCGAGGCCTGTACTCTGGAGTGGGATCGATTTGGAGGTGGAGGGTCCGTCATGGTCTGGGGCGGTGTGTCACAGCATCATCGGACTGAGATTGTTGTCATTGCAAGCAATCTCCTCCAGCATGACAATGCCACCAGCCATACTGCTCATTCTGTGCGTGATTTCCTGCAAGACAGGAATGTCAGTGTTCTGCCATGGCCAGTGAAGAGCCCGGATCTCAATCTCATTGAGCACGTCTGGGACCTGTTGGATCGGAGGGTGAGGGCTAGGGCCATTCCCTCCAGAAATGTCCGGGAACTTGCAGGGGCCTTGGTGGAAGAGTGGGGTAACATCTCACAGCAAGAACTGGCAAATCTGGTGCAGTCCATGAGGAGGAAATACACTGCAGTACTTAATGCAGCTGGTGGCCACACCAGATTTTGATTTTGACCCCCCCCCTTTGTTCAGGGACACATTATTCCATTTCTGTTAGTCACATGTCTGTGGAACTTGTTCAGTTTGTCTCAGGTGTTGAATCTTGTTATGTTCATACAAATATTGACACATGTTAAGTCTGCTGAAAATAAACGCAGTTGACAGTGAGAGGACGTTTATTTTTTTGCTGAGTTTACTTAAGTAAAAATACTTAAAAGTTCTACTTAAGTCGTTTTTAGGGGTATCTGTACTTTACTAAGCCAAGGCTTTCGACTCTGTCAATCACCACATTCTTATCGGCAGACTCAATACCCTTGGCTTCTCAAACGACTGCCTCACCTGGTTCACCAACTACTTCTCAGACAGAGTTCAGTGTGTCAAATCGGAGGGCCTGTTGTCCGGACCTCTGGCATTCTCTATGGGGGTGCCACAGGGTTCATCCCTCAGGCCGACTTTTTTCTCTGTATACATCAATGATGTCGCTCTTGCTGCTGGTGATTCTCTGATCCACCTCTACGCATATGACACCATTCTGTATACTTCTCGCCCTTCTTTGGACACTGTGTTAACCAACCTCCAGACGAGCTTCAATGCCATACAACTCTCCTTCCGTGGCCTCCAACTGCTCGCTGCCCACACCTGCCCGCCCGTCCAGCATCACTACTCTGTCCAGTTCTGACTTAGAATATGTGGACATCTACAAATACCTAGATGTCTGGTTAGACTGTAAACTCTCCTTCCAGACTCACATTAAGCATCTCCAATCCAAAATGAAATCTAGAATCGGCTTCATATTTCACAACAAAGCATCCTTCACTCATGCTGCCAAACATACCCTCGTAAAACTGACTATCCTACCGATCCTTGACTTCGGCGATGTCATTTACAAAATAGCCTCCAACACTCTACTCAACAAATTGGATGCAGTCTATCACAGTGCCATCCGTTTTGTCACCAAAGTCCCATATACTACCCACCACTGTGACCTGTATGCTCTCGTTGGCTGGCCCTCGCTTCATACTCGTTGCCAAACCCACTGGCTCCAGGTCATCTACACGTCTCTGCTAGGTAAAGCCCCGCCTTATCTCAGTTCACTGGTCGCCATAGCACCACCCACCCGTAGCGCGGGTCACCCCCAAGCCAATTCTTCCTTTGGCCGCCTCTCCTTCCAGTTCTCTGCTGCCAATGACTAGAACAAACTGCATCAATCTCTGAAGCTGGAGACTCTTTACCTCCCTCACTAGCTTTAAGCACCAGCTGTCAGAGCAGCTCACAGATCACTGCACCTGTACATAGCTCATCTGTAAATAGCCCATCCAATCTACCTCATCCCCATACTGTATTTATTTATTTATTTATCTTGCTCCTTTGCACCCCAGTATCTCAACTTGCACATTCATCCTCTGCACATCCTACCATTCCAGTGTTTAATTGCTATATTGTAATTACTTTGCCACCATGGCCTATTTATTGCCTTACCTCTTTTATCCTACCTCATTTGCACATACTGTATATAGATTTTCCTACTGTATTATTGATTGTATGTTTGTTTATTCCATGTGTAACTGTGTTGTTGTATGTGTCGAACTGCTTTGTTTTATCTTGGCCAGGTCGTAGTTGCAAATGAGAACTTGTTCTCAACTAGCCTACCTGGTTAAATAAAGGTGAAATCTTTACCTTCATAGTTAGACAATTGTGTACTGTTTCCACCACTGCTTTGATACAGGATACAGAAACAGACCGACCTCAACACTAGTTCCGTCATCCATGCTGTTCTAAGAGGACAGGACAGGGCAGACAGAAGGGATAGGGAGTAGGGGAGAGGCTGTGCATTGTCTCACCTTGTACTGTGAGTGTAGCTGCCTTGCTTTCCCGGCTGGTGTTCAGTAAGGCGTTGTGTGTAACACAGACGTATTCCCCGTCGTCCTCCATTGAGACATTAGAGAGGTGAAGAGTGCCCGAGGTCTTCCTCTGGTTACCCCCTCCATATTGCCCCTAGAGAAACACACTTTGTATTTAAACATACACAGCCACACACAATCAAATTTACATACACAAAGATAAAAATTGACATGCGATCATATCCATTTTTGTACATACACAAAAATAAAAATTGACATGCAATCAAATCCATACAATACATGCAAAGCCTAATGCATTTGATACCTGAATCTGAGCGCCTTTGGTGAAGAGTGTGTTGTCTTTGAGCCAGGTGATGTGTGCTGGGGGGGAGCTGTCCCCTGAGACACACTGGAGGAACATTGCCCGACCCTCACTGACTGTCTGAGACTGAGGACTGAAGAACACCCCCTCCAGGTCTACACACAAAGACACCAGTATCAAACAAAGGATCCAATGTATCTATGTTTTTCTAATTTCCGAGACAGATTTCACAAAAAAGCCAGATAATATGTGTATTAAAGCTAATGCATTGTATTATTTCAGCAGAAAATATAGAAGAGCTGAGAAGGACAACTAACCAGCTTCCATCACTTGGACAACAGTCATGATGTGTTTGGCTCCAATGCCTGCACTACAGACATATCTCCCCAGGTCCCCCTCTCTCAGCTGGGGGAAGAACAGAGATCCGTTGGCCAATTGGTGGATCCCTCTGCCAGGACCAGGACTCAATGCTGCTGGCTCTCCACTGGCCCTCTCCCATCTAACAGACAGTTCCCCCTGGCTGCTGGAGTCATACACTGCACAGTACAGTGTGAGGGGAGCACCCAGTACACCAACACCATCCTCTGGATGGGTGGAGAACACTGAACACAGACACAAGTGTGAGATACAAACCGGAGAGAGAGAACAGGCGGCAAATTGACAAATTGTATTCTGAGACTTCCCTATTAAGGGTTGATCCTATAAGTTATGTTAAGTAAGACATGAGACCCAGTCAGTCTAATTGTCAGTAACTTGTCATAGGAAAGGATACAGCAATGATCAGTGCACCAGTTAGGCACCCACATTGCTAGTTATGTATAGTAAAATGAATACTTCAAAACATTCATGTTAGATGCAATCATTGACAGTGAAGTACCCAGCAAAAGTGAGTATTGTTTTGAGTTATTACTCTGCAGAATAAAATAAAAACATAAGAGTATTCAATAACATTAATATATGAATTTACAAAAGATCTAATGATTGAATATGTTCCCAAACATCCAGTCTACCTGAGGACTGAGTGAAATCACAGATTACAGTGTGGTGTGAAGCTGCATGTTGCTAGGAGACAGATGAAGCAGGTTTTTTTTTAAAGCCTTTTGTCACATTATACATGGGGTCTGGAAATTTGCATTGGGACTATTTAGAAAAACTGGTCTCGATCATTGCAGAAATCATGATAGTTATCAGTATTTAATTGACACATAATTATCTCGTATTATTAGTGTTGCAATTCATAAAGGTGGACCTATCTAATGAAAACATTGTTCTGTAAAAAATCACCAGTATTATGCAATAATTGTGCAGCAACCAGTCTATGCATTAATTATGGATACAATCATTAGGCAACACCAAGTTCATGACCACATCTGGCCCCACTCTTTAACATTAAACGGCATTAACAGCAACAAAAGCGAGAGCATACATACTGTGCACCCTGTATTTCATTTGCCTCTCACTCACCCAGGTCAGACAGGGCTGGTTGACCATGAAGAGAGCAGGAGAGAATGAGCAGCCAAAGGTGAGGGGTCACAGGAGGGGAACTGCAGACAAACATAGACTCGAGCATCTTACTGCAGGGCTCCACCTGACACTGAGATCCAGAGAGGCTCGTCCATGGCACCAGCAGTGTACGTGTCCTGAAAAACATTGTGCCCATCATATTATATAAGTAGGTTTAAAAAAGGTAGCTTGAATGTTTGACCAGTTCAATCAGGGGCCTGGCCTGATTTATTTCACATTTTTCCTGTGTTGTTTGCAATTATTCATCTCATTGTGGATTTATTATAGTGCGTAACTAATAATATTTTGCATCCAAAAGGGTTGCCAATTGTGTTGCACTGCTGCAGTTCTTTTGTGCACGTGCATGTGTGTATGCATTTTCTCAGTGCTCCATGTAATATATGAAAGAGCTCACCACTCTCTCTCTCTGTCTCTGTCTCTGTCTCTGTCTCTGTCTCTCTGTCTCTGTCTCTCTGTCTCTGTCTCTCTGTCTCTGTATGATACCTATTTTGGTTGTGTGTTTCAGTGGTACCGCGATGGCAGTGGAGCATTGTCTGTTACTAGCCTCTTTACTCTCTTCAATAGGCCAGCCACTTCATCCTCCAGTTCAGCAGCAGCAGCCCCTCCACTCAATGAAGGTGACATGAAAAGGACTGCGGAGCTTTGTACTGTGAAGATCAGTTATCATCAGCCCCCCTGGAAGAAAGCTGCCTGTCTGATCACATGGGCTTTCATGCTCATGCTCAGCCCAACATGTCTATGTAAGGATAAAATGACTATGTGATGTGACAGTTGGTGCTCGTAGAGGCATGTGTTTCACGTACATGAACATTGATTTTAATAGTATGGAAACATACAACACCAAAGGCAACAAATCTTACACTTCAATTTCCATTCAACGTAAATATTTCAAGTAGATGCCTGACAATTCGACACTAATTTAAGTGTAACAGTGCAGGCAGTGTGGACACAGAAAACTTAACCCCATAGAGGCGATGTCTGTGCCCCCACATAAATCTAATTAGCATAATAACTAAAAATATTTAAAAATCTGTCAGTTTAAGCTAGAGATATATTTTTGCATTGTATGCATCTCAATCTGAGGTGAAATGTGACAGTTAGGAGCAGTGTTTGTCAGACCATGAAATGTCCTGAAAATCAGTCTTCTCACAAAATCGTCTGTAGCGTCCAAGTTTGTAGGTTTGGCCTACAAACTACACTGAACAAAACTATAAACGTGACAAAAAATTAGTTACAGTTACAGTTCAGTTACAGTTCATATAACGAAATCAATCAAATTAAATTAATTAATTTGGCCCTAATCTATGAATTTCACATGACTGGTAATACAGATACCCTTAAAAAAAAGTAGGGACGTGGATCAGAAAACCAGTCAGTATCTGGTGAGACCACTATTTGCCTCATGCAGCGTGACAGATCTCCTTCGCATAGAGTTCATCAGGCTGTTGATTGTGGCCTGTGGAATGTTGTCCCACTCCTCTTCAATGGCTGTGTGAAGTTGCTGTATATTAGCTGGAACTGGAACACGCTGTCATACACATTGATCCAGAGCATCCCAAACATGCTCCCGGGGTGACACGTCTGGTGAGTATGCAGGCCATGGAAGAACTGGGACATTTTCAGTTTCCAGGAATTGCGTACAGATCCTTGGGACATGAGGCAGTGCATTATTATGCTGAAACATGATGTGATGGTGGCGGATGAATGGCACGACAATGGGCCTCAGGATCTCGTCACGGTATCTATGTGCATTCAAATTGCAATCGATAAAATGCAATTGTGTTAGTTGTCCGTAGTTTATGCCTGCCCATACCATGACCCCACCACCACCATGGGGCACTCAGCAAACCGCTCGCTCACACAATGCTATAAACGCCCTATGCCATCTGCTCGGTACAGTTGAAACCAGTATTCGTCCGTGAAGAGCACACTTCTCCAGCGTGCCAGTGGCCATCGAAGGTGAGCATTTGCCACATGAAGTTGGTTACAACTCCAAACTGCAGTCAGGTCAAGACCCTGGTGACGACGACGTGCACACAGATGAGCTTCCCTGAGATGGTTTCTGACAGTTTGTGCGAAATTCTTCGGTTGTGCAAACCCAGTTTCATCAGCTGTCCGGGTAGCTGGTCTCAGACGATCCCGCAGGTGAATAAGCCGGATGTGGAGGTGTTACGTGGTCTTCAGTTGTGAGGCCGGTTTGACATACTGCCAAATCCTCTAAAACGACGTTGGAGGCAGCTTATGTTAGAGAAATGAACATTTAATTCTCTGGCAACAGCTCTGGTGGACATTCCTGCATGCCTATTGCACACTCCCTCAAAACCTGAGTCATCTGTGGCATTGTGTTGTGTGACAAAACTGCACATTTTAGAGTGGCCTTTTATTGTCCCCAGCACAAGGTGCATCTGTATAATGATCATGCTGTTTAATCAGCTTCTTGATATGTCACACCTGTCAGGTGGATGAATTATCTTGGCAAAGGAGAAATGCTCACTAACAGGGATGTAAACAAATTTGTGCCCAAAATTCAAGAGAAATAAGCTTTTTGTGCGTATGGAACATTTCTGGGATCTTTTATTTTAGCTCATGAAACATGGAACCAAGACTTTATATGTTGCGTTTATATTTTAGTTCAGTATATTATGACCCCTCTATGGAAAGATGAGACTCTCACGAACAGCGTCTTGGGACTCGTCTGAAGTCAGTACAGCTGATCTGCCAACTTCTGTCTGTAGAGTCCGAACAGTTTGGGCTACACCTACAGTACCAGTCAAAAGTTTGGACACACCTACTCATTCCAGGGTTTTTCTTCCAAAACCATCTCAATTGGGTTGAGGTTGGGTGATTGTGGAGGCCAGTTCATCTGATATAGCACTCCATCACTCTCATTCTTGATCAAATAGCCCTTACACAGCCTGGAGAAGTGTTGGGTCATTGTCCTGTTGAAAAACAAATGATAGTCCCACTAAGCGCAAACCAGATGGGATGGCGCAACACTGCAGAATATTGTGGTAGCCACGCTGGTTAAGTGTGTCTTGAATTCTAAATAAATCCCTGTCAGTGTCACCAGCAAAGCACCCCACAACATTACACCTCCATGCTTCACGGTGGGAGCCACACATGCTGAGATCATTCGTTCACCTACTATGCGTCTCACAAAGACACAGCGGTTGGAACCAAAAATCTAAAATTTGGACTCATCAGACCAAAGGACAGATTTTCACTGGTCTAAAGTCCATTGCTCGTGTTTCTTGGCCCAAGCAAGTCTCTTCTTATTATTGGTGTCCTTAAGTAGTTTTTTCCCCCAGCAATTCGACCATGAAGGCCTGATTCTCTGAACAGTTGATTTTGAGATGCGTCTGTTACTTGACCTCTGCGAAACATTTATTTGAGGCTGGGTAACTTTAATGAAATCCTCTGTAGCGGAGGTAACTCTGGGTCTTCCTTTCCTGTGGCGGTCCTCATGAGAGCCAGTTTCATCATAGCTCTTGATGGTTTTTGCAACTGCACTTGAAGAAACTGTCAATGTTCTTGACATTTTCGGGATTGACTGACACTAATGACTTAAAGTATTGATGGACTGTCATTTCTCTTTGCAATTTTGAGCTGTTCTTGCCATAATATGGACTTGGTATTTTACCAAATAGAGGTATCTGCTCTACCTTGTCACAACACAACTGATTGGCTCAAATGCATTAAGAAGGAAATAAATTATACTATTTAACTTTTACAAGGCACACCTGTTAATTGAAATGCATTCCAGGTGACTACCTCATGAAACTGGTTGAGAGAATGCCAAGAGTGTGCAAAGCTGTCATCAAGGCAAAGGGTGACTACTTTGAAGAATCTCAAATATAAAATATATTTTGATTTGTTTAATTAAAATTAAATAAATCTTCTTCAGGCTAGGGTCCTTTTTTCTCAATTTCCGCCTGACTGACGTGCCCAAAGTAAACTGCCTGCTGCTCAGGCCCTGAAGCCAGGATATGCATATAATTGGTACCATTGGAAAGAAGACACTTTGAAGTTTGTAGAAATTTTAAAATGATGTAGGAGACTATAACACAATAGATATGGTAGGAGAAAATCCAAAGAAAAACCAACCAGAATTTTAGCGGGACACCTAGCCTTAAGTTAACACTTTTTTGGTTACTACATGATTCCAAATATGTTATTTCATATTTTTGATGTCTTAGAGTGTAATGGGTTAAACACTGTGATAGTGAAAGTGGTCCCATGGCCATGGACCCTGGCTGGTAGTGGAAGTGCTTGATAGTGGGCATGTGAATGGGCACTTACGGGCCTGACTCATCTCAGCATGGGAAGCAGAGCCAGCAGTGGGTATGCTAACACACAGCTATCTGATGAGAGCCTGGGGGTGTGTGTTTGCTTTGGCCTCACAGCAGACCATTTACCTCGCAAGCAGTTTAGCAAGTCATTGAGATTGGATTTAATCTCTCACTCAAGCACTTAAATGCTCTGTCTCTCTTTCCACTAAGATTTTCTTTGTTTTGGTTTCAGATGTTTTGCCTTATAGACATGCATTATTTGTCAGCAGCATTTTTTATGTAAAAGAACAATCATACTCCAATGAGACAGGCTCCCAAACCATCAAAATTCTATCAATTTGTTTTTGAATAATACATTATTTATGTGTAATATTGAAAACATACATATAGATGCCCAGAAAATAATTCCAGTGCTTGTAAAAGGCCACTGCAACATTACCAAATTAATATGAAATGTAATTACCAGAAAAGCACAAACTCCCACTGTAATATTCAGTATATTTGAATGTAACTGCAACTAGCACTATTGTTACTGGAACCAACACTATAGCTTTAAACTATTCAAATGAATGACAACATAAAATTCAGAAAGCATAGAAGTGTTACATATTGTAGCAAAATAACAAAAATTACAATACAACCTTTGCTTATGCTACTTATTTGCAAGTTATAGAAATATGAAATACAGTATTATGATGTATAAAGTAATATACTTTACCTTCATCCAGTAGATCTCTCCAGCTCTCTCCAGTCTGTGCAAACTCTCCGTTCGTCAGCTGCATATGCTTAGGTTCCAGGTGGAAAGGACAAGCCACGCTCACTTGCACTTGCACGCACTCACACACACACACACACACACACACACACACACACACACACACACACACACACACACACACACACACACACACACACACACACACACACACACAAACAGAAGAGCAGAGCATAATCCAATTATAGCCATAATGAAGAACAAAACCACCTTCACACACATGAGAACAAGGAGATCCCAAATATTCCACTTCCAACAGTATTATAACAAGCTTATTATCACGATACAATACAAAGTATTGTGTTTCTATTATTGTTCCCAGTGAAGGAGCACTGATGAGTTGTGAAAGAAGATATGCACAGATAATGAAAATTCATATTAATTATAACTCATGAATATGTTTAACCATTCAGTTCATGCCAAAAGACATTATTTGAATGTACTATCAAGAAAAATATGGGGCATACAGTATGAATAAAATAAAATAAAATTTTATTTGGCACATGGAACTTGGCACAGACTTTACCCTGAAATGCTGGCTTACGCCTCGATCACTTCGACAGCATCATTACGTTTTGGTACACCAGAAGTACATTCATTTCCAATGGAATGCTGCGTTTGCCTTGCAGCATTGCCCAGCAGAGGCAGTTGCAGTGCGTTCTGTGTGGTGCATACATTAGATTTATCGAACATATGCGTCAAACTGTATGCGTAGATGGCTTGATAGAAATGGTAGCAGATAGTGAATGTTGAACTTTTGTTTTCCACCTATCCAGATGATGCTGCGTACTATTTTGCGCAACAACGCTGTAGGTGTGATCAAGGCGTACAAGTAAGAACAAAAAATTGCTAAATTAAAAAGGAAAGTAGTAACACAATAAAATAACAATAACAAGGCTATGTACTGGTACCGAGTCAATGTGCATGGTGAAGAGGTAGTTGAGGTAATTGAGGTAATATGTACATGTAGATAGGGGTAAAAGTGACTATGCACTCAGGACAGATCATAAACAGTAGCAGCAGCACATGTGATGAGTGTGAAAGTGTGTCTATGTGTGAGTGTGTGTGTGTGTGTGTGTGACGTCAATATGCATGTGTGTGTAAGTGTATGTAGTGTCTGTGTGTGTGTCTTTGTATGTTGGATTGTCAGTGTAGTATCTGTGAGTGTGTGGGTAGAGTCTAGTGAGTGAACAGTCTATAATTTGGGTGGCTGGAGTCTGACAATTTTTAGGGCCTTCCTATGACACCACCTGGTATGGAGGTCCTGAATGGTAGGGAGCTCAGCCCAAGTGATGTACTGGGCCGTACACACTACGCTCTGTAGTGCCTTGCGGTCGGATGCCGAGTAGTACCAAGTGGTGATGCAGCCAGTCAATATGCTCTCAATGGTGCAGCTGTAGAACTGTTTAAGCATTTGATGGCCCATTCCAAATAATGTCAGCCTCCTGAGGGGGAAGAGGCGTTTTTGTGTCCTCTTTCTTCACAACTGTGTTGGTGTGTTTGGACCATGATAGGTCCTTAGTGACGTGGAAATCTCTGGCAACAAGTCAAAAGAGTTGCCTGTATCCTGAGTGACTAAAACAGGCAGTTCTTTCGAACGTCTGTCTGGGCATGAGACAATCTATAGAAGTGGATCTGTTAATGGACTGTGCATCATGGAATGTGCTCATCATGGAATGTGCTGTCTGTACTGTTTCAGCATTAAATGGGGCTAATGAGAATGACTGCAAGGCAACACCACTCACCAATATTGCAACAGCTTTGGGAATTATGTGTTGTCGTAGATGAGGAAAAACAGAAATGAACACATTATCAAACAATTGATAACAACACCATTATGTCATGTAAGATGTTGGTGAGACACTTATCCTATGCAGATTGTTCATAGAAAATAAGGCTATTATGATTGCCTGCACTGAACCCATTAAATTAATCATAACTGGTGGTTAATGGTAAAGTCTATAGACAAGACTGTCAATTAATGACACATCAATGCAAGCATTAATAAAGGATAAGCAGTTGTATTCTACCCATCAGTGGAGGCTGGTGGGAGGAGTTATAGGAGAACAGGCTCTTTGTAATGGCTGGAATGGAATTAATGGAACGGAGTCAAACATATGGTTTCCATATATTTGATCTGTTAAATACCGTTCCATTAAGTCCATTCCAGCCATTACAATGAGTCTATCCTCCTATAGCTCCTTCCACCAGCCTCCACTGATACCCATGCTAGGGAGAAGAGCAGATAGACTAAACCTGATTGAACAGCATAACACAATGGTCTCATCTCCATGGAATTGAGGCTGTAGTAGCACTGTTTAGCACATTCAAAGGCATGGGTATTATCCAAGCATAGCCTCGCCTTGGTCTACCTGTAGTAAGTCTTTGCAAATGTAAATGGACTTATTTCCCCCAATCAATTCAGCACAATCAAATGGAAATTAAAGTACAAATAGACCGATTTATAATCTATGCAAGGAGAGTGATTTTAATTAACCGGACAAAGACTGATTTAGTTGGCACATGTGATATTGTCAATTCTGGACATCAAACACACAAATCCACCAAAGGAGGTGTGCAGCTCAATACCTGCCTAGACGCTAAGCATTTCTATCTGACTGCTGATGTAATAAAGTTGAACAAAAAGCACTATATATAATGAAAGTCCTGGGGAGGAAATGTGGTCATTGGTTAGCTGTAAATATATCTACTCAGGAGCATCAATAATGTAATAATAATGTAATTGAAATTCAATGTACTAAGTTGAGTCATTCATTTATTAAAGCCAAATTGTCACTAGAGCTATGAATATCTATTCTATAAATGATGCATCTCTTGCACAGTAATATAAATGCATTTGCCTACAACCCCGAAGTATAAAACAAATAGTATCAGAACATTGTTTGTAATGGATGTGTGTTTCATTTTTTTAATGCAGTGATACCTTCCCCTTGAGAGGGCTCGTTGTGGGATAATGACAATGTGAGATATGAGAGGACTTCCCTTAGCATTGAGGGAGTGTGGGTGTGTAGAGTGGTTTCATTCAAACCCTCAGCTCTGGTTCTCTAATCAGGCCCTCTGGGCCAGCAGGCGGACATTCCTGAGCAATGATTCATGATGAAAATCGCATTCACACTGAGTACAGATTACAAATCAAATTGTATTGGTCACATACACATATTTAGCAGATGTTATTGCGGGTGTAGCGAAATGCTTGTGTTTCTAGCTCCAACAGTGCAGTAATATCTAACAACTAATATCAAACAATTTCACAACAATACACACAAATCTAAGTAAAGGAATGAAATTAAGAATATAGACATATTTGGAGGAGCAATGTCAGAGTGGCTTAGACTAAGATACAGTACAATAGAATAGAATACAGTGTAGACATATGAGATGAGTAATTCAAAATATGTAAGCATTATTAGAGTGACTAGTGATCCATTATTAAAGTGGCCAGTGATTTCAAGTCTATGTATATAAGGCATCAGCCTCTAATGTGCTAGTGATGGCTATTTAACAGTCTGATGGCCTTGAGATAGAAGCTGTTTTTCAGTCTCTTGGGCTGAGCTTTGATGCACCTGTACTGACCTCGCCTTCTAGATGATAGCGGGGTGAACAGGCAGTGACTCGGGTGGTTGTTGTCCTTGATGATCTTTATGGCTTTCCTGTGACATCGGGTGCTGTACTGTAAGTGTCCTGGAGGGCAGGTAGTTTGCCCTTGGTGATGAGTTGTGCAGACCGCACCACCCTCTGGAGAGCCCTGCGGTTGTGTGCGGTGCAGTTGCCGTACCAGGTGGTGATACAGCCCGACAGGATGCTCTCAATTGTGCATCTGTAAAAGTTTGTGAGGGTTTTATGTGCCAAGCCAAATATCTTCAGCCTCCTGAGGTTGAAGAGGCGCTGTTGTGCCTTCTTCACCACACTGCAGAACGTGGGGTACTTTTACAACATGAATATAGTGATTGGTAAAAGGAGATGATTGTCGACTACAGGAAAAGGAGGACCGAGCACGCCCCCATTTTCATTGATGGGCCTGTAGTGAAGCAGGTTGAGAGCTTCAAGTTCCTTGGTGTCCACATCACCAACAAACGAACATGGTCCATGCACACCAAGACAGTCGTGAAGAGAGCATGACAAAACCTATTCCCCTCAGGAGACTGAAAAGATTCAGCATGGGTCCTCAGATCCTCAAAAGGTTCTACAGCTGCACCATCGAGAGCATCCTGACTGGTTGCATCACTGCTTGGTATAGCAACTGCTCGGCCTCCGACCGCAAGGCACTACAGAGGGTAGTGTGTACGGCCCAGTACATCCCTGGGGCCAAGCTTCCTGCCATCCAGGACCTCTATACCAGGCGGTCTCAGACGAAGACCCTAAAAATTGTCAAAGACTCTAGCCACTCTAGTCATAGACTGTTCTCTCTGCTACCGCACGGCAAGCGGTACCGGAGCGCCAAGTCTAGGTCTAAGAGGCTTCTAAACAGCTTCTGGCTCTAACCAGAATATAAAGAGGAGTGGGAGGCCCCGGTGCACAACTGAGCAAGAGGACAAGTACATTAGTATCTAGTTTGAGAAACAGACGCCTCACAAGTCCTCAACTGGCAGCTTCATTAAATAGTACCCGCAAAACACTATTCTCAACGTCAACAGTGAAGAGGCGACTCCGGGATGCTGGCCTTCTAGGCATGCATCGCTTTTATGTATTTATGCTAAATATATTTCCCACCACAGCATGGAGAAAGTCAAGAGGAAGCAGTGGAGTGAGGTGGACATGTTCCATGCCTTGGAGGACTGTGGGGCAGGGATGGCTATGCGCCAGGCTGCCAAGGCATCTTTGTTTTTAGAAGATTACGACGTGTATGTGAATTTTATCTGCTAATAACAGTTTTATTTTCTTATCTACCAAGGTGCATGGCGTACCTCGGTGTAACAGTATAGCTTCCGTCCCTCTCCTCGCTGTAATGGTTCTCGTCCTCTTCGTCTGAGGAGTAGCAAGGATCGGACCAATATGCAGCGTGGTAAGTGTCCATTTTAATTTATTAAAACCGACCATGGATTGGAGACCATAGTAAAGGGCACCACTGGACTGAGGGGCAGCTCCGGACAGGAGGGCGACTCTGGCAGCTCCGGACAGGAGGGCGACTCCGGCAGCTCCGGACAGGAGGGCGACTCCGGCAGTTCCTGACTGACGGGCGGCTCAGGCAGCTCCTGACTGACGGGCGGCTCAGGCAGCTCCTGACTGACGGGCGGCTCAGGCGGCTCCTGACTGACGGGCGGCTCCTGACTGACGGGCGGCTCAGGCGGCTCCTGACTGACGGGCGGCTCAGGCGGCTCCTGACTGACGGGCGGCTCAGGCGGCTAAGGACAGATGGGTGGCTCAGGCGGCTCAGGACAGACGGGTGGCTCAGGCGGCTCAGGACAGACGGGCGGCTCAGGACAGGAGGGCGGCTCAGCACAGACGGGCGGCTCAGGCGGCTCAGGACAGACGGGAGAACCTGGAGGGAGGAGACGGAGAGACAGCCTGGTGCGTGGGGCTGCCACAGGAGGGGAGACCTACAGCTGCCACAGCTGGGGAGACCTACAGGAGGCCTGGTGCGTGGAGGAGGCACCGGATGGACCGGGCTGTGGGGGAGCACTGGAGCTCTGGTGCACAGCCTTGGCACCACTCCTCCAGGCTGGATGACCACTTTAGCCCGGACCCTCCAGAGTGCAGGCACAGGTTGAACCAGGCTGTGGGTGAGCACTGGAGATCTGGTGCATACTACTCGCACCTCTCCCTTAGGCTCAATGCCCACATTCGCCCGGCACGGGCGGAGCGCAGGCATAGGACGCACTGCACCCTCCCAGCGCCCCGGAGACACAGCACATAGAGCCGGCGCAGGATACCCTGGGCCGAAACGGCGTACCGGAGACCAGACACGCTGAGCCGGTACAACACGCCCTGGCTGGATGCCCACTCTCGCATGGCACTTGCGGGGGGCTGGCCTATAGCGCTCTGGGCTATGAGCGCATACTGGCGACACCGTGCGCTTGACCGCATAACACGGTGCCTGACCAGTACAACGCTGCTTTCGGTAAGCACGAGGAGTGGGCTCAGGTCTCCAACCTGACTCCGCCAAACTCCCCGTGTGCCCCCCCCCCCAAAAAAAAATGTGGGGCTGCCTCTCGTGCCTGTCGCGCTGCCGTGCTACCTACTCATATTGCCGCCGCTCAGCTTTCGCTGCCTCCAGTTCTTCCTTGGGGCGGCGATATTCCCCAGCCTGTGCCCAGGGTCCCTTTTTTGGTGGGTGATTCTGTCACGTTCATCATACGAAGGAGACCAAAGAGCAGCGTGATGTGAATACATCTTCTTTAATGATAACGAAGAACAATAAACAAACTCTTCGTCTGAGGAGTAGCAAGGATCGGACCAATATGCAGCGTGGTAAGTGTCCATTTTAATTTATTAAAACTGAACACTGAAAGATACAAAATAACAAAGTGAATAATACCGAAAACCGAAACAGTCCTGAAATGTGAAACAAACACTACAACAGGAAACAATCACCCACAACACACAATGACAAACAGGCTACCTAAATATGGCACCCAATCAGAGACAACGACTGACACCTGCCTCTGATTCAGAACCATACTAGGCCCAAACACATAGAAATCTAACAACAGAACAAAACATAGAAAAACAACATAGAATGCCCACCCCAACTCACGCCCTGACCAAACTAAAATAAAGACATAAAAAAGGAACTAAGGTCAGAACGTGATAGTACCCCCCCCAACGGTGCTGACTCCGGCCGCAAAACCTGAACCTATAGGGGAGGGTCTGGGTGGGCATTTACCGCGGTGGACGCTCTGGAGCGGGACGAGGACCCCACTCCACCATAGTCTCGGGCCCACTTCTGTGACACCTTAGGAGCGGCGACCCTCGTCACCGACCATGGATTGGAGACCATAGTAAAGGGCACCACTGGACTGAGGGGCAGTTCCGGACAGGAGGGCGACTCTGGCAGCTCCGGACAGGAGGGCGACTCTGGCAGCTCCGGACAGGAGGGCGACTCCGGCAGTTCCTGACTGACGGGCGGCTCAGGCAGCTCCTGACTGACGGGCGGCTCAGGCAGCTCCTGACTGACGGTCGGCTCAGGCGGCTCCTGACTGACGGGCGGCTCAGGCGGCTCCTGACTGACGGGCGGCTCAGGCGGCTCCTGACTGACGGGCGGCTCAGGCGGCTCCTGACTGACGGGCGGCTCAGGCGGCTCCTGACTGACGGGCGGCTCAGGCGGCTCAGGACAGACGGGTGGCTCAGGCGGCTCAGGACAGACGGGTGGCTCAGGCGGCTCAGGACAGACGGGCGGCTCAGGACAGGAGGGCGGCTCAGCACAGACGGGCGGCTCAGGCGGCTCAGGACAGACGGGAGAACCTGGAGGGAGGAGACGGAGAGACAGCCTGGTGCGTGGGGCTGCCACAGGAGGGGAGACCTACAGCTGCCACAGCTGGGGAGACCTACAGGAGGCCTGGTGCGTGGAGGAGGCACCGGATGGACCGGGCTGTGGGGGAGCACTGGAGCTCTGGTGCACAGCCTTGGCACCACTCCTCCAGGCTGGATGACCACTTTAGCCCGGACACTCCAGAGTGCAGGCACAGGTTGAACCAGGCTGTGGGTGAGCACTGGAGATCTGGTGCATACTACTCGCACCTCTCCCTTAGGCTCAATGCCCACATTCGCCCGGCACGGGCGGAGCGCAGGCATAGGACGCACTGCACCCTCCCAGCGCCCCGGAGACACAGCACATAGAGCCGGCGCAGGATACCCTGGGCCGAAACGGCGTACCGGAGACCAGACACGCTGAGCCGGTACAACACGCCCTGGCTGGATGCCCACTCTCGCATGGCACTTGCGGGGGGCTGGCCTATAGCGCTCTGGGCTATGAGCGCATACTGGCGACACCGTGCGCTTGACCGCATAACACGGTGCCTGACCAGTACAATGCTGCTTTCGGTAAGCACGAGGAGTGGGCTCAGGTCTCCAACCTGACTCCGCCAAACTCCCCGTGTGCTTCCCCCCCCAAAAAATGTGGGGCTGCCTCTCGTGCCTGTCGCGCTGCCGTGCTACCTACTCATATTGCCGCCGCTCAGCTTTCGCTGCCTCCAGTTCTTCCTTGGGGCGGCGATATTCCCCAGCCTGTGCCCAGGGTCCCTTTTTTGGTGGGTGATTCTGTCACGTTCATCATACGAAGGAGACCAAAGCGCAGCGTGATGTGAATACATCTTCTTTAATGATAACGAAGAACAATAAACAAACTAATACAAAAATAACAAAACAAACGTGAAGCTAAATATAACGAGTGCAGACATGCAACATCACATAAACAATCACCCACAAACCACCTGCTCCAGTCCCAGCCCCTGCTCTAGTCCGCGCCCCTGCTCCAGTCCCAGGCCTGCTCCAGTCCAAGCCCCTGCTCCAGTCCCAGCCCCTGCTCCAGTCCCTGCTCCAGTCCCAGCCCCGCTCCAGTCCCAGCCCCTGCTCCAGTCCCAGCCCCTGCTCCAGTCCCAGCCCCTGCTCCAGTCCTAGCGCTTGCTCCAGTCCTAGCCCCTGCTCCAGTCCCAGCCCCTGCTCCAGTCCCAGCCCCTGCTCCAGTCCCAGCCCTGCTCCAGTCCCAGCCCCTGCTCCAGTCCAACTGCCTCCTCCATCTTCCATGGTCACACCACCACAACAGCCTTGTCTGGTGTCCCTGCCCCCAGCAATTCGAATACAGCCACCTCCTAAGGTAAACACATGTTAAAGTATGAAAAGAAAACAGTTTAATAAAGCTGCAAATGTTAAAACATTTTTCTCTCTCTTTACATATCTATAGTCCATAGCACCAGCATGTCCACCTCTTCCAAAACTTCTGCAGCTTCCTCTAGTGGTATTGATTTAAAAAAGTAGAAGTAGAAAAAAGCTCCACCAGCCACCTCTGTCACGCCACCAATGGCACCACCCTCAGGTACTTCAGAATCTGCTTGTTTTTCTCTCAGTTGTATCAATTACTATTGTTGCTGTAGTCCTTCAACATTTGCAAACCATGTTAATCAATTAGATTTTTTATTTATCTATTTTTTTAATAAAAGAAGACACCACCTGCTGTATTCGCTGCAGGGAACGTGATCCGCCTGCAATCTCCCCGCAGGAGTGTGAGTCAGAGGTGCCATTGGGTGTGCTGTGACTTCTGCCAGCACTGGTTCCACTGCAGGTGAGTGCAATGGGATCTAGAGGTGGTGGTGGAGCTGGATTTTTGTGACAATATAGGGATGGAGGTCGAGATTAAATTGTTTGTTTTCATATGCAATTATTTATTTGTTTAAAAAAAAGACATGTCTAAAATACAATATACATATATTTATTCAACCCATCTTGTGTATTTTTTCTTCTGCAACACAAACTCCAAACATGTCTTCATTGTTTATGTCAATGCACATCACTGAAATTAAAGTTTTATTTGATGTAAATTATTCATACTCATTTATATTTTAGTATTAAACTGTTATCTACTTTCTCAAAACATAAGATTCATCTGTAAAACAAATTATGAGACATTATTTGGTTACAACACTGAAGAAGATGTTGGTGAAGAACCATTTTTAGGAGTCCACAGGAAGGCGCACCGGCCAACACAATGAAAAGTTGACGGGCAAGTACATTTTTTTAACCGGAAGGCTAGCCAACTAGTCAACTATCTAGTAAACACTTCAGAGACAAGGTTGGTGTTTCTTTTTTAACAAAATGAAATGGATCTATCTTGTAATTGAACAAAATAGTAAGGTGGCCAATAACTGGGGGCCGTATGCCGATAATACGCAATGCATTTTTTAGCTAAATCGCTTATCAAAAAACTGATAATAGTAGTATTTCCACTGAAATGTCAAACATGCTAATTGCTAACCCGATAGATAACATTTTTGCAACACCAATAATCACAAAACATTGATGGCTTGATCACAGGATAACACTGTTGAAGGTATTATATTTCTTAAACATTGTTTAATATGCCGATAATACGGGATCCTACACTAACTCATGCGTGAGACACTGACCATAGGAGTTGGCGGATTTGGCAAGAAAGCACAAACAGATCTGGGACCAAGCTAACAATAGTGATTTCTGTATTCTCAAGTTCACAGAAGTCAGAAAAGTAGATGGCTCAACCAGACAATGATTGGAGTAAGGAGGAAGAGGGCAGGTACGATGAAAATAGGACTGGCAGCTCCTTGGAGATCAGGCCAGCAGAAAGCCTGTTCCAGCAGGTGATGTTTCTCAGGACCGATACCTGGAAAACCAGGAAGATTGAGGAGATTGGTACAGATGTAGTATTGCCAGCGGTTAATTGCATCATAGAAACGTGATACTTTTTGTATCCTGTAAATATAATACTACCATGTTGTGTCCATTCATTCAAGGCATGCAGTGAGTTGTCATGCTGTCCTCCAGTGTCTGTGTGGAATGGAATTGGAATTTAGGCTTATATTATGACAGATAAGTAAGCACTAAATGTGGGCACACACCTACTGTACAATTATATGAATATAAACTTAACAAACTTGAATCCATAAGTGCTCACCTCTTGAGTGATCCAAGAGCAGATGCTTCAGTTTGCGGAGAGCGCGGGTGAGATTCTCCAGACGGAGGTGAAGGTGGACATTCTCGTCTTTCAAAGCATGAATGGTATCCTGGAGCTCATAACTAGAGCCAATGCGTGGCAACATAGAGATAGTCCAGAACATCACAGCCACCTGCACAGTGAGCAGCAATGTTACCCTCAAGACCATAATAGCAAAAGATAATAGCAATTATGTCTGGCAAAATCAGCTTAATGTTTCATTGCTTTGTCAACAATGTCTGAATACCCCTACTGCAGCAACTGTTCTGAAAAACTGCTCAGCTGTTCCAAAACAAGCTAAAAGCATGTGGAAATAGCAGCATTCAGGTCCTTGCCTATTTCTAGGGCAAACCATTATTTGGGGTCCAATAGTGGTGGGCAGCCATGGGCAACTCTCAGAGATCAATTGTACTATTCTGCATCACTAATCTAGGCTAGGGAGACTGCCTGACAAAAAGGTGCTTCTGTGTTCCCTAATGACACTGGCTTGTGTCCAAATATCATACTCGCGTGCTACATACTGTAGTAGTAACATAAGCTAGCTGAACATTAAAAATAGACTTCTAAGACAATTGCACACACTAAGGATAGGGGAGAGCAGAACAAAGGGCAACTGGACACACTAATGCTAGAACAGACACATATAGTCTGACAAATTCCACTCAGGACACATACCAGAGACACGTAGGCGCCTAGGGAAATTGGACACCTAGATATATAGTCTGCTGATTCCCTTAAGTGCATGAGACTAGACATGTAGGCGCCTAAGAGAACAGCCACCATTATAAACTAATTGAAAGCAGATGGCGTTATAGGGCGTGAACAAGTAGGAAGCTTGAACTAAAGGATGATGGTGGGGAATGACTTGAGAAAGGAAACTTCATTTGCATAGGGGAGGGACATAATACTATGTGTGTATAAATATAGGAAATGGACTTCTGGGGGGGGCGGGGTGTGTTCCGCGGGGACATGCCAGTTGGCTGTACAGTTGTAATAAAGAGCATGTTTGAATTTACAAGTTCTGATAAGCGTTGTATTTGAAATGATTTTCCACGACATATTTGGCGAGCTGAGCCAGGAGGGACAGGGACTGAGGAATGGCGTCCAGGGCTGGAGATAGTTTCTTTGGACAATCTTGCAAACACTATGGCCACAACTATAAAAAGGTAAGCTTGTTCTTACATAGTTGAAATGTTTGTATGGATTGCTTCAGAGATCCTGTCTCAGCGAGAGGGGCGCCATGTAAGTCTCTCTTTCAAATTTCCTAAAAAGAAACCAGTAAAAACGAAAGAACTTTTGAATTCAAATAAATTTGCATGTATGTGTAATTTGGGGAATTGTATTAAATATAAATGCATGCGCATGTATAGAGAATGAGTGAATAGGCGATGTGAACTTTGCTTGTGTTAGGTGTTTAGTGGAGCATGCGCTCGTTCTGATTAGACCGTTCGAATGTGTAGCTTAAATGATGTGCTTGTTTGCGCCATCTGGCTGAGATGGCTGGCTATAATGTGGGACAGCTCATACGGTAAAAACAGATAATGTAGGTAGAAAATCCTGTGATACCTCTTCAATAAAATTAGTAGAAGGAATGCTTGGACAGGTTACTTATGAATAATGGCTCTAAAGATAACAGAGAACTGCATAAATAAGTAGTTAGAAAGCCACCGCTCTTTAAAAAAGGAACATTTTTAAAGAGGTCTGATTGGGTGGATATTTAGTAAATAAATACTTCATGGCTACCGCCCCAGAACGGGGGACTGAACGGATGAATATTTAGAAGGCAGGAAAAACGTTTGCCCGATTGTGCGGCGTTCAACTGCAAAAGTAGCTTATAAATATTAGGTTGTAGGAAAAACGTTTGCCCGATTGTGCGGCGTTCAACTGCAAAAGTAGCTTATACGGTCAAAGCATAAATCAGTAGTTAAATAAATATTTCATGGTTAACGCTCTGAAAGGAGGACTGTACGGGTGAAATATTAGGTTGCAGGAAAACGTTGGCCCGATTGTGCGGCGTTCAACTGCAAAATTAGTTTATACGGTCAAAACATAAATCAGTAGTTAAATAAATATTCATGGTTACCGCCCCGAAAGGGGGACTGTACGGATGAATATTTAGGACGTTTGCCCGATTGTGCGGCGTTCAAATGCAAAAGAAATCCTGCGAATAAAAAACCGCTCTGTCTAGCTAACAGGGTTTTGTAATTCAGTAGGTCACGCCACAATACTACTCTAATAATAGAAGTAAAGATCAGTATTGGGGGGGTGAATAGAATATGAAGACAAGCTGATCCGATTAGACAGTAGTCTCGTCATATTGTAGAAATCCTAGAAGTCTAGGCTTATGTAGGAGGAAGTGAATTAAGTCAATAAAGAAAGACTAAGTTGTTTTGAGGTAAAAACAAAGGGATTGAATGAACAGATGAAACATAAAAGGATGAATGATAATGTTGTAAGAAATGAGTAGATCTGTGTAGAGAGAACATTAGGAAGAAAGGAAGGATGGGTTGTGTGTGTGTGTGTCTGTGACCAACTGCTGGTAGGAAGAGGCATGCGCAAGCCTCTCTGACAGTTAACTGAGGGTAATTTGAGAAGGAGAGTGCAGTTAACTGCTATTAGGCAGATGAAATGAAATTAAGGAACATCGAAGTAAAATAAGTTATAATCAAGGATAAAAACACTGATGTGATAAAGTAATAAGCGACCATAGTAGAATACTAAAAAAGGAGTTAAAATAAATAACCATAAAGATAATAAAAGAGGTTTAAACCAAATAGTGTGTAACAAAACAGAAAGTAGAATCGTCGATAAATTGAAATTGTACTATAAAGTTAAAAACGAATCTAGGTTAGTTAAGATAAATAGTGATAAATAGTGAAATTCAGGACAGATTAAGGATTCACGAACGGTGTAACAAAGGAAGAGGAAAAAAACAGGCCGTCGATCACTCTGTACCCACAGAGACTGCGGTCTAAAAATAGCCTGAAGGACAGAGACCAGAATATGAGAGGTTTGTTTCACTAAAACCGTGAATCGGGAATTAAACAGTAAAATGGGATAAAAGACAATGAAATAATAAGAATATAGAGAATAGGTAAGAAAGTATAGACAAAATAAATTAATAAAGGTAAAAGTAAGACGTTAGATAGAGATCTTAACGGAGCGGGCAGTGGACTGGTGTGACTCAGTTGGTAGAGCATGGTGCTTGCAACGCCAGGGTTGAGGGTTAAATTCCCACGGGGGACCAGGATGAATATGTATGAACTTTCCAATTTGTAAGTCGCTCTGGATAAGAGCATTTGCTAAATGACTTAAATGTAATGTAAATGTAATCATAAAATTGATTAGAACTATAAAATGAATAAATAATGATATCTGTAAAGGGAAAAACACAGTGATATTTGAAGTATTGTACTAGAATAAGACATTAAGTCATCTGTAGTATTCAGAAATAATGTCTGTACTATATAGAGCATGCTTTGATAAGAGAAATTAAGTGATGGGACAAATGAATTTTTAATTGGAAAGGGGATTCGCTCTACCTTGGAAAAATAGTAAATAAAAGGTGTATAATACATGGGAGTATTTAGGAAAAATAAATAAATAATTAGTGGCATGACAACAAAATGACTGTTTCCATAGAATAGGGAGAGAAGGACACTATTACCTGATAAACAGGATAAATAGGACAAGGGAATTAAACAGTCACATGGGACCAAAATGTGAAGCTCGATTTGCAGGCGTTCTGATGTCAACATTCTATCATCAGAAAATACATTGCGATGGGGTTGTGTGTGTGGTTCCTCTAGTCCTCGCAGACGTGCGGGTGATTGGCAGAACTATTGACAAGATCTAAGAACCAATAAGAAAATAGCTCTCTGTTCTGGATATAGGTATATCGGGTATGAGAAAAATTAGTGTAATGTGACATTAGAACTTAGTGCGGTAGTAGGAAATGCCGCTATACAAGAGTTAATATCCTTGTCAAAATAACAAACAACTAATCGGTTTGAGGTTAGTGAGAATGGAATTTTTTACTTGTCGGTGTATAGTCTCTGAGCGAACAATGAGTGTTTCATAGAGATTACAGTTTATATGTGGTCAAGGAGAAGTATTAGATCACGTTTGACTTGACATCTAGTAGAGTAACGATGGAATTTTAATTGTTAGACATTCTATACCACAATTCTCTGGAACTGTTAAAGATGCTTTAGAATAAAATCTATGGATAAGTAAAATTATTGGTTTGCTGACTAAAAGGTAACATTGTGAATATTAACGATATGTACACTTTCTTTTCCAGAAAGAATAAGGAAAAAAAAAAAAAAGGGTTTTTTAATCTTCTCTGGTCAACAATGTCATTGGAGACTGCATTACTGTGGAAAGCAGTTAATTAAAGTCAGCCGCTTTAAAAATAAAAATATCTGGATAAGGCTAAAACATGGAGTTCTGGATGAGTGAGTCCAGTCCCTTTGCGATTATTGGCTTATGGTTCACTAGTAAGTACACCATGTACTGGGAATGAATATGCATTAGTAGATTTATTGGAAGGGTTTTTTCCAATTCAGTTTCAAATTGGGTATGCAAAAGGATGGACATGTTTTTGAAAATGTATTTAAGTTGTACCTAAAGAAAGGGGGAGTGGAAACATATTAATGGTGTCAAAATGCCCTGAATCCTAGGAATTTCCTGTGAAAGACTGATCACCTTTTACTAGAAATTGTTGGAACAGGTGGGATTTACTTATAAAATGTTTAAGACACCAGACTCTATTCAAACTGTATAATTACTTTGAAAATCTATTATGTCTCTGGGAAAATTATGAAGAGTTGTACCCTTAAATTGAATAAGTTATTCGAATAGGTTTATTTTAATTTTTATTTTTGATATAACATGGGTTCATAGGTAAAACTATCAGTTCCTTGGGGTTATGGTCTTTGGGTAAATACACAAATGTGTTTTGTTCATTATGCATATAAAAAGTGTTGAAAGTTATTCCAAAGGGTTTATTGGAGTGTGGGTTTGTGAGGGTTTTGTTGATAAATACATCATCTGTAATTCATCTGAGAGAACACTGGTGGAATAAGGGAGTTATCATAAGAAGGTGACGTCAGAATGCTTTAAGGCATGGGAGAGAATATCACCACAAGTGGGTGTGGAGATCAAACCCACCCTAACTGACTGAACAGTGAGGGACAACTGTGTCTGATGACCTGTGAACTGTATCTAAAAAAAGACATGCTGAAATGATATGGGCCAGGGAGAGTAATGACTTAAAGGATTGGGGTACTGATCTTTTTATTATCAGGCCACAAATGAGAGAAAAACTGAGACAACGGGGCTATTGGAAAATAGATAATACTGGTATTTAAAGTGTTTAGTATAAATGTTAATTATTAAAGGGATGTTGTGTATTGAATAGATAAGGTCAAATTTGAGTTAAAGTAAACACTAAGGACTGTTATCCTGAATATTGGGTTGGAAAATGTATTTAAGAAATAACTGTTTAGTTATTTAGATATAGAACTGTTTAAATTTAATAGGCCTAGGGAAGCTCTGGAAACTAATCCTGAGACAAGGTGGTTGACAAAACTTACAGAATATTAGATTAAAGGTTTTTTATTTTTTTATTTTTTTGTTTTATAATGTCATTGGAATTGGAATGATAAAATCTAATGTTTAATTGAATAAAAAGATAGTCTGTTGTGCGATGATACCCAAGAATGAAGAAGAAAGAGACCAATAATAACATGGGCATAGAATGAAACAGATGGACGTTTTCTCCAGGTTTAATTACATTACGAATAGTGGAAATTTATTGCAAATGTGTAATTATTATAATTTTTCTCTTTTTCTCGTTTGGTCAATTTATTTTTGTTTTGAGGAACATAAGGTTGTGTATATGTTCCTGAGGAGGGACTGATACTGATATAAATGATATATAAATTGACTTAAGGATGTTTTAAGTATGTATCAAACAATGGCTGTTATGGGTTAGGGGACTCATAAATGAAGGTAATGATAGTGAAGGGGTGTTATTTGGTAATGATAGTGAAGGGGTGTTATTTCTAGAAACTATGTATAATAATAGAGATAATTCACAGAAAAGGAAAGACAGCTGGCTGTGTAAAATATAGGGACAATTCTAAAGTAAATAGAACAATTCACATATCTAAAGATATGGTAAAAAGAATAAGTGGTGGCATTTTGAACACTAGAGCAAAAGTTTAAGAAACTTATTACTTAGTTTTGATAGGATTGGATATTAATCCAACTGGAAGACATTTGACTGATTACATGTTATTGTACAGCAGTTGATGTAGGGAACATCATTTGACTATTATGAATATTTCTGTGGCAGGAGGCCAGGTAATTGAGGCAGAATGGTTACATAGGGCTGTTATTAAGAATTAAGATTTAGTGATATTGCTATAACAAGAAAAGTCTGTTGTCAGGAAATAACCCATGTGTTAGTGTGTATGTCCTCAGGAAAAAACAGCCAGAAATGGAAGGGTTTGGGCTGCATTCTGGAGACTGAGTGTACATCAAGATACACCAGGCTGGTGGTATACTTCTTACAACACTGCAGTGGTAAAGTTCTTCATGTCTCTCTTTGGTGGGTGCATAAGTCTCACGAGAAGTAAGGTCCAGCTGAATAATGGGTGAGCTTGAAAACACCATGACAGAGGATGTGGAATCAGAGAGAGAAAGAGAGAGAGACTAGATTCCACTATAGACATACTGGGTTGAGTTTGGAGGCTACTTGTTTTATTTTTAATACATCATGTGAAAGAGAATGGATGATAGGATATTATACTCTAAACAAACATGTTAAAGGGATTGATATGAAAGCATATAGAGTGTTGAATTAATTCAAGAAGAGAGAATGTTAATTGTAGGTTATGCACATGATTATCAGTTGAAATGGAGTAGATGGGAAACTAAGTAAAAATGACATGATTTGGGAACACCTCTCAGAACCTGTGGCCGAAAGGGGAAGACTGGGTGGAAGCATGAGGAAGCTTTTTAGGGCTTTTATTTTTGTGGAGTCCAGCAGAAAAGTATCCTGGAGGCATAGAGTCAGGTAAAGAGAGAGTGGGAATTGTCATGGTCTCAGATTTCAGTTTGCATGAATATATTTATGCATAACACATAACATTGTCAATGCTGTTATGTTTTGTCTGTTGTTTTCCAAGTCTTATGTTTAGGAAACCAGAAGGAGAGGGGTTCGCCAGCTTCAGCTGGAATGTCTGTTTGTTGTGTGATGAGTGATGGAAGTAAGAGGATGTATGGTGCAATCATAGAACAGAGGCCATAAGTCTCTAAGTATGAATGCTTCACAGAAAGTAGGCAGAAACCTGAACCAGGATGAGAGGTTCTGTGTTTGATGATCCAAGGGGACCCGAAGGACCTCTCCCAGTGATACCAGGAGATCTAGTCCACGTTGGAGGGATCCGGAGGAAGTGGGATCAACCGAGGAGAGATGGACCCTATGAGGTGGCCAAAGCAACAAGAACGGCCGTCCAAGTGAAAAGAAGCCAGACGTGGTACCATCTGAACCACTGCAGCTGAGTCCCAACAGAGAGAAGGATACAACCACATAGAGATGAGGACACAGAGGATGCTGATTCACCAGGAGGGAGCCTGGAGGGAGCAGGAGCAGCGGAAACGATTGAGACGCCAGGGAGGAGCCAAGAAAACAGCAAATCAAGTGAAAGCCAAAATATGACACGTGCACCGACTAATGCACCCAGAAGAGGAGGAGAGGCCTCACAAGGAACAGAATAAGAACGTTTCTTGCCTAAAATTGAAAGCCTTCCAGATGGAAGCTAAGTCCGGCCTGAGGAGGGAGCCTCAGGTGAAGAAAGAGGAGGAAAAGTCCCGCAAGCTGAAGAAAATGGGGATTACCCCACAATTGACTTTTAAACTTTTGAATGGCCTCCTTTACAGACAATTGATGTTAGAACAACAAAAGAATAATGACATTGACATAACAGAAGTAACAGTGAATGCTAGTATAGAAACAACAGACTAATGCACAATCAAGATGTATGGTGGGAGCAGGAAGAGAAGAATGAAATCAGCCGAACAATCCAAAAAGACTGACAAGGTTAGAATCTATGTTCCACCTCAATTTATAACAGAAGCAGGAGAACTGAAGTCTATCTCAATCATAAGGATCAAACCCTTATCGGAGATGGCACTCTGTGGATGGACATATCACCAAACAAAGGGACAAGTCGTTTGGGATCCGAAAGGATGTGATCTGACATTAATCAAAGAAAAAGACGAGAGGGTGCTCATCATGAATCAGATTGAACCAGTTGAAGGTGAAGAATTAATAGTTGAAATAACAAGAACAACAGTGACCGAAGGGAGTAGCACCACTAGATGACATCGACTGCCCTTACCAAGCAGACCACCGTGCCAACAAAGCAACCTGAGACATCAGTCAGGAGAGTTTTTACTGATATTTGAAACTTTCTGATAAACTCTAATGATCTACCTCAAGATAAGAACATTGAAAAAGCAACAGAATTAGATATATCAGAATCAGAAGCACTCAAGGACACTACATGAGAAGAAGTAGTGAAGAAGGAGTGATACGAATGGGCTAAGTATATGGCAAACAGACACAGAATGGACAATTGTATTTTGTGAAGAAAATCACCTTTGTCTGATCTTTTAATAGTCTCTGAACCAGCATCATGTAAAAACTGTGTAAGTTGTAAAAATGACTATTGTACCAATAGAAAGTATTCTATTCCCTTGTGTGACATAAAATGTAGGATTGTTCTGGGTAAGTACTAGGGGTAAAACTATGTTGAATGAGACCATGCTGGGAGACAATGATTGTGTTGCCTATAATATTAGATCTGAATTAAATGTACCTCAATTAGACAGAGGTACCGTGGTTAAAGGAAAATATGAATGTTTTTACAGCCATGACACCGAAGGAATTGATGTAGGAAACACCACTGTAGAATGTGATACTATTTGGGTGTTAGAGAATGTGGGAGTTCATAAAAATAATGATAAAGGGTTGATTATGAATAGAAAAGGGTTGTGTGGTCACATAACTCAGGTTGCGCCATCTCTTACTATGTTGAAAAATCAAGACAGAGGTATTGCTGATAGTTTATGGATGTGTGGAAAAAACTAACTGTTGAATGTATTGCCTGATGGATGGATTGGTCTTTGTGCCTTAGTTAGAGCAATTAAATAGGTTACGATTATTAAATCACCCCATGATGACTATGTAAAACCTAGAGTTAAAAGGGCTTATGAGAAGGATCCTGAGGTATACCTTAATGCAATTGGACTGCTTAGAGGTCTACCTAGGGATTTCAAGGCCAGAGATGAGGTTAAATCAGGATTTGAATCTATATTTTTGTGGATAACACCAAATAAGAACTTAGAATAGATTAATTATATATGCTATAACCAACAGGGATTCATTAACTATACTTAATTGGCTCTTAGTGGAGAAGGGTGGAGTTTGTGTCATGTTTGGGGATGACTGTTTCACCTTTATTCACAATATTGCTATGGCCAAACTCAAAGGATTACGAGCAGAAGTAAAGGCTAATGCTGATGTCATATTCAATTTCTTATTATATTCATTGTATTATTTTTATTTTTTATACTGTTTCTGATTGAATCTTTTACTCTTATGAATATTGGAGATGTTTGGTCTAGTTGGTTTATATGCTTCACTTTGTTTTTATTTTTTGTATTTTCTTGTTTATCATAGGTTTTTTCATTTACTATCCCATAGTCTTATTTGTATCATTTATGTGGCTTAATAGCCCCAGAGGGGGGATTGTAGTAGTAACATAAGCTAGCTGAACATTAAAAATAGACTTCTAAGACAATTGCACACACTAAGGATAGGGGAGAGCAGAACAAAGGGCAACTGGACACACTAATGCTAGAACAGACACATATAGTCTGACAAATTCCACTCAGGACACATACCAGAGACACGTAGGCGCCTAGGGAAATTGGACACCTAGATATATAGTCTGCTGATTCCCTTAAGTGCATGAGACTAGACATGTAGGCGCCTAAGAGAACAGCCACCATTATAAACTAATTGAAAGCAGATGGCGTTATAGGGCGTGAACAAGTAGGAAGCTTGAACTAAAGGATGATGGTGGGGAATGACTTGAGAAAGGAAACTTCATTTGCATAGGGGAGGGACATAATACTATGTGTGTATAAATATAGGAAATGGACTTCTGGGGGGGGCGGGGTGTGTTCCGCGGGGACATGCCAGTTGGCTGTACAGTTGTAATAAAGAGCATGTTTGAATTTACAAGTTCTAATAAGCGTTGTATTTGAAATGATTTTCCACGACAATACTTAAACTGCATACTATGTACACATCGTTGCATACTATTTTATCACATACGTTTAGTAAAAAGAAGTATTGGCTCCTGACTGGCTGAATAGGTGGGGGGGTGTCTAGTGCGGGTGGATTTTTCCCACACTCGAGAACCAGCCTGATAATAGCTAATTTCCAATTTGATTAAAGTCTGAATAGAATAGGATTTAAGTTAAAGGCCAACTCAGGCTGGTTATAGGCAGACTATCACATTCGACCTATACCATAGCCCATATCGCCCATCTATCCTATTTAAAAAGGACTGAAGACAAAAATAGACCATTTGGTTCCATTTCAACATATTAAGGCCCTATTAATGAAACAAATGCTTTAACATACAAAAGTTTGGATACACCTACTCATTCAAGGGTTTTTCTTCACTTTGACTATTTTCTACATTGTAGAATAATAGTGAAGACTATGAAGTAACACATATGTAATCATGTAGTAACCAAAAAAGTGTTAAACAAATGAAAATATATTTTATATTTGAGATTATTCAAAGTAGCCAACCAGGCACCCCCCTCATTAGGACAAAGGAGTAGTCGAGCAGACATCCGTTCAGAGAGGAGTGTTACCAGCTCCAGATATAGTGCCCACTCATCGGTGAGTCGCATCCCAGACCTATCCGACCTCCAAACAGTTATGTTAGAGGAAAGAATGAAGCTCATGGAATTTAATAACCTACAACGTCAGCTAGAGCAAGATCACAACGTCAACAGAGTGTCAACGCATAGCAGCGAAGCCAGAGAAGCTCAGCGACAACAGGAAGAAGCGCAGCGTCGACAGGAGAAAGTTCACCAGGACCGAGAAGCAATAGCTACACAACTGAACAGGCAGCAGCATTTACAGAAGGTAGCTAATGAGCTAGAGCTAGCCAAGCTTGTGACATCCTTTCTTAAATAAAAGGATAGTGTTGATGCAGCCAGAACCCAGATAATTCAGTAAGAGCAGAGGAGCCCCTCACCAGCACTATCTGATGAATCATGTGGCAGCTTTGTCCCACTGACACAACCACAACACGCCAACCTAGGAGAAAGAGGCAGAGACAATGAAGACTCACATCGTCTTCTCCCTGCCTACCCAAGGCACTTTTCAAATCAAAAAAAAAAATCAGCCCTTCTTACATCAGCTGATATCTCAAAGTGCTGTACAGAAACCCAGCCTAAAACCCCAAACAGCAAGCAATGCAGGTGTAGAATCACGATGGCTAGGAAAAACTCCCTCGAAAGGCCAAAACCTAGGAAGAAACCTAGAGAGGAACCAGTCTATGAGGGCTGGCCAGTCCTCTTCTGGCTGTGCCGGGGGGAGATTATAACAGAACATGGCCAAGATGTTCAAATGTTCATAAATGACCAGCATGGTCAAATAATAATAATCACAGTAGTTGTCGAAGGGTGCAACAAGTCAGCACCTCAGGAGTAAATGTCAGTTGGCTTTTCATAGCCGATCATTGAGAGTATCTCTACCGCTCCTGCTGTCTCTAGAGAGTTGAAAACAACAACACGCCAAGGTAGGAGAACCAGCTCCCGTGGTTCCGCACCCTGCTCCAGCTCTTGTGGTTCCGCACCCTGCTCCAGCTCTCGTGGTTCCGCACCCTGCTCCAGCTCTCGTGGTTCCGCACCCTGCTCCAGCTCTCGTGGTTCCGCACCCTGCTCCAGCTCTCGTGGTTCCGCACCCTGGTCCAGCTCCCGTGGTTCTGTACCCTGCTCCAGCGCCTGTGGTTCTGCACCGAGCTCCAGCTCCCGTGGTTCCTCACCCAGCTCCAGCACCTGTGGCTCCATACCCCGAACCAGCACATGCGGCTTCATACCCCATACCAGCACATGAGGCTCCATACCTGGACCAGCACCTGCAGCTCCATACCCTGGACCAAATCAAATCAAATCAAGTTTATTTTATATAGCCCTTCGTACATCAGCTAATATCTCGAAGTGCTGTACAGAAACCCAGCCTAAAACCCCAAACATCAAGCAATGCAGGGGTAGAAGCACGGTGGCTAGGAAAAACTCCCTAGAAAGGCCAAAACCTAGGAAGAAACCTAGAGAGGAACCAGGCTATGAGGGGTGGCCAGTCCTCTTCTGGCTGTGCCGGGTGGAGATTATAAGAGAACATGGCCAAGATGTTCAAATGTTCATAAATGACCAGCATGGTCAAATAATAATAATCACAGTAGTTATCGAGGGTGTAGCAAGTCAGCACCTCAGGAGTAAATGTCAGTTGGCTTTTCATAGCCGATCATTAAGAGTATCTCTACCGCTCCTGTGGTCTCTAGAGAGTTGAAAACAGCAGGTCTGGGACAGGTAGCACGTCCGGTGGACAGGTCAGGGTTCCATAGCCGCAGGCATCTGCAGTGCCACAACCTGCACCAGGATTTACACCATACCCTGTTCCAGGTAAACCCTACTTACCTGCAGGACAAAGCATCCCTTATTCAGCTCCAGCAGCACTAGGTTTCCATCCAGGCTTAGGCATGCCCTATCCCAATCCAGCAGCAGCATATCCTTCCCCGGGGCAGATGGCACCCTACCAGGAGCCTGCTCCACCACCTGGCATGGATCAGCTGATTGCCTAATTATACTGCATTCCGAAGCCGTTGTTGCCCTACTTTGAGAGCGGTAGAAAGTATTACTTTGCCCTCAAGATGGCCCTAAATGACCTGATGGGCAGTCACAGACACCTAAATGAGCAGTATAAGTATCAAGTGCTCGTGGCCCATGTGAAACTACAGAGTGCAGTCAAGCTCGCTAAGGCCTACGTGCACGACCCAAGACCTTAACACTGCTGCCTTACAAGCCATGCAGGACAAGTAAGTTCAGCTCCTCCAACTCATCCAGTGTGAGCTAGCTAACATCCTAAACTCCCCAGCCGTCAGGTTCTGAGAAGCCTTCTACACCTTGCCCTGTCTATCCACTCACTGGTAGGCATGCTCAGGACACTTGAGGGGCAGAACGGCTATGAGCTCAGATGTGGTTCCCACGTCGACCGGCTCTTGAGCAAGATGCCACAAAGCTACCGGGATGAATTCATTGAGTACTGCTCCGATCGCAGCATCCTCTGGACTGGCACAGACCAGACGTACACCCTACATGACTTGGCAGCCTGGTTGCAGAAGAAGTCCTGGGCTAAGCGCATATCAAGCAGAGCCGCAGCCCTCTATCAAGGTGATATGCCTGAGCCATTCAAGAAAGACCACCGTGCCTTCATGGAAAAGCTTGTGTCCCTACGACCAAGGTGTACCTGGACAGACCCAACCAATTGGCAAAGTAATGCTTAAGGTCGTGAAAGTCTTACTTTACAAGAGACCGAGCCCTGGAGACATACACCGTGCTTGACGATGGCTCGTAGCATCATCCTTCCACAGGCTTTTCAACAACTAAACCTCACTTCTGAGCCTGAGACCCTCACCCTCAGGACAGTTCGACAAGACATTGTGCAACAGCAAGGTGCCTCAGTTATCGTTGATGTGTCCCCCCCTGCTCAAACCTTTCAAGAAGTATGGGATACGTCAGGCATTCACCACAGACAACCTAGGCCTTTCCAAACACTCCTGCCCAGTAGCAGCTCACCAAAGATGATACAACCACCTCATTAAGCTGCCTTTGCCATGGGTAGCCCAAGCTCAACCTCTGCTGCTGATTGGTTCAGATATGCCTCACCCCCTGATACCCATACAGCCAGTGTGTACAGGCCCGCCTGGTGTACCCATTGCTGTCCACACCGAACCCTACTAGCTTTGCCCAGACAGCACCAGCTGAATCATAATGCCTGTTCACAAGTGGACAGGTGCTGTAGGCTCTAGGTGCTGTAGGCTATTACATTGAACTTTCCATCTAATGATTGAAAGACTTCATTTCCGAAAGCAGTTAAGGTTTTTATTTCAGATTGACATAATCACCAACATTAGCTAATGTTAGCTAGATTAGCTAAGGGCCGGCAACCTAGTTAGCTAGCCTAGTTAAATTGGTAGCAAATGTGATGCTAGCCATGTGCTATTTTTGGAGGGGTAACTCAAGATGTTATGAAAAGAAATGCCCCCGCCCTCCCCAACGTTAAACGTATTTTCACATGACCCTCCCCTTCTACTGTTAAATAAATTGCACACCCTCCCTAAGGTATAGGCCTGGGCATACTAGTTAGCTACCTGGCTTTGTTTTGTGGTTGTGTCCGTTGTGTAGCTCTCACTAACTCATTTGCGTTGTGTCCACTTAATCGAGAGGCTTTGTGCATGTACTGTTCCCGCAAACTTTACATTATGTCCAGCCAGGCATCCAGCCTAGGATTCTCATCCATTGTCAATTCATTCATTCACCCAAAAACACACAAACACTCAACGTGTACATTGTTGCACACCTGAATTCAACCCTGTTGATGCTGTCCACTATTGATTTGAACATGTTCTTTATTGGAGCTAGGTTATGCTCATTAGAGTACACACCATAAACAACGTGTTGCAACGAAATATACAAAAACAAGCATTTGATATTGCACAAGTTCAGATAGTATTCTACCTCCCCATTTCATTGCAGTTTCTTTCGTGTTGTGCCTTATGAACATTACTTTATTGACATCTTCTCTGTCCATCTCTGTAGTGGTCTGTTGTATTGACAGACTACTAGTGGCCTGGCTGTGTTGGGCTGGGCTGTGAGGTGGTGGTTGTGGGCTCTAGGTGCTGTACTATGCAGAGAGGCAGAGGCAGGAGGAGTCTGCAGTGGAGGAGTGGCTGTGGGTGTTGAGATGATGCCGGTGGCAGGCGATGACCGAGTTAGATAGCAGCTGAGCCGCTCTGCTCTGCCCTCCCTACAGACACTGGTAGGAGGCAGGCTCAGCAACGGACCAAAGAACAGGTGAGGAATGGATGACTGGGGACGACACACAGATATAGACATACACACACACACGGACAGGGTACAGAACTGTACTACAACAAGCATGCTTAACATCCCCTCCCCAAACACACACACATGCACACACACGTTGCTTATTTACACAAGGCTCATTCCATTTGATCCAACCCCCTTTTGAGAAGAAATTAGACGGTCATATCTTCTTTCTTCCTGTCATTTTAATCCTCTCTCCCATTTTCTCTTTAACATAATAGCAGTTAGGTTAGTCAAATAAATCAGTGATGTAACTGACGGGAGTAAAGGTATAGACAGATATAGACATACTTTACATACTTTACCTTGTCTGAAATATTTCCAGAGGGGCAAGAAGGTGTGGCACAGAGGAGGAGAGATTTCTTCCACTGTTCTGTTCTTGCCACAACATGCTCTTTTGCACACTCTCTCTCTCACACACACACTTTAACACACATTCCTCGTGGCCCAGCCCATCTCGCCCCTCATTTCATCACACCACACACATACACACCCTCACACACCTTAACCCCATTACACTGGAACCCATTGGACAGCAGCCTGCTGTTTGCGTTTCTGCTCTTCCTCTACCTGCTGGTGGCACTGTTCATTCAGTACGTCAACATGTAAAGGACCATGTGGTGGTACCCTTACAGTCATCCTGCCACCTCCACGTCTCTGGGTGGGTTGTAGTACAGACAGACACCCACAGTACATAATATCAACAGGACCCTGTGGTGGTAACCCTATAGTCATCCAGCGGCCTCAACATCTTGATGACTCCGATGGACCAGCAGTTCACTGCCTTGCTGTAGGGTTTCTGAGCCAGTACTTCAGGGGCTGCCAGAGACATCACCCTCATGTTTTCATCACTTCATTCAGTGTCATCATTACACTTCTGCTCTGACATCATAACAAACTAGATCACTGGTGGAGTGTGTTTTCCCTCAAAATAAACTGAATCATAGAAAATGGACATGGACACACACACGCATGCACGTGTGCACTAACACAAACATGCGCATGCCATTAGGCATCCTTCAGTTTATAAATCCATAGCAACAATACATTTTAATGCTGAATATTTATTTTTTTTACTAAAGGGAATTAAATGTTGAGAACAAATAGGTGGTGTCATTGTGTCCTGGTCGTACCATGCCCCTTGCTGCTGTCTCCCACATACACCACCATGTTCATGGGGCGGCAGGTAGCCTGGCGGGTAGGAACGTTGGGCCAGTAACCCGAAAGGTTGCTGGATCAAATCCCTGAGCTGACAAGGTAAAAATCTGTCGTTCTGCCACTGAGTTAACCTGTTTCCCAGGCGCTGATGATGTGGATGTCGATTAAGGCAGCCCCCCCGCACCTCTCTGATTCAGAGGGGTTGGGTTAAATACGGAAGACACATTTCAGTTGAATGCATTCAGTTGTACAACTGACTAGGGCCCAGACGTGAATCTCCCCCTGCCAGGAGGGGAGGGTGGACAGGGGTACTACCAGTGGGAACAACAGGTTGAGGAATGAGATGGGTCTGGATGGTCTTTGCAAGGTCTTTCTCATTAGCAACAACACAACTAGTCCCCCTGGGAACAAGAGATGGGGTAGAGAGAGAGAAAGGGAGTGGAGAGAGAGGAATGTGATGGAAGAATACTGCCAGTTAAAAAGATGACAGGACATACTTAAACCAGGAGTGGACAATGACTAGCCCATTAATGACTAGTCCAAAATGTATTATCTGGCAATAATTGAATAGCTTTTTTGTAGTGATAGAGAGAGATAGAAAGTGTAGTACCTCTGACACTATGGTCAACACCAGTTTCCTGACCAGCATCACAGTGATGAAGATAGCTATGTTGTAGTCCATCAGAGCTGTTGCCAGAGAATGTAATGTTAATTTCTCAACCACCTCGAGTCGTTTTAGAGAATTTGGCAGTATGTCCAATTGAAACCGCACAACACGTGTAAACACGCAAGCCCAGGACCTCCACATACGGCTTCTTCACATGTGGGATCAGCCACCCGGACAGCTGATGAAACTGTGGGTTTGCACAAACAATTAATTTCTGCACAAACTGTCAGAAACCGTCTCAGGGAAACTCATCTGCGCGCTCGTCTTCCTCACCAGGGTGAAAAAGAGTGCCCCATAGTGTCGGTGGGGTATGAGCAGGCATAAGCTACGGAAAACAAACACAATTGCATTTTATCAATGGCAATTTGAATGCAAGGAGACACCGTGATGAGATCCTGAGGTCCATTGTCGTGCCATTTATTCCCCTCCATCCCCTCATGTTTCAGCATGATATGCACAACCCCATGTCACAAGGATTTGTACACAATTCCTGGAAGCTGAAAATGTCCCAGTTCTTCCATGGCCTGCATACTCAGCAGACATGTCAACCATTGAGCATGTTTAGGATGCTCTGGATTGGCATATACGACATAGTGTTCCAGTATCGGCCAATGTGCAGCAACTTCGCACAGCCATTGAAGAGTAGTGGGACAACATTCCACAGGCCACAATCAACAGCCTGATCAACTCTATGCAAGGGTTGCTTCCAGAGAGACATCAGGGATTGCAACATACTCTGTTTCTCGGGTGTATGTTTCATGATTAATGACTCATGGTGTAATTGTAACAATATACAGGAACTCAAGTCCTTTTCTTCACCAGACCTAGAATTCCTCAGTCAAATGCCGACTGTATTATCTCCCAAGAGAATTTCCCCCCCCCCCCCAAGCCGATACCACAACGGCCCACAAGGAACTTCACAGGACTTTATGCAGACTGGAAACCATATTTCTGCATTTATTGTAGCTGGGGATTTTAACAAAGCACATTTGAGAAAAAGACTACCTAAATTCTATCAGCATATCGACTGTAGCACTCGCGCTGGAAAAACACGGGACCATTGCTACTCTAACTTCCGCGATGCTTACAAGGCCCTCCCCCGCCCTCCTTTCGGCAAATCTGACCACGACTCCATTTTGCTCCTTCCTTCTTATAGGCAGAAACTCAAACAGGAAGTACCTGTGTTAAGGACTATTCAACGCCTCAAGATTGTTTTGATCACATGGACTGGGATGGCAAGGCGACTGGGAATATGGCAGAATACAAACAGAGTACTCATTCCCTCCGCAAGGCAATCAAACAAGCAAAATATCAGTATAGATTCAATGGCTCAGACATGAGACATATGTGGCAGGGTCTACAGACAATCACGGACTACAAAAGGAAAACCAGCCACGTCGCGGACACCAACGTCTTGCTTCGAGACAAACTTAACACCTTTGCCAGCTTCGAGGCTAATACAGAGCCACTGATGCGGCCCGCTACCAAAGACTGTAGGCTTTCATTCTCCGTGGCCGACGTGAGTAAGACATTTAAACGTGTTAACCCTAGCAAAGCTGCCGGCCCAGACGGCATCCATAGCCGCGTCCTCAGAGCATGCGTAGACCAGCTGGCTGGTGTGTTTACAGACATATTCAATCTCTCCCTATCCCAGTCTGCTGTCCCCACATGCTTCAAGATGGCCACCATTGTTCCTGTACCCAAGAATGCAAAGGTAACTGAACTAAATGACTCTTGTCCCATAGCACTCACTTCTGTCATCATGAAGTGCTTTGAGAGACTAGACAAAGATCCTATCACCTCCACCTTACCTGTCACCCTAGACCCACAATTTGCTTACCGCCCCAATAGGTCCACAGACGATGCAATCGCCATCACACTGCACACTGCCCTATCCCATCTGGACAAGAGGAATACCTATGTAAGAATGCTGTTCATTGACTATAGCTCAGCATTCAACACCATAGTACCCTCCAAGCTCATCATTAAGCTTGAGACCCTGGGACTCAACCCCGCCATGTGCAATTGGGTCCTAAAGGTAGGAAACCACATCTCCACTTCGCTGATCCTCAACACTGGGGCCCCACAAGGGTGCGTGCTCAGCCCTCTCCTGTACTGCCTGTTCACCCGTGACTGTGTGGCCATGCACGCCTCCAACTCAATCATCAAGTTTGCAGACAACAAAAGAGTAGTAGGCTTGATTACCAACAACAACGAGACAGCTTACAGGGTGCAGGTGATGGCTCTCGGAGTATGGTGTCAGGAAAATAACCTCAACGTCAACAAAACAAAGGAGTTGATCTTGGACTTCAGGAAACAGCAGAGGGAGCACCCCCCATCCACATCAACGGGACAGCAGTGGAGAAGGTGGAAAGTTTTAAGTTCCTTGGCGTACATATCACTGACAAACTGAAATGATCCACCCACACAGACAGTGTGGTGAAGAAGGCGCATAAGCGCCTCTTCAAACTCAGGAGGCTGAAGAAATTTGGCTTGTCACCTAAAACCCTCACAAACTTTTACAGATGCACAACTGAGAGGTTCCTGTTGGCTCTATCGCCACCTGGTACGGCAACTGCACCGCCCACAACCGCAGGGCTCTCCAGAGGGTAGTGCGGTCTGCACAACACATCACCGGGGGAAAACTACCTGCCCTCCAGGACACCTACAGCACCCGATGTCACAGGAGGGCCAAAAAGATCATCAAGGACAATACCCACCCGAGCCACTGCCTGTTCACCCCACTACCATCCAGAAGGCGAGGTCATTACAGGTGCATCAAAGCTGGGATAGAAAGACTGAAAAACTGCTTATATCTTAAGGCCATCAGACTGTTAAACAGCCATCACTAGCACAGAGAGGCTGCTGCCTACATACAGACTTGAATCATTGGCCACTTTAATAAATGGAACACCAGTCACTTTAATGCCACTTTAATAATGTTTACATATTTTGCATTAGCCATCTCATATGTATATACTGTATTCTATAATATCTATTGCACTATATTCTATTATATTGTACTGTATCTTAGCCTATGCCACTCTGACATTTGCTCATCCATATATTTATATATTCTTATTTCATTCCTTACTTAGATTTGTGTGTATTAGGTATTTGTTGTGGAATTGTTAGATTTTACTTGTTAGATATTGCTGCACTGTTGGAACTAGAAGTACAAGCATTTTGTTACACTCGCAATAACATCTGCTAACCATCTATATGTGACCAATATAATTTGATTTGATTTGAGGAAATCTGTCGCACTGCATGAGGCAAATGTTGGTCACACCAGATACTGACTGGTTTTCTGATCCACGGCCCTACCTTTTTTTTAAGCTATCTTATGACCAACAGATACTTATCTGTATTCCAAGTCATGTGGAATCCATAGATTAGTGCCTAATGAATTTATTTCAATTTAATGATTTCCTTATATGAACTGTAACTCAGTAAAATCTTTGAAATTGTTGCATGTATATTTTTGTTCATTGTATAAATGTCCATTGGGGTGTGGGCAGGGTAATATTGAGGGGGGGTGAGGGGGGATGTTCAATGTCCATAGGGGGGGTGGTGGGGATATTCAATGTCCATAGGGGGAGCAGCGGGGGGTAGTAGTTGTGGTAGCTATTCGTATGATAAATGTCCATTGGGGTGGGGGCAAGATCGTTGTCTGTGGAGGGAGGATGTCCAAAGGGGGCGCAGCGGGGGAGGTAGGAAGTCCGGGGGGTCAGGAAGGGGGCAAGTGGCTATTCAGCAGCCTGATGGTCTGGGGGTAGAAGCTATTTGGTAGTATGTTAGTTTTAGCAATGATGCTCCTGCAATGCCTGCGTCTGAGCGATGGAAGAGGGGAGAACAGGCCGTGGCTCGGGTGGCTGTGATCTAATTATATTTTTAGCCTTCCTGTGACACCTGGTGTTGTAGGTGTCCTGGAGGGCAGGCAGTGTGCACTCAATGGTGTGTTCAGCTGAGCGTACCACCCTCTGTAGTGTCTTGCGGTCAGCGGCGGTGGAGTTGCCATACCAGGCTGTGATGCAGCCCAGCAGTATGCTCCTGTGTCACATTCCTGACCTTATTTTCCTTTGTTTAACTTTGTTTAGTTGGTCAGGACGTGAGCTGGGTGGGTAGTCTATGTTATGTGTTTCTATGTGGGGTTAAATGTGTTGCCTGATATGGTTCTCAATTAGAGGCAGGTGTTTGACGTTTCCTCTGATTGAGAACCATATTAAGGTAGGCTGTTCTCACTGTTTGTTTGTGGGTGATTGTTCCTGTGTCTGTGTCTGTTGCACCACACGGGACTGTTTCGTTTGTTAGTTCGTTTGGCTAGTCTTACCTGTTCGTGCGTTCTTCGTGTCTATGTAAGTTCTCATGTTCAGGTCTGTCTACGTCGTTTATTGTTTTGTAGTTTGTTTAAGAGTTTTCGTGTTTCGTCGTTCTGTAAATAAATCTTTATGTCTGCATACAACGCTGCGTTTTGGTCCGACCCTTACTCCTTCTCCTCATCCGAGGAGGAGGAATTAGACAGTCGTTACATCCTGATGGTGCTACTTTAGAACACTGTGAGGGCCCTCGGTACGTTGATGTTATCCCCAGAGAAGACATCATTGATGTTATCCCCAGAAATGACCCGGAACATATTCCAGTCCAAGTGATCAAAACAGTCTTGGAGAATGGATTCTGATTGGTCTGACCAGCGTTGTACAGACCTGACCACTGGAACTTCCCTCTTGAGTCTTTGTTTGTCGGTCGGGAGGAGCAAAATGGAGTCATGGCCAGATTTGCCAAAAGGAGAACGGGAGATGGCCTTACTCTCGTGTCGAAAAGGCGTGTAGCAGGGGCCCAGCATAGAATCTCCGCAAGTTGGACAGTCAATGTGTTGATAGTAATTTGCGAGCACGGTTCTCAAATTACTTTTGTTAAAGTCCCCCGTGATAATGAACGCTGCCTCCAGGTATGCAGTCTCCAGTTTGTTCAGGGTACAATGCAGATCTTTATGAGCATTTTTGGTGGCGGCTTGGGGAGGGATGTACACAGCCATGGCGATAATCCCTGAGAACTCTCTCAGAAAGTAAAAATTTGATGAGTAAGTATTCCAAGTTGGGAGAGGAGAAGCTCGTAAGTTCCTGTACGTGTCCCCTGTCGCATCACTTGTTATTGGTCATAAAGCAGGTCCCTCTGCCTTTGTTCTTGCCAGAGAGAGCACCATCCTATCTGCTCGATGAACTGTAAAACCCGCTGGTTGTATTCACCTCATTTTCAAGGGAAATATGGAGGGGGTCTGTTTAGGTTTATTTGTGGGGGACTTCCAGTAAAGCACTTCCGGCCAATAGCTCGCAGCTAGCTAGTTAACTAGCTCACTATCACTTCTCACAACTTCCCAAACATGGATTCACGCAAAACAGGCATTTTATGTTTGGTAAGGGGATGCCACAATAACTGTCAGAAACGGAAGCTGTTCATGGAGCAGGTGTGTTTTGACCACCTAATTTAAGTCTTGGTGGTTCGAAACGTCTTCCATTTAAGAATGATGAAGGCCACTGTGTTCTTGGGGACCCTCAATACTGCAGACATTTTTTTGTACCCTTCCCCAGATCTGTGCCTCGACAAAATCCTGTCTTGGAGCTCTACGGACAATTCCTTTGACCTCATGGCTTGGTTTTTGCTCTGACATGCACGGTCAATTATGTGACCTTATATAGACAGGTCTGTGCCTTTCCAAATCATGTCCAATCAATTGAATTTACCACACGTGGACTCCAGTCAAGTTGTAGAAACATCTCAAGGATGGTCAATGGCAACAGGATGCACCTGAGCTCAATTTCGAGTCTCATAGCAAAGGGTCTGAAAACGTATGTAAATAAGGTATCTGTTTTAAAAACCTGTTTTCACTTTGTCATTATGGGATATAAGGCTCTATTGTAATAAATTGTGGGAAAAGTCAAGGGGTCTGAATGGGTGGTTGATATTGTCTCCCTAGACATTTGGGGACGTTTTACAATTTGTGGGCTTGTTTCATAAATCATGAGCATGTTTTATATCAATTCATGCACATGTTTTAGTAATTTGTGAGCATGTTTTATAATTCATGAGCTCGTTTTATAAATCATGAGCACGTTTTATAATTTGTGAGCTTGTTTAAAAAAAAATCTCAGTTATTAATGTCACATCCAGGGCTCAATACATTTGCGTTTTGGGGGGTTGCATTTCAAAGCAATGACTGAGGTCACAGATACATTTACATTTAAGTCATTTAGCAGACGCTCTTATCCAGAGCGACTTACAAATTGGTGCATTCACCTTATGATATCCAGTGGAACAGCCACTTTACAATAGTGCATCTAAATCTTTTAAGGGGGGGGGGGGGGGGGGGGGGGTTAGAAGGATTACTTTATCCTATCCTAGGTATTCCTTAAAGAGGTGGGGTTTCAGGTGTCTCCGGAAGGTGGTGATTGACTCCGCTGACCTGGCGTCGTGAGGGAGTTTGTTCCACCATTGGGGTGCCAGAGCAGCGAACCGTTTTGACTGGGCTGAGCGATAACTGTTTTATCCATTGTATTGACCAGATAACCATGTGGTTGCTCTAACAATGAAAATCAATTTATTTAAAAATGGAAGGCAGTCGAGGAGAAATGATCAGGACCATTCTAGCCAATGAGAGGGCAGATACGAAAGTAAACGACAGGACAACTCCGAATGGGGTTTCTCAAAGTTGCCGGAATGTCACGTGTCCTACTTAACCTAAACATTACGAAACTTCTATTTGATCAAATACGCCACTGGTAACAAATAAGTCATCAAAAAATGTTGGTAATCAAGGACAACTTGCATAGTAAAATAAATAAAACTTCGGGCTTGGTGAGCGGAAAAAAAACGAAAAACGACACCTGCTGGAGAAGACAGATTTTGGGTCCAGTTATCCCTCTCGCTTCACCTCCTCCTCTGCTGACGTTCACAATTAGCTGACAAAAGTTGGTTGTCACTAGTTACAAAGTATGTGGCTATATAGTGAAAAAAAGCAATGCTTTTTTTGCACAAGATTAGCAGTGGGATTAAGGTTAGGGTTAAATTTAGAGTTGGGTTTAAAATCTGAATTTAAGAAGAGAAATTGTAGAAATAGGCGGGGTTTATGACTTTGTGTGTGTGGTAACTAGTGACGACGACAAAGGTTGGACCAGAGATATTAGATAAAGGAGATGGGAATCCGATTGACAAAAAGGAGGACTGTATAGACTAGACCCCTTTCTGTGGTTACAAGCATTGCCGCATGTGTGTGATGCTCGCAAGTTGGTGGCAGAACAAAGGGGAGTTCTTATAGTACGCCATCAAAAAAATCCTCTATTTACATTTAGCATATGAGTGAATTTCACATTACTTTTAGATTATGAATGTCCTGTTTAATATAATGTGTGTGTCATCATCACAAGTGAACTGCATTATACTTTTAAAAAAACACTTAAACTTCAACCAGTAAAATGGCTCTTTGGTTAGCTTTTGCTACAGCCTATGTCAATGAGCGTTAGCATTCTAGTTAACAACGGCTGCATCCAAAGTAGTTATTTTGCAAAGATCACAACCAAATATAGTGACTGTTCAAGCAAGATTCAAAACATTGTAAGCATATGAGAAACCCAAAAAAAGGTGATTTTGTTTAGAAGTAATAAAAAAGTAAATGTAGACTATGTTGAATGGGCAGAGATGGAGATGATTTATTACTGCCGCCAAGAGTCTCGCGCATCTTTGCATTACGTCAGTGTGTCGTTTACTGGAAAAGGGTCTATAACGCCACACCCAACAGACTGTTGACCAATCGCGGTCATGCTGCCAGTTGTTTTGAACGCTCGGAAGTCGGAGATTTCCGAGTTCCCAGTTGTTTTGAACGTGGCACATTAGTCGACAAACGTGCGTATTTTCCTCGAAAGTACGTAATGTCACAATTCCAAAGCTATACAATATTACAGAGAGCAAGTTAATGATCTCACATTTTGGAAAATATTTGTAATGTTGTACTTGTTGATGCTAATGTTGGGGTTTAGAACTAGCGCCAAATTGACTCCCATTCCCTCCTTGAAGGAGAGCTCTCCTTGTGCCAGAATTGCCCAGAATGAACCGCGCGACCCATTGACGTAGCATGGGCAACGTACACAATGGTACTTAATACGATTCCAATGGAGTTTCCCATCTCCTCAAAAGTTTCTCTGGTTGGAAATTGGTTTGACGTTGCTAGGCAATAGTCGAAAGAGGAAGTGTTTTGCAGCATCATCCGGGTGAATTAGTGGTCTCAGATAATTCAATATGGCAACGCACATGTCGAGGTGCAGAACTTGGGGCCGCGTTCAGAGGTAATGTTCACGTCCATCTTAAAACAGTTGCATCTGTGATTGCACTGACTTTACTGAAATATGTATGTACCCTTTCGTGGTAAGCTAGCTGGCCAAGTATAGCCTAGCTAGCTAGCTAGCATGCAAACAAGCTAGTAACGTTGCTCGTCGTGGAGCTAAGGACAATCAAAGTCAAACAAAACAATGTTGTGGAAAACTAGATATTTTTGTATCTATAGTCGTCTCAAACCGAATAGCATTATTGACAGTAACGTAGTCTGGGTAGCCATTTAATTAGATGTTCATTAGTCTCATGGCTTGGGCGGGGTAGAAGTTGTTTAGAAGCCAATCAAAGCACATTTTGGGCTCATTCAGTAGTTTTTTTCGCGATTAGTAGAATCCTATAGAAAAATAATGTTAATTATAATTTATATTCCTAAAGCACAAGTTGAAAATGATTTAGATTTGTATTTGTATTTGTTGACATTTTACTGCATTGTTAGACGCTAGCTAGTAATATAAGCATTTCGCTGCAGCCGCTATAACGTCCGCAAAACTGTGTACAAGACCAATTAACTTGCTGGTTCAAATCTCGAGCCGACTGGGTGAGAAATCTGTCCATGCCCTTGACCAAGGCAGTTAACCTTAATTGCTCCTGTAAGTCGTTCTGAATAACAGCGTATGCAAAATAAAAAAGTTCAGTAGACATTTATCATTTCATCTCCTTGTGCCACAATGCATACAGTAGATGGCCAATACGAAAAAGTTAAAGCAACACTTTTTTTGACAGTATAATTTAAACAAATCATCACCTCACTGGTGGTTCTACATAGTGACGGGTTGGCTTTCAGTTGATCAAATCAAATGTTATTCGTCAAATGCTTCGTAAACAACAACTAACAGTGAAATGCTTACTTACGGGCAATTCCCAACAATGCAGAGAAAGAAATTGGAGAAACATTAGAAAAGGAATAACACATAATTGCACAATGAGTAATGATAACCTGGCTATACAGGTACCAGTACCGAGTCCATGTGCAGGGGTACGAGGTATTTAAGGTAGATACAGTGCCTTCAGAAAGTATTCACATTTTACAAAGTACTCTTAATGTCAAAGTGGAATAAAAATTCAAACATTTGCAAAGAATTTATGAAAAATAAAACATATATTGATTAGATAAGTATTCAACCCCCTGAGTCAATACATGTTAGAATCACCTTTGTCAGTGATTACAGCTGTGAGTCTTTCTGTGTAAGTTTCTCTTAGAGCTTTTCACACCTGGATTATTCTTAAAACAATTCTTCAAGTTCTGTCAAATTGGTTGTTGACCTGGCACAACACTGCCAGGTCTCTCACCTCCTCCCTATAGGCTGTCTCATCGTGTTCGGTGATCAGGCTTACCACTGTTGTGTGGTCAGCAAACTTAATAAGGGTGTTGGAGTCATACGCAGCCACGCAGTCGTGGGTGAACAGGGAGTACAGGAGGGGACTAAGCACGCACCCCTGAGTGGCCCCTGCATTGAGGGTCAGCATGGTAGATGTGTTGAAGTCCAGGATCCAGTTACGGCGGGAGTGATGGCATGACTGTCAAATCCGTGAATGTCTTTGTGGCCAGCGACTTTTATTTTATTTCACCTTTATTTAACCAGGTAGGCCAGTTGAGAACAAGTTCTTATTTACAACTGCGACCTGGCCAAGATAAAGCAAAGCAGTGCGACACAAACAACAACACAGAGTTACATATGGAATAAACAAACGTACAGCCAATAACACAATAGAAAAAATCTATATACAGTGTGTGCAAATGAGGTAAGATTAGGGAGGTAAGGCAATAAATAGGCCATAATGGTGAAGTAATTACAATTTAGCAATTAACACTGGAGTGATAGATGTGCAGAAGATGAATGTACAAGTCGAGATACTGGGGTGCAAGGGAGCAAAAAAAATAACTATGGGGATGAGGTAGTTGGATGGGCTATGTACAAGTGCAATGATCTGTGAGCTGCTCTGACAGCTGATGCTTAAAGTTAGTGAGGGAGATATGAGTCTCCATCTTCAGTGATTCTTGCAATTCGTTCCTGTCATTGGCAGCAGAGAACTGGAAGGAAAGGCGGCCAAAGGAGGAATTGGCTTTGGGGGTGACCAGTGAAATATACCTGCTGGAGCGCGTGCTACGGGTGGGTGCTGCTATTATAAATAGAGCACCTTGATTTTTTTTCCTTGCCATTGAGTTTGAAAATGATCAACTGCGTTCTAAATCCTGCGATGGACAGGCGCGTATGATTTAAATCAACAGTACCAAACCAAAGATATTGGGAAACCCTGCTCTAGACTAAAGCCTCCATAGTCTGAGGAGTAGCCTGAATGTTCAACATCCCAAACGTTAGCGTACACTGACACTGGCAACTTGGATTTCTGGACAAGCACACTTTGGCATCATCAGTGGTTAGCATCTGGTGCTAGCTGTATCATGTGGGTAGGTGAATCTGGTACTCATTTGTGAGAGTTCAGTTCACCTGTTAAGACTTGTTGTTTGCAGCAATCCATAAACTAACCTACATTTTTGCATTTACAGGTTTGGAATTGCAGCGTATAGAAAGTGCAGCAGTGGCAGTGGATATCCCAATATCTCACTCTCTGCACCGTTACCAGGGATCCCCAAACCAGTGTTTGCGGCAGTGGACAGCCATGAACAATGCGAGACTAAAATCACTACTTTGGAAAATGGCCTTAAAGTAGCATCTCAAAACAAGTTTGGTCAGTTCTGCACAGTTGGAAGTAAGTTGCTACAGATTTTGAATAGAGCTGATCTTTCTTTATCATTCTATTTCAGACCGTCTCTTGTCGCATAATCAATAAAGTATGACTGAATATTAATTTGGTTTCTCTCTCCTTCCAGTTTTAGTAAATTCAGGCTCTAGACATGAGACAAAATACCCCAGTGGAATTGCACACTTTTTGGAGAAACTTGCCTTTTCTGTAAGTGTCACCTGTTTTGAGACGTCTTGCTAGTCAACAAACACCTTGTACAAAATATGTTCCACCGTTTTTTTCATTCATTATGTTGTCATTTTGTAGCATAAGCAAATTGATTGCTATGTTTTTGGCAAATGATGACAACACCTTCTGCATCTTCAGTCCACAGCCCAGTATGGCAGTAAAGATGAAATTCTTCTCACACTCGAAAAACATGGAGGGATCTGTGACTGCCAAACATCCAGGTATGAATAATTGATTTGGCTTTAAATGTCCAGGCACAGTATGTTTTCTCTCTGACTGATGGAAAGGTGTAGTGTAGAGTAGAGTTGCTAAGTAGAGGTCGACCGATTAATCGGAATGGCCGATTAATTAGGGCCGATTTCACGTTTTCATAACAATCGGAAATCGGTAATTTTGGATGCCGATTTTGCCTTTTTTTCTTTTTTTTACACCTTTATTTAACTAGGCAAGTCAGTTAAGAACACATTCTTAAGTTCAATGACGGCCTAGGAACGGTGGGTTAACTGCCTTGTTCAGGGGCAGAACAACAGATTTTTACCTTGTCAGCTCAGGGATTCAATCTTGCAACCTTACGGTTAACTAGTCCAACGCTCTAACCACCTGCCTCACGAGGAGCCTGCCTGTTACGCGAATGCAGTAAGAAGCCAAGGTAAGTTGCTAGCTAGCATTAAACTTATCTTATAAAAAACAATCAATCAATCATAATCACTAGTTAACTACACATGGTTGATGATATTACTAGTTTATCTAGCGTGTCCTGCGTTGCATATAATCGATGCGGTGCGCATTCGCGAAAAAGGACTGTCGTTGCTCCAACGTGAACCTAACCATAAACATCAATGCCTTTCTTAAAATCAATACACAGAAGTATATTTTTAAACCTGCATATTTAGCTAAAAGAAATCCAGGTTAGCAAGCAATATTAACCAGGTGAAATTGTGTCACTTCTCTTACGTTCATTGCATGCAGAGTCAGGGTGTATGCAACAGTTTGGGCCGCCTGGCTCATTGCGAACTAATTTGCCAGAATTTTACGTAATTATGACATAACATTGAAGGTTGTGCAATGTAACAGGAATATTTAGACTTATGGATGCCACCCGTTAGATAAAATACGGAACGGTTCCGTATTTCACTGAAAGAATAAACGTTTTATTTTCGAAATGATCGTTTCCGGATTTGACCATATTAATGACCTAAGGCTCGTATTTCTGTGTTATTATGTTATAATTAAGTCTATGATTTGATAGAGCAGTCTGACTGAGCGATGGTAGGCAGCAGCAGGCTCGTAAGCATTCATTCAAACAGCACTTTCGTGCGTTTTGCCAGCAGCTCTTCGCAATGTTTCAAGCATTGCGCTGTTTATGACTTCAAGCCTATCAACTCCCGAGATTAGGCTGGTGTAACCGATGTGAAATGGCTAGCTAGTTAGCGGGGTGTGCGCTAATAGCATTTCAAACGTCACTCGCTCTGAGACTTGGAGTAGTTGTTCCCCTTGCTCTGCATGGTTAACGCTGCTTCGAGGGTGGCTGTTGTCGATGTGTTCCTGGTTCGAGCCCAGGTAGAGGCGAGGAGAGGGATGGAAGCTATACTGTTACACTGGCAATACTAAAGTGCCTATAAGAACATCCAATAGTCAAAGGTATATGAAATACAAATCGTATAGAGAGAAATAGTCCTATAATTCCTATAATAACTACAACCTAAAACTTCTTACCTGGGAATATTGAAGACTCATGTTAAAAGGAACCACCAGCTTTCATATGTTCTCATGTTCTGAGAAAGGAACTTAAACGTTAGCTTTCTTACATGGCACATATTGCACTTTTACTTTCTTCTCCAACACTTTGTTTTGGCATTATTTAAACCAAATTTAACATGTTTCATTATTTATTTGAGGCTAAATGTATTTTATTGATGATTCATTCACTATTGTTGTAATTGTCATTATTACAAATTTAAAATGAAAACAAATCGGCCGATTAATTGGTATCGGCTTTTTTTGGTCCTCCGATAATTGGTATCGGTATCGGCGTTGAAAAATCATAATCGGTCGACCTCTATTGCTAAGGGTCAGAAACTTTCCGGTAAATTTTCCATGGGAAGTTAAGCCTGGGAATTTGGGGAATTTTGCTTAAAATCATCAAAAAGTTTGCTTATAACAGTGAACTTTTTTTTGTGGGATACACATAAGGCAATTCTAGGTCTTGTGGCATATTTTGGTTAAACTCCCCAATTCAATGGATTTGCAACCCTCTGCATGCACAGTGCATTCTTCTATCACATGTACAGCTGATTCTCAAGATCTTGCACACTAATGAGATCCTATTGAGCCCACACAACTACACTGTTTGAGCCAAGGACTACATGCTTTCTGGTAAGTTTTGATTACAATACTGGGTGAATATATGACATACCTGATTTTTTTTGTTAACTAGTAAATAGTAGCCTACAGCAAAGTGTGTTTAAATCATTTCTAACTTGTTAAACATTTCTGCTAGTTAGTTTTTGCTACCATGTGGGTTTTTAGCTCGCTTGAGCCTGCTAACTGAGTGTTAATTCACCTGTTTCCATACATGTTTCATTTTAAAACATTTATCTTACAAAGCAGTTATTTAATCTAACTGCTTAACTAATTATCTGTACATGGAATATTATTATATATATTTTTTTCCTCATTTTTTCTAATCTTTACAGGAAAATGCCACGGGCACTATCTGATGTGTGGAGACATTTCACTGCAGCTAATGTAGAAGGAAAAGCTGTGTAAATGTGCCAAATCATATGTGAAGAATGCAACAAAGATGCAGAATCATCTGGCCAAGTGCATAAAGTTCCCTCAGCGCTCACAACAAGCAACCTCTGACAAAAGTCCCTCTACTTCTATTCAATGTGAAAATGATGAATCAGACACCTTATCGATAGCAACAGCTCATGGTCATCCTGGAATCTGAAGTTTTTTTTGACTCAATGGAGGAACGTAGTCTGAGAAATGTTGATGAATGTCTTGCTCGAGCTGTGTATGCAACTGGTTCACCTCTGATGCTCACATGCAATGTGTATTGGAAGAGATTTCTGAATGTTCTTCGCCCAGCATACACCCTCAACCAGACATGCTTTATCTACTAATTTGCTGGATGCAGAGTTCAAGTGAAGGTCAAGCAAATCAGAGAAAGCAGAATGTATTGCAATCATCTCTGATGTGTGGTCGAATGTTCGTAGGCAAGGAATAATTTACTACATCATCTCCACCCCTCAACCAGTATTCTACAAGAGCACAGACACAAGGGACAACAGACACACCGGTCTCTACATTGCTGATGAGCTGAAGGCAGTCATCAATGACCTTGGACCACAGAAGGTATTTGCACTGGTGACAGACAATGCTGCGTACATGAAGGCTGCTTGGTCTAAAGTGGAGTCCTACCCTCACATCACACCCATTGGCTATGCTGCTCATGCATTGAATCTGCTCCTCAAGGACATCATGGCACTGAAAACAATGGATACACTCTACAAGAGAGCCATGGAAATGGTTAGGTATGTGAAGGGTCATCAAGTTATAGCAGCAATCTACCTCACCAAGCAAAGTGAGAAGAATAAGAGCACCACATTAAAGCTGCCCAGCAACACCCGTTGGGTGGTGTTGTCATCATGTTTGACAGTCTCCTGGAGGGGAAGGAGTCTCCAAGAAATGGCCATATCACAGTCTGCCGATATGGACAGCCCCATCAAGAGGATCCTCCTGGATGATGTATTTTGGGAGAGAGTGGTAAGCAGCGTGAAACTCCTGAAACCTATAGCACTAGCCATTGCACGTATTGATGGAGACAATGCCATCCTGTCTGTGTTCAGGCTCTGCTTGCAGATGTAAGAGAAGAAATCCATACTGCCCTGCCCACTTCACTGTTGCTCCAAGCAGAGGAAACTGCAGTTCTGAAATACATAAAAAAGCGTGAAGACTTCTGCCTGAAGCAAATATACGCCGCAGCGTACATGTTGGACCCCAAGTATGCTGGCAAGAGCATCCTGTCTGGTGCAGAGATCAACGAGGCCTATGGTGTCATCACTACCCTGTCTCGCCACCTTGGCCTGGATGAGGGCAAGGTTCTTGGCAGTCTGGCGAAGTACACTTCCAAGCAAGGGCTTTGGGATGGAGCTGCCATATGGCAGTCGTGCCAACATATCTCAACAGCCACCTGATGGAAGGGACTTTGGATCTGTGGCTCTTTCCCCTGTTGCCTCCATCATCCTCCAAATCCCACCAACATCAGCTGCCTCAGAGCGCAACTGGTCCTTGTTTGGGAACACACACACCAAAGCACACAACAGGCTGACCAATACAAGGGTTGAAAAATTGGTGGCATCCAGGCAAATTTGAGGCTTTTTTAGTCTGACAAAGAGCCATCCTCAAGAAGGTTGGAAAGTGACAGTGAAGATGAGGCCTCAGAGTCTGGTGTTCAAGGAGGTGGACATTGAGGATGTCCAGGGAGAAGACATGGAAACCTGAGAGGAAGACAACCAAAGCTTTAGTTTCTAGACTATCATTTTGCAGATTTTTGGGGGATGCGATGGATCATTCAATATTCCCTTTTGTTGTTCATTGAAGTCATCCCATGTGAAGAGTCAACTCATTTAATTAATGTTCAATTCGTAACTAAATCGTTTTTTATTTCTATTGGAAGGATTTAATCATTTGCAATTGTCTACTTATGATAAGGTAAAATGTTTGTTACTATCTCCATATGATATGGTAAATATATCCAATGCAAAAAACATCTACATTTAAATTGTATTAATTTACATATTTACATATATTCCCGTTAATTCCCACGGAAAGTTTCCGCCTCTGAATATTCCCCAAAATGTGCAACCCTAGTGTAGAGTCATGGTACTCTTTATCCCTTTTGATGTTGTAGATACAGTACGTAGTTGGCATGTACAGTGCATTCGGAAAGTATTCAGACCCCTTTACTTTCTCCACATTTTGTTACCTTACAGCCTTATTCAAAAATGTATAAACAAAAAAATCCCTCAATCTACACACAATACCCATCATGACAAATCAAAACGTTTTTTATAGCAAAAGTATTAAAAATATAAAACTGATATCACATTGACATAAATATTCAGACCTGTTACTCAGTACTTTGAGGCACCTTTGGCAGCGATTACAGCCTCAAGTCTTCTTGGGTATGACGCTACGAGCTTGGCACACCTGTATTTGGGGAGTTTCTCCCATTCCTCTCATCAAATTCTCTCAATCTCTGTCAGGTTGGATGAGGAGCGTTGCTGCGCAGCTATTTTCAGGTCTCTCCAGAGATGTTCGATCGGGTTCAAGTCCGGGCTCTGGCTGGGCCACTCAGGGATATTCAGAGACTTGTCCTGAAGCCACTCCTGCATTGTCTTGGCTGTGTGCTTAGGGTCGTTGTCCTGTTGGAAGGTGAACCTTTGTGCCAGTCTGAGGTCCTGAGCGCTCTGAAGCAGGTTTTCATCAAGGATCTCTGTACTTTGCTCCGTTCGTCTTTGCCTCCATCCTGACTATTCTCCCAGTCCCTGTCGCTGAAAAACATCCCCAAAGCATGATGCTGTCACCACCGTGCTTCACCGTAGGGATGGTGCCAGGTTTCCTCCAGTGACGCTTGACATTCAGGCCAAAGAGTTCAATCTTGGTTTCATCAGACCAGAGAATCTTGTTTCTCATGGTCTAAGAGTCCTTTAGGTGCCTTTTGGCAAACTCCAAGTGGGCTGTCGTGTGCCTTTTTACTAAGGAGTGGCTGGCCACTCTACCATAAAGGCCTGATTTGTGGAGTGCTGCAGAGATGGTTGTCCTTCTGGGAGGTTCTCCCATCTCCACAGATGAACTCTGAAGCTCTGTCAGAGTGACCATCGGGTTCTTGGTCACCTCCCTGACCAAGGCCCTTCTCCCCCGATTGCTCAGTTTGGCTGGGCGGCCAGCTCTTGGAACAGTCTTGGTGGTTCCAAACTTCTTCCATTTAAGAATGAGGCAACTGTGTTCTTGGGGACCTTCAATGCTGCAGAATTGTTTTGGTATCTTTCCCCAGATCTGTGCCTTGGCACAATCCTTTCTCAGAGCTCTACGGACAATTCCTTCGACCTCATAGCTTGGTTTTTGCTCTGACATGCACTGTCAACTGTGAGACCTTATATAGACAGGTGTATGCCTTTCCAAATCATGTCCAATCAATTGAATTTACCACAGGTGGACTCCACTCAAGTTTTAGAAACATCTCAAGGATGGTCAATGGAAACAGGATGCACCTGAGCTCAATTTTGAGTCTCATAGCAAAGGGTCTGAATACTTATTTAAATAAGGTATTTCTGTTTTTTATTTGTAATAAATTTGCAAAGATGTCTAGACCTGTTTTCACTTTGTCATTCTGGGGTATTGTGTGTACATTGCTGATAAAGAAATTCATATTTAATACATTTTAAAATAAGGGCGTAGCGTATCAAAATGTGGGAAAAGTCAAGGGGTCTGAATACTTTCTGAAGGTACTGTATAAATTATCTCAGTACTGCTTTGTGGAAGGGGATGAAGATATTCAGTCAGTTTGTGTGACGCCAAAGGTTCTATTCACAGAGACACAACCATGTATGCAGTCTCTGCCGAGGTGAAGGGACTGGACACGGTAGTCAGCCTGCTCTCTGACGCTGTATTGCAGCCACGCCTACTAGGTGAGTCAACACTGAGTGACAGATCTGTCATGTTTAATGATGCTTCCCTTAATGACTACTACTACTTAATTGAATTGTCTACAAAGTAACAGACTGGTAAATGTTTTTGTGGGAGTATATTTTCATCAAGGATTGCTCTGCTTTGGGTTACTAGATGAGGAGATTGAGATGACTAGGATGGCTGTGCGCTTTGAGCTGGAGGATCTGAGCATGAGGCCTGACCCTGAACCTTTACTGACAGAGATGATCCATGCAGTGAGTCATGTGACTGGTTGATCCATTTAAGTGACAGAAAATTACAACACTCTTGAGCTGCATGAAATCCATTGTTGCACTGTTTCTAATTGACTTTGGCCCCCCACCTCTGCAGTGTGCATAGATAATCAATTGCGCCATTTGTTGACACATTTCTATGGCGATACATAATGTTTCACAACACTTACTCTGTGAACAAGGCAGCATATCGGGGGAACACCGTTGGGTTGCCTCGCTTCTGCCCAGTAGAGAGCATGGAGAAGATCGACAAGAAACTGCTACACATGTACCTGCAGAGCTACTACTGCCCAGAGCGTATGGTGCTAGCTGGAGTGGGCATCGAACATGAACAACTGGTGGCCTGTGCCAGGAAATATCTGCTAAATGTAAAGCCAGTATGGGGTGCCTGTACTCCTACCAATGTCGACTTGTCTGTGGCACAGTATACTGGTGGAATCGT